>NC_091283.1:698212861-698515892 GCF_032444005.1 Ranitomeya imitator
AATTAAACTTTCATATATTATAGATTCATTATCCACCAACTGAAATTTGTCAGGTCTTTTATTGTTTTAATACTGATGATTTTGGCATACAACTCCTGATAACCCAAAAAACCTGTCTCAATAAATTAGCATATCAAGAAAAGGTTCTCTAAACGACCTATTACCCTAATCTTCTGAATCAACTAATTAACTCTAAACACATGCAAAAGATACCTGAGTCTTTTATAAACTCCTTGCCTGGTTCATTACTCAAAACCCAGATCATGGGTAAGACTAGCGACCTGACAGATGTCAAGAAGGCCATCATTGACACCCTCAAGCAAGAGGGTAAGACCCAGAAAGAAATTTCTCAACAAATAGGCTGTTCCCAGAGTGCTGTATCAAGGCACCTCAATGGTAAGTCTGTTGGAAGGAAACAATGTGGCAGAAAACGCTGTACAACGAGAAGAGGAGACCGGACCCTGAGGAAGATTGTGGAGAAGGACCGATTCCAGACCTTGGGGAACCTGAGGAAGCAGTGGACTGAGTCTGGTGTGGAAACATCCAGAGCCACCGTGCACAGGCGTGTGCAGGAAATGGGCTACAGGTGCCGCATTCCCAAGGTAAAGCCACTTTTGAACCATAAACAGCGGCAGAGGCGCCTGACCTGGGCTACAGAGAAGCAGCACTGGACTGTTGCTAAGTGGTCCCAAGTACTTTTTTCTGATGAAAGCAAATTTTGCATGTCATTCGGAAATCAAGGTGCCAGAGTCTGGAGGAAGACTGGGGAGAAGGAAATGCCAAAATGCCTGAAGTCCAGTGTCAAGTACCCACAGTCAGTGATGGTGTGGGGTGCCATGTCAGCTGCTGGTGTTGGTCCACTGTGTTTCATCAAGGGCAGGGTCAATGCAGCTAGCTATCAGGAGATTTTGGAGCACTTCATGCTTCCATCGGCTGAAATGCTTTATGGAGATGAAGATTTCATTTTTCAGCACGACCTGGCACCTGCTCACAGTGCCAAAACCACTGGTAAATGGTTTACTGACCATGGTATTACTGTGCTCAATTGGCCTGCCAACTCTCCTGACCTGAACCCCATAGAGAATCTGTGGGATATTGTGAAGAGAAAGTTGAGAGACGCAAGACCCAACACTCTGGATGAGCTTAAGGCCGCTATTGAAGCATCCTGGGCCTCCATAACATCTCAGCAGTGTCACAGGCTGATTGCCTCCATGCCACGCCGCATTGAAGCAGTCATTTCTGCAAAAGGATTCCCGACCAAGTATTGAGTGCATAACTGAACATTATTATTTGTTGGTTTTTTTGTTTGTTATTAAAAAACACTTTTATTTGATTGGATGGGTGAAATATGCTAATTTATTGAGACAGGTTTTTTGGGTTATCAGGAGTTGTATGCCAAAATCATCAGTATTAAAACAATAAAAGACCTGACAAATTTCAGTTGGTGGATAATGAATCTATAATATATGAAAGTTTAATTGTAATCATTACATTATGGTAAATAATGAAATTTAACACTATATGCTAATTTTTTGAGAAGGACCTGTATACAAAACAGTTCTGAATCATTCACCATCCATGATCCGGCAGTCTTTAAACAATGATGAACTTGTACAAAAGTAGAAAAAGGGATGGAAGACAATAGGGATCCCGGGTAAACAAAGGGATCCCTAAGAGTTAACCATGGACGGGTTAAAAGCAGCAGCAACATCAGGAAACAGTTAACTATTTACATTGTTCAGGTTTTCGAGGTTTATTCATCGGTTGAGGATTCTTCCCGGCCGCGGAAGTCCCATTCCCGTGTTCTCGCCCATTGCAGTGTCTTTGTCGGTCGGGCGTCTCTCAGGTGCGGCCAGGTCACCCGGTGCCTGGATCCGAATGTCAGCTTTGGTTGCAAGTTCCATAGCGGCGATAATGCACACAGTGGTAATAGGGGTGGAATTAGTCAAATCCGGGTTAGTCGTAGTCAAGACAGCAGGTGGCGCCACCACCAGTTCGCATCGGTAAACATTCCGGGCGCACCACCCTTGCGCACTCCGATGACGGGTGTAGGTCACCTGATCCCCTGATACAGCGGTTGATTATCCCATCTATCTCGGCGTGGGGTCTTCACGTTGTAGCTAGTAAAGAAGATTTCCGTTGGTAGCCCCGGTTCCTGTATATAGCCCCATCCCCGTTTCGGATAAAAGGCTACCACAGTTCCCCGCTTTACCGGACTTCCTTTATTGCGTCCTGTCTTTGGTTCTGATACTTTCGGTGGGTCACGTTCTGTCTCTGGTCGGTCTTTCCAGTGTAAAATCAGGCATTGTTTATACTGTTCCCAGGTGAGCGCAGCGATGCTGAGGCCCTCCTGCCTGGTCCCGTCTGGCTCGATCTTTGGGTTATCCCATTGGAAGATCACCCCATCGTCGCTTACACACAGTGGTATCCCCATAGCCGTCGGTAGCGGAGGCACCAACTTCTCCATAGTACCGGGAACCATAGCCACCAGCTCGGGAGCAGGGAATCGATTACTGTCAGGACGGGGAGCGGTCACGGGGACGGGATCGGTCAGGCGGGCAGGGGCGTTTTCCATATCTCCGTCTGATGTGGTTCCACCGATATCGATCGGTTCCGCTAATAAGGACGCTGGAGTCGGCTGTGGCCCGGACTGCGGTTCTTCCGAGGCGGTTCCCGGCGACAGTTCCGACCTCCATTGTTTCACATTGGCTGGCTCCACACTCGGAATAGACTGACTCGGCTCCTCCACCCGCGGCTCCAAGAAGCCCGAATCCTCCAGCTGCAGTATATTCGAGTCCGGGTCCACCTCCGGCTGAGGGGGACAGGCCAGGATCACTCCTTCGTCGTTCGGGTACCCGCTGGTCGTCATCCCCACTCCGGGGTCTGCGATGGCACCCACATGCTGCTCCTCCATTTCCGGAGGGTCGAGCTCCTTCTCGTCTTGGTTCCCGCCACTGCAAATCAGGAGGCGGTTCTCCTCTGCTTTGAGGCAAATTGTCCTCCCGCAACAGCAGTCGGAGGGGGCGGTCAGCACTTCTGGCGCCACTTTGATAGTCTTCTCCCATGGCACGCCCTCCTTCTTCTCCTGCGCTCCTCGTGGCACGGCAATGGCGGCAGTTTTGGCGGGAATCTTTTGGTAGATAGCAACACACAGTCTTTGCAATAAATCACAGTCCAACACGTTTCAATCACAGTTCCAAGGCACACATAACCCAATTCTTCAGGCTTAAGTACGATCCTGTTCGTGACGCCAAGTTGGAGCGCCCCCAGACACAGGGCCACGAGTTCTCGGTACCGGGCCTCTCTGGTTCGGTTCTGAGGCTGTCACAGTGGCTAGATCCGGTCCGTGACCCTGCTAAGGGGCGTCCAGAAAAGGGATTTGTACAGTCTATCAATGGTTCGTGACGCCACCTGTGGCGTTTGGTCAGGGGAACCGACGCTGCCATGGGGTCCGCTGGGGTGACGGAATGGCAGCCAGACGGCACACACCCCACAGGCGAGGCATGTCCCCAGGGCCTCCCAGTAAGGTGGATGGTGATGGTGTGAGGTGCAGGCAATAACGAGGACACAAGGTTGCAGTCTCTTTACCTCTTTACTGAAGGCCTCAGGATCCTCAATCCAGAGTACGTTTAACAGGGCTCTCAGAGACCGGCCGGTCTGATGGGCACATTCAGAGTTTCCCTCGCAGATGGAAATCGTTGCCTACCAATAGCGCCTGTGTGTTGTAGTCCTACCCTGCTGAGCATTCAGAATAGTCCTCACAACTGCTGTTCTCGTTCGTTCGTTCTCTACAGCTCTCTCTCTCTGTCCAGCGGAATTTGAAGTAAGGCTTGAAGTCAGTTACTCCTACGGTGATCCGGCCACCGACTACGTGCCTCAGTAAGATGTTGCCTTCCTCTCTCGGCACGACTCTTACTGGCTCTCCTTTGTGCTGATCTCATTTACACTGTTCCACAATATTCTTCCCCTCTTGTCTCTCTCTTAGGATACCACCGCAAGGTGTGCAGGCGCGGTTCCGTTACGTTCTGTTCTGTCGCTAGGCACCTGCCAGGTTCCCACGCCTGACAGGGACCCCCCTGTGCCTTCTCCCTGCAACACCCCCTGCCACGGGATGTTGCCTGGTTCCAACCCAGTCAGCTTCTGACTAACTTCCTCCCCAGCCCCTAGTTTTACCAGTGTGAGGAGTGGCCCAATAAATAAAGCCTTTTGCTCCACCTAGTGGTCGGAGTGTGAAGTGTAATGTGTTCTGGTGATACCTGGTCAGGATAACTCTTTAGTGTCATCAGACGTACCGCTGCTCCCCTTAGTGGCAGAGCGCTATACTGCAACGACCAGGTCTCTGGGGCGCTGCAGGACCAACATAGTTGATGGGTCCATGAAAATTCACTTCACAATATGCATTTTGTACTCTCGTACTCCTTGGTTTTACACATTGGCGGCAAGGCCAGCCCTGCAGCATAGTCATATGAACCCCATTTGGCCTTGGAACCTGTAACAACTCTGCTGGCATCATGGCATGGCCTCTCATTTCTCATACTATCTTACCCACTGCTCCAGGTCATGTTGCAGTTTCTATTTCTATCCAGCGCCATATTCTGTGCCTCTGCCCTCTGCATGCTTCATGGTTGTGTGTATAGGGGGGCAGCGCCTGAACTCTCTGGTTCTTATAAGTATCAGGTGCATCTGTCTAATCTGTTCCTGACCAATTACCAAGAGGCCTCCAGTATATAGTGCAGCTCCACCCTGTGGACTGGGCCTGTGCAATGTGTATGCTCAGTTAGTGTTTAGCTTCTGAGTTTGCCAGGTCTAGCTCTGTGTTACTCCCTCTCTGGAGGCTTTTCTCTGTGCTATTTCCTTGATCTTGTTGTCCACCCTCCAGGAGGCAGAATATCCTGGTCCCTATGTCTTTGTCCTTGTGTCTTGTTCCATTGTCTTGTCTGTACCTAGTCTTATCTTGGTCTCCTTGTCTGTGGCTTCCTTCCCTGCTGTGTCTTTCCTTTTGTTCTCAGTCTGCTTACACTACACACTCTTGCAGCTCTGCCTGCTCTGTATCTTTGTGGCTTTACCGCTGCTCCGCACTCCTGTGGTTCTGCTCCGTTCTACTCTGCTCTGCTCCCGTTGCTGCAGTAATCTCTTGCTGCCACTCCTCTCCACAATCCTTGCAGTTCCACTCTGCTTAGCTTCAGCAGTATCTCTTGCTGCAGCTCCTCTCCACATTCCTTGTGGCTCCGCTCTGCTTAGTTTTTGTTGCTACGCTATCTCTTGCTGCTCTTCCGCTTCTATCTGCAGTCTTGCACTTCTCTTCCTGTGTGAACAGGTCCCAACCTGTTCCTTCATGCTCCTTTCCTTCTGGCTTGTTTCCGTACCTGCATCTCTTGTGTGAACAGGTCCCAACCTGTTTCTTCACACTTCATTCTTTTCTGCTTGTTTCCTTTCCTGCACCTCCTGTGTGAACAGGTCCCTACCTGTTCCTCCAAACTACATATCCGTACCTGCACCTCCTGTGTGAACAGGTCCCTACCTGTTCCTTCATACACCACATCAACCAGTCCTGAGTTCTCTGCTGTGCCTTCCAATCAAGTGTTCCCGCCAGTCCTGTTTCCTGCCGTGCCTTCCAGTCCTGTGTTCCTACCGTCCTAGCCAGTCCAGTGTTCTCTGCCGTGTTCCTGCCAGCAGTGTATCTTCTGCCGTGTCTCTACCAGCTCTGTGTCTCAGCCGTGCCAGCCTACTTGTCTGAATCTCATCTGTGCTCTTCTGCCAGTCCTGCCTGATGCCAGCACCAATCCTGGTGTTCCTGTCTCCCAAGTGGGATCCGCAGCCACAGCCAGACACCACCCTGGAGTAGCACCTAGCAGCTGCCTGCTGCACAAGCCTGACCTCACCATCAGAGGCTCCAGTGAAAACCCAGGCAGCTGTCATAGTCACACCCCTTCCAGGGTAGTCTGGTTTGTGGCACAGTGGGGCCACAAACTCCCCGAGCTCACGCCCACCAGTCAGGGCGTGAGTGTGACAGAACCCACATAGTGGATGGGCCCATGAAAATCCACTTCACAATATGCATTTTGTACTCCCGCACTCCTTGGTTTTATACATTGGCAGGAAGCGAGCTTTGCTGCATAGTCAGTCATATGCACCCCATTAGGCCTTGGAACCCACATACTGGATGGGCCCATGAATATCCACTTCACAATATGCATTTTGTACTCCCGTACTCCTTGGTTTTGCACATTGCCAGCAAGGCCAGCCCTACAGCATAGTCAGTCATATGCACCCCATTAGGCCGTGGAACCCACATACTGGATGGGCCCATAAAAATCCACTTCACAATATGCATTTTGTACTCCTGTACCCCATGGTTTTACACATTGGCGCCAAGGCCAGCCCTGCTGCACAGTCATATGCACCCCATTAGGCCTTGGAACCCACATAGTGGATGGGCTTATGAAAATCCACTCGTATTTTGTAATGGTGTGATGGTTGGCCTTTTTTGGTGAATTTAAAACACCAAAAAAAGGGGCACAAGGGTAGCACACACAACTATGCTATGTACAGGTCCTTCTCAAAAAATTAGCATATAGTGTTAAATTTCATTATTTACCATAATGTAATGATTACAATTAAACTTTCATATATTATAGATTCATTATCCACCAACTGAAATTTGTCAGGTCTTTTATTGTTTTAATACTGATGATTTTGGCATACAACTCCTGATAACCCAAAAAACCTGTCTCAATAAATTAGCATATTTCACCCATCCAATCAAATAAAAGTGTTTTTTAATAACAAACAAAAAAACCATCAAATAATAATGTTCAGTTATGCACTCAATACTTGGTCGGGAATCCTTTGGCAGAAATGACTGCTTCAATGCGGCGTGGCATGGAGGCAATCAGCCTGTGACACTGCTGAGATGTTATGGAGGCCCAGGATGCTTCAATAGCGGCCTTAAGCTCATCCAGAGTGTTGGGTCTTGCGTCTCTCAACTTTCTCTTCACAATATCCCACAGATTCTCTATGGGGTTCAGGTCAGGAGAGTTGGCAGGCCAATTGAGCACAGTAATACCATGGTCAGTAAACCATTTACCAGTGGTTTTGGCACTGTGAGCAGGTGCCAGGTCGTGCTGAAAAATGAAATCTTCATCTCCATAAAGCATTTCAGCCGATGGAAGCATGAAGTGCTCCAAAATCTCCTGATAGCTAGCTGCATTGACCCTGCCCTTGATGAAACACAGTGGACCAACACCAGCAGCTGACATGGCACCCCACACCATCACTGACTGTGGGTACTTGACACTGGACTTCAGGCATTTTGGCATTTCCTTCTCCCCAGTCTTCCTCCAGACTCTGGCACCTTGATTTCCGAATGACATGCAAAATTTGCTTTCATCAGAAAAAAGTACTTGGGACCACTTAGCAACAGTCCAGTGCTGCTTCTCTGTAGCCCATTTCGGCACCTGTAGCCCATTTCCTGCACACGCCTGTGCACGGTGGCTCTGGATGTTTCCACACCAGACTCAGTCCACTGCTTCCTCAGGTTCCCCAAGGTCTGGAATCGGTCCTTCTCCACAATCTTCCTCAGGGTCCGGTCTCCTCTTCTCGTTGTACAGCGTTTTCTGCCACATTGTTTCCTTCCAACAGACTTACCATTGAGGTGCCTTGATACAGCACTCTGGGAACAGCCTATTTGTTGAGAAATTTCTTTCTGGGTCTTACCCTCTTGCTTGAGGGTGTCAATGATGGCCTTCTTGACATCTGTCAGGTCGCAAGTCTTACCCATGATGGGGGTTTTGAGTAATGAACCAGGCAGGGAGTTTATAAAAGCCTCAGGTATCTTTTGCATGTGTTTAGAGTTAATTAGTTGATTCAGAAGATTAGGGTAATAGGTCGTTTAGAGAAGCTTTTCTTGATATGCTAATTTATTGAGACAGGTTTTTTGGGTTATCAGGAGCTGTATGCCAAAATCATCAGTATTAAAACAATAAAAGACGTGACAAATTTCAGTTGGAGGATAATGAATCTATAATATATGAAAGTTTAATTGTAATCATTACATTATGGTAAATAATGAAATTTAACACTATATGCTAATTTTTTGAGAAGGACCTGTATGCCTGACAAACTATAACTTTTCAACAGGCCTCAGTCTGACAGAACAGACTGTATATATTTTTTTTTTGGGGGGGAGGGAATTTTTGGAAAAAAAATAGGTATATAGACAGTAAATAAGCTGCATCAGCAGCAGGCAGTTATGGAGCTTTGGGAAGGATGCAGTGGGAGCTGTGTACGCACATACAGTGCCTGCAGGTCTTGCACTGATATGGATATGCTGTGCCCTGCTTACCTAATGCTGCAATATCGGGACCCACGAATTAGCCCTAAAAGGACTGTTGGTTTCTCAGGAGTTGTGGATGTAAGAGTTGCAGACCTACACTAACTCTAAAACCACGATTCTGACTCTATCTCGGCAGCAGCTCTTGCTGAAACAGGAACAGAATGCGGCGAGCAGGGCAGCGCCAGGTGTCTTATACTCGGGATGATGCTGTATGGCCCAGCCAATCACTGCACGACCACAACAAAGATGGCTGCGGTGTTTCATGGCCTGGCAGATAATCCCTGCACCGTGATTGGGTCTCTAAAGTCCGCCAAAACTGCTGGGTGGAGACTGCAGTTACCGCCGAATAATACCGGAAATGCTTGCTGCTCGCCGAGTACGCCGAGTACCCCGATACACGGGCGAGTAACGAGTAGTGGCGAGCACGTTCGCTCGTCACTAGTTAAGACAACTTCTTTTGGGGTTTTTTCTTAGTTATTGGACTCCTGTTTCTGCAATAAGCTTTGACTGGCTAAGAAGAGAACAGATATGTCCTCGTAATAATGGGTTAATACAGGGGAAGCATAAATAAACCATTTAAACACCATTTGCAAGTACAGATGGATATCACTGATCTCCACTTACATGTCTTTCTGTAAATGCTTTTAAGTAAAGTGTCTTTTACTACATTTCACTCACTTTCTAATTGGCCAAGGGAACCAATATTTCTTGTGTGTTTATTTGTATTCCTGTCATTTGAGTATGTTTGTTTTGGCCTATGTGGCCTATAGTCAGATACCTAGTTAAAGGTGCAGGAGTTTGTAGTACCAGTCTCCATACTTCCTCTGGAGAGCCTTAAGGTACCGTCACACATAACGATATCGTTAACGATATTATTGCTTTTTGTGAGGTAGCAACGATATCGTTAAGGAAATCGTTATGTGTGACAGCGACCAACGAGCAGGCCCCTGCTGGGAGATCGTTGGTCGCTGAGGAAAGTCCAGAACTTTATTTCGTCGCTGGACTTCCCGCTGACATCGCTGGATCGGTGTGTGTGACACCGATCCAGCGATGTCTTCACTGGTAACCAGGGTAAACATCGGGTTACTAAGCGCAGGGCCGCGCTTAGTAACCCGATGTTTACCCTGGTTACCAGCGTAAACGTTAAAAAAACAAACACTACATACTTACCTTCAGCTGTCTGTCCCCGGCGCTCTGCTTCTCTGCACTCCTCCTGCATCCTGTGTCAGCGCCAGCCAGCCGGAAAGCACAGCGGTGACGTCACCGCTCTGCTTTCCGGCTGACCGGCGCTGACAGTGCAGAGGAAAGCAGAGCGCTGGAGGACAGACACGGAATGTAAGTATGTATTGTTTGTTTTTTTAACGTTTACGCTGGTAACCAGGGTAAACATCGGGTTACTAAGCGCGGCCCTGCGCTTAGTAACCCGATGTTTACCCTGGTTACCGGGGACCTCGGGATCGTTGGTCGCTGGAGAGCTGTCTGTGTGACAGCTCTCCAGCGACCAAACAGCGACGCTGCAGCGATCGACATCGTTGTCGGTATCGCTGCAGCGTCGCTTAGTGTGACTGTACCTTTACAAATGAATGTCAATTTTTCCAATTGTAAGGTATTTTTTTCTGAGATACAAAGATCTCAATTGCCTGTATAAAGTACAGTATGTTGCGTTCTGTAGCTATATTGTAATTTATTGTAGTTATTTATTGTCACGGTCTTCAGATGTGACTTCTATTAAAATTATTAAGTCACAGCCTCTAGAACAGGACTCCTGAACCTGCAGCTCAGAAGCCACATGTGGCTTGCACTACCATGGTGTGCGTCTCACAGCTGTCTGCCAGCTTGGTGCATTGGCACTAGGTCTAGCAAACAGCTTTGCAGAGGTCTCCAGATTTTTGTGACTTTTGTGAGTAGCCCGGTACAGAACAGCAGATCTACAGTTAGGGCCAGAAATATTTGGACAGTGACACAATTTTCGCGAGTTGGGCTCTGCATGCCACCACATTGGATTTGAAATGAAACCTCTACAACAGAATTCAAGTGCAGATTGTAACGTTTAATTTGAAGGGTTGAACAAAAATATCTGATAGAAAATGTAGGAATTGTACACATTTCTTTACAAACACTCCACATTTTAGGAGGTCAAAAGTAATTGGACAAATAAACATAACCCAAACAAAATATTTTTATTTTCAATATTTTGTTGCAAATCCTTTGGAGGCAATCACTGCCTTAAGTCTGGAACCCATGGACATCACCAAACGCTGGGTTTCCTCCTTCTTAATGCTTTGCCAGGCCTTTACAGCCGCAGCCTTCAGGTCTTGCTTGTTTGTGGGTCTTTCCGTCTTAAGTCTGGATTTGAGCAAGTGAAATGCATGCTCAATTGGGTTTAGATCTGGAGATTGACTTGGCCATTGCAGAATGTTCCACATTTTGGCACTCATGAACTCCTGGGTAGCTTTGGCTGTATGCTTGGGGTCATTGTCCATCTGTACTATGAAGCGCCGTCCAATCAACTTTGCAGCATTTGGCTGAATCTGGGCTGAAAGTATATCCCGGTACACTTCAGAATTCATCCGGCTACTCTTGTCTGCTCTTATGTCATTAATAAACACAAGTGACCCAGTGCCATTGAAAGCCATGCATGCCCATGCCATCACGTTGCCTCCACCATGCTTTACAGAGGATGTGGTGTGCCTTGGATCATGTGCCGTTCCCTTTCTTCTCCAAACTTTTTTCTTCCCATCATTCTGGTACAGGTTGATCTTTGTCTCATCTGTCCATAGAATACTTTTCCAGAACTGAGCTGGCTTCTTGAGGTGTTTTTCTGCAAATTTAACTCTGGCCTGTCTATTTTTGTTATTGATGAATGGTTTGCATCTAGATGTGAACCCTTTGTATTTACTGTCATGGAGTTTTCTCTTTACTGTTGACTTAGAGACAGATACACCTACTTCACTGAGAGTGTTCTGGACTTCAGTTGATGTTGTGAACGGGTTCTTCTTCACCAAATTAAGTATGCGGCGATCATCCACCACTGTTGTCATCCGTGGACGCCCAGGCCTTTTTGAGTTCCCAAGCTCACCAGTCAATTCCTTTTTTCTCAGAATGTACCCAACTGTTGATTTTGCTACTCCAAGCATGTCTGCTATCTCTCTGATGGATTTTTTCTTTTTTTTCAGCCTCAGGATGTTCTGCTTCACCTCAATTGAGAGTTCCTTTGACCGCATGTTGTCTGCTCACAGCAACAGCTTCCAAATGCAAAACCACACACCTGGAATCCACCCCTGACCTTTTAACTACTTCATTGATTACAGGTTAACGAGGGAGACGCCTTCAGAGTTAATTGCAGCCCTTAGAGTCCATTGTCCAATTACTTTTGGTCCCTTGAAAAAGAGGACGCTATGCATTACAGAGCTATGATTCCTAAACCCTTTCTCCGATTTGGATGTGGAAACTATCATATTGCAGCTGGGAGTGTGCACTTTCAGCCCATATTACATATATAATTTTATTTCTGAACATGTTTTTGTAAACAGCTAAAATAACAAAACTTGTGTCACTGTCCAAATATTTCTGGCCCTAACTGTAGATGTATATATACTGATGGGGTGCAAGGTGGGGATAAATATGGTAAGCTGGATGCAATAGTTTGGTGAGTGTGCTTGATGCTAGAACACCAATTGGATACATTGGGATCAAGCACTCCCAACAAAGGTTTTATCCTCCTAATTTATTGCAATCATTATATTATATACCACTGTGCACTGTACTTACAATTGCTCATTTTGCCTTTCTACTCAGTAAATCAGTAAATTCTTTTCTTTTCTCTGCTTTAAGTAGAAACAAGAAGTCTCTTTTCCCTGCCAAAATCATTCCCCTCTTCAACTCCTGACCCAGCTGCTCCTTGTCTCCCCTGCCAGGGACTTTTGCAGTTACTCATGACTCATGTGAAGAAAATTGACCTCCTGTTTCTACATAGAGCTTAGAAGGGTTCACCTAGTCAGTTTTTAATCATGTGATGTTTTAGACCTAATGGAAAAAGAAGAATTAACTTTGTAGAAGGATAAAATGAGCAATTGTAAGTACACAGTGCTGTATAATATGATGATTGCAATTTAGTAAGATGATAAAAACTTTGATGGAAGTGCATCTTTAAGCATGCTATCTATTAGGGAATATGGCACAAGGTACTTTCTATGGGGATAATGGGGAGCTTTGTGTGTCAATATGGTGGGGAAGCAATGGATGTAGCTCCCAACCATCTTTCACAGCTGAATGTGGCTCTTAAGGTAAGAAAGTTTGGGGATCTCTGCTCTAGAACATCTTTAGATCTGTAAGCTAGAAATATTGGAAATTGTTGTTGGGGACCACACACATAAACTCATAGCTCACATATGTTCCAGTTTCAGCGAGACTGCTTCAATTTGGAGGATATGCCCAGGAGGTCAGGGAAATGACTCAAACTGTCTGCAATGTCTCCCTCCTTTTTAATCATGTCCTCACAGCTTGTGTGCATCACTGTGTAGCTCCTCCTTGGAATATGAGGCTAGCTTCTCACTACTCAGTTTATACTTACAAGACCATTTAAACAATTCTTTCTTCTCTTTTCTTGAAGTCTGGTCTCTCGCAACCTATATCACTTGGGGTCGCAGGAAAGCTAATGACCTACAGGCTGCAGTGTTGAGAATGGAAGAATTTTCTGTATTTGAATGTCCAGTGTATTCTGCGTCAGTATAGGCCCAATGTACTGGTATACCAAGATAAATCTCTATATATTAGTGAATTACTATGTACCTATATTCTAGAAGTCAGTGATTTTTTTTCTTCCCATAAAATTACTACAAAATAATGAAAAACAATTACAATAATTACATTTTAATGCACCTTTATAAAAATAAATATCAGATATCAGCAAGGTCAAAGCTCTAAACATCTCACGGAGCACTCTTCAATCCATCATCCAAAAATGCAAGGAGAATAGCACAACTGAAAACCTACCAACACATGGCCATCCACCTGAACTGACAGCCAAAGCAAGGAAAGCACTAATTATAGAAGCAGCAAAGAGGACCATGGTTAGTCTGACGTAGTTGCAAAGATCCACATCACAGGTGGGAGAATATGTCCACAAGAAAACTATTAGTTGTATTGTAATAGAGTGCTGGGTTGAGTATGTCACCACGGAACAGACAAACCAACTGTTTAGGGGGATTTATTAACAGGAGTAAGATTCTCCTCGCAGGGAGAAAACAGGGGGTTAGTAGAGATAAAGCAAACAGTATAACAATACACAGCAAGCTAACTGAAGCTATGAAACAGTTAAGAGGAATAGAAATGGTTAATAATGAGTGTTCTTGTAACTTATCTGTCCAGCGAGGTCCTGACTGTAGGGTCCTTATTCAAACGTGGGTACAGTCACCAGCAGCACTTGAAGATTCTGAAGTCTCTTCTCTGTCTCCTGGGAACTGGAGACTCCGGGGTTAAATCTTTGCAGTCTTTTTCTCAGAGTGAAACTGGAAGCAGGAAGTAGCACAGTCACACTGCTGCATGAGTCTCTGTATGTTGGGCTGGCAGTCTCTCTACAGTAGCAATGCTACACACACACACTGGGCAGTTTACTTATCACACTCAGGGGTCTTGGCTTGTCACTGCAGTCACCGGGGCTGCGTGCTTGGGTCACTGTCTCTGCACTGTAAGGGGTAAAGGTCTTCTCTGATTACGGAGGCTTCCGAGTCCACACCCTCACATACAGCCTTCACTATGGTGGGTATCTCAGCTTCAGTGCCCTCACGGGGAGCACTCTCTCGTGGGGAGCGCGGCGCTGAAGCCTGCTTTCTCTCTCGTGCGCTGTCCCCTCTGTCCCGCGCGCTCTGCTTTCCCGTTCTTTTCTGACCACACTCCTCTCTCTTCCTCTCCGGCCCCAGAAGTCACATGGTCTCCTCTGTCCAGGGCAGAAAGTCCTTCACCCAACAACCCAGCTGTACGACTAAGTGGTTCCAGGTAAGGAGCAGGGAAAGCAACCTCCTTTGGGCTCGTCTTCCTCTTCACACCCTTACAGTATACTTCACAAATCTGGCCTTTAAGTAAGAATGGCAAGAAAAAAGCCATTTTTCAAAGAAAGAAAATAGCCATATAGGTGACACAGCAATTATTTGGAAGAAGATGCTCTGGTCAGATGAGACCAAAGTAGAAATTGTGTGGACTAAATAAAAATTGCTATGTGTTTGCAGAAAACGAACACTGCACATCACTCTGAAAACATAATCCCCACCATCCCCACCGTCAAGCATGTTGGAGGCAGCATAATGTTGTGAGGTTGCTTTTCTTCAATGGGGACAGGGAAAATGGTCAGAGATGATAGGAAGATGAGACTAAATACAGGCAATCCTGGAGGAAAACCTGTTAGAGGCTACAAAAGACTTGAGACTGGGGGGTAAGTTCAGCTTCTAGAAGGACAACAACCCTAAACCTACTGCCAATGCTACAATGAAATGGTTTAGATAAAATGCATATGCATGTATTTGAATATCCCCACTCACAGTCCAGACCTAAATCACATTGAGAATCTGTGGGCAGACTTGAAAATTGCTGTTCAAAGACGCTCTCCATCCAATCTCATTGATCTAGAGCTAGCTTGCAAAGAAGATGGGCAAAAATTTCAGCCTCTAGATATGCAAAGTTGTTAGAGACATACCTTAAAAGACTTGCAGCAGTAATAGCAGAGAAAGGTGGTCCTACAAAGTATTGACTTGGGGGGGGGGTGAATATAAATGCAAGTCACAATTTTCAGATTTATATTTTTTAAATAATTAGAAAACCATGTATCATTTACTTTACACTTCACAAATACTGACAGGTAAGCATGTAAAATCCAAATAAAATACATTTAATTTTGTGGGTGCAATGTTTTTCAATGTACTGTATGAGTGAATGAACAAAAAATAAATCCATAGTTCCCTACTGTCCTGAATATACAGGGTGGTCTGGCCATATTAACAGACATAATTGTATTTACTGGTATCATGAGAACATGCATTTAACATTAGAGCAACAACTAAATGAGCCTGGTGTCAATGTTTGGGGTGGTATTTCAAGTTTTGGTGTTTTTGGACCATCTTTTTTGATGGAACAGTCACAGGAGATAAGTATCTCGAAATTCTAATGAATCAAGTTGTTCCCCAGTTACAGCAACAGCCTAATTCAAATGACCTTTATTTCCAACAAGATGGGGCCCTTCCACATTATTCAAGAGAAGTCCGCGAGTATCTTGATGAAACATTTCCTAATAAATGGATTAGGCCCACTTGATTGGCCAGCACGTTCACCAGACTTGACCCCAATGGATTTTTTCTTTTGGGGAGTACTCAAGGACAAAGTTTATAGTCGAAAACAAAAAAGTGTCAGTGATTTGAAAAATTACATAAGAGATACATTTCAAGAAATTAGTACCGAAAGAGACTTGTGCAAAAATGTTTGTCGAAGCGTAAGAGGCAGACTTCAAAGCTGTGCAAATTGTGATGGAAAACAGTTTGAGCTCCTGCGTTGATAAAATTTAAGGGCTTTTGTATTATTTTTCAGAATAAAATGTAATTGTCAATGTTATGCTTGTGTTAGTAAATATAATGTTATATTTAAATCAATATAAATGTTATTATTTTCTGTCCACCTCCTTTTGGTCCATCTACTTTTGGACGACCCTGTATTATTTGCATCTATGTCCTGCTGTCCAGGGCATCTGCTGCATGTCCCTCACTTTCACCATATCATCACCCTTGTCAGAGTAGAAAAAAATGGCAAAATGGGGAGTGGCTAAGGGGTGTGAATAGGGGCATGGCCAAAAACTAGTGTGCTGCATGATTTGTCTCTCTTTTTCTTCTGAAAAACATGAGAAGTATACTAAAAGGATCCTGTCATGTTGAAAATGGTATGTGATCTGCAGGCAGGATGTTATAGAGCAGGAGGAGCAGATCAGATTGATGTACATTCTTGTGGGAAAAGTTCCATTAAAACGCAATGTTTTCCTGCCATTTTGGGGGTTTTGTGTGAAATTACCGTATATACTCGAGTATAAGCCGAGAATTTCAGCCCATTTTTGTACGCTGAAATTGCCCCTCTCGGCTTATACTCGAGTCATTCCCAGGGGTCGGCAGGGAAGGGGGAGCGGCAGCTGTCTAATAATACTTACCTGCTCCACCCCTCGCATAGGGGTGGAGACGCATATTCATTACTGTAATGAGTGGTACCATGTGACCACTCAATACAGGAAGAAGCTGCCAGCGCCCGGAGAACCAGGGACCGCGTCAGGAGCAGGTGAGTATAACGGTGGCATATTCACCTGTCCCACGTTCCACCATTGGCGCCGCTCCATCTTTCGCGTCCTTTGCAGTGATGCTCAGGTCAGAGGGCGCGATGACGCGATTAGTGTGCACGCCGCCCTCTGCCTGAACAGTCAGTGCAGAGGATGGGGAAGACACAGTGGCGGTTAGCGGTGGAACGTGGGACAGGTGAATTTAGCAAGTGCCGGGAGCCTGAGCGAGGAGAGGTGAGTATGTGATTTTTTTTTTTATCGCAGCAACAGCATATGGGGCAAATATCTCTATGGAGCATCTTATGGGGCCATGTGCAGCGTTATATGGGGGGCAAATATCTCTGTGGAGCATCTTATAGGGCCATGTGCAGCATTATATGGGGTCAAATATCTCTATGGAGCATCTTATGGGGCCATGTGCAGCGTTATATGGGGCAAATATTTCTATGGAGCATCTTATGGGGACATGTGCAGCATTATATGGGGGCAAATATCTCTATGGAGCATCTTATGGGGCCATAATCAGCATTTGTGCAGCATTATATGGGGCAAATATGTCTATGGAGCATCTTATGGGGCCATAATCAGCATTTGTGCAGCATTAAATGGGGACAAATATCTCTATGGAGCATCTTATGGTTCCATAATCAGCATTTATGCAGCATTGTGTGGGGCAAATGTCTGTATGGAGCATCTTATGGGGCCATAATCAGCCTTTGTGCAGCATTATATGGGGCAAATGTGTCTATGGAGCATCTTATGGGGCCATAATCAGCATTTGTGCAGCATTGTATGGGGCAGATGTCTCTATGGAGCATCTTATGGGGTCATAATCAACATTTGTGCAGCATTATATGGGGCATATTTTAATATGGAGCATCATTTATGGGGCCCATCATAAACTGTAGGGAGCATTATATGGGTCGTATTTTGTATGGAGCATTATATGGGGTCCATCATGAACTGTATGGAGAATTATATGGGGCTCATGATTCAACATGGATATTCAAAAACACTTAACCTACTGATGTCTCTATTAATTTTACTTTTATTGGTATCTATTTTTATTTATAACATTTACCGGTAGCTGCTGCATTTTCCACCCTAGGCTTATACTCGAGTCATTACGTTTTTCCAGTTTTTTGTGGCAAAATTAGGGGTCTCGGGTTATACTCAGGTCGGCTTATACTCGAGTATATACGATATGTCTATTTTGTCTTTTTTTCTTTGTTTTTTGTGTTGTTCCAATACACACAAAGGAAACAAACGTGTATAACAAAACATGTGTAATTGCAATTATGTTCTTGCAGAAATACTTAATTTTCTGGAAGAATTTCAAGGGGGCTAATTCTTTTGGCCATTATTGTATATGCATACAAGCACCAAGGATTTTAATCGATAAAATAAAACATAATCCACTTTTACGGCTGCGATGGAGCGGGGTCACTACTGCAGGAACCTGACGCCGGCAGGATTGGGGCGATGCTGCGGGCCCCAGACCGGGAGGAGGGGATGTTTGGCGGTGCTTAGTGGCATTAGCAGAAGAGTGGATGTACCCAGTATCTGTGGCACCTACTCAAAACATCAACGACCGGATGCATTGTCCCAAAATCTCGGGATAACACCCAATTAAACAGGACCCTTTCTGGAGTATTGAATGACAAGTTTCTACTGGAAATAGCTGCATTTAGGATCTCCAAAAAATGAAGGCCAAAAAAGATAATATGGAGATCACCCAAAAAAATATGGATGTGATCAGTGTCTGACCATTGCTAATGGGTTTATATAGGGTTAGTAATCAAAAAATGTCCTGCAATAATAGGATATTTGTCAATTAGAAAAAGATGGTTGAAAAACGCATTGCATAAGTATTGCATATGCATGTCATACAGATGCTGTAAGGATGATATGCAAAAAAAAATCTGAAGATTGCATTGCAAGAATATGACATATGGCATACCATATGGATTTCACTGTTCCGAAATTTAAGTAATAACATCGGAGCGATTTTTTTGTATGCAGCTGTGAACAACACCTTAAAGTGATTCAATGGTCAAGTATCTCCTGATCTGAACCCAACCGAACACCTATGGGGAATTTTGAAGATACAAGTTGTCATCACTCTCCATGGGAAAAGATAGATGTTGCAATATGTCATCAACTCGTGCATTCCATGCCTAGAAAACTCGGTGCTGTTCATGAAAATGTAGATACAAAATAGTAGATGTAGTAGTTTTTGGTGTGGGGTGTATTCATCATTACATCAACTAATTTGAATAAAACTAAAGATTCTGCAATGAAAGTTTTGTTATTAATCTTACTTTCAGGTTATAGTTTAAAGAAAAATGTTCTATGAAACTCAATTTGGTAAACATTTTGGAAATTATTCTTGTGTTCAGTGAGATATTGATTAAAATACGTCACAGGTGGTGTACTCCTTTAGGTAAACAGTAGTGTTGAGCATTCCGATACCGCAAGTATCGGGTATCGGCCGATACTTGCGGTATCGGAATTCCGATACCGAGATCCGATATTTTTGTGGTATCGGGTATTGGTATCGAAGGTGTAAAATAAAGAATTAAAATAAAAAATATTGTTATATTCACCTCTCCGGCGGCCCCTCGAACATCACCGCGAGTCACTGGCTTCCGGCAGGCTTCTTTGTTCAAAATGAGCGCCTTTAGGACCTGCGGAATGACGTCACGGCTTCTGATTGGTCGCGTGCCGCCCATGTGACCGCCACGCGACCAATCAGAAGCCGCGACGTCATTTCTCAGATAAATTCCTAGAATGAGCGCCTTTAGGACCTGTGGAAAGATGTCGCGGCTTCTGATTGGTCGCGTGGCGGTCACATGGGCGGCACGCGACCAATCAGAAGCCGCGACGTCATTCCTCAGGTCCTAAAGGCGCTCATTTTGAACAAAGAAGCCTGCCGGACGCCGGTTCCTCGTGGTGATGTTCCAGGGGCCGCCGGAGAGGTGAATATAACAATATTTTTTATTTTAATTCTTTATTTTACACCTCACTATGGATCCCAGGGCCTGAAGGAGAGTTTCCTCTCCTTCAGACCCTGGGATCCATCAGGATACCTTCCGATACTTGATGTCCCATTGACTTGTATTCGTATCGGTATCGGCGATATCCGATACTTTTCGGGTATCGGCCGATACTATCCGATACCGATACTTTCAAGTATCGGACGGTATCGCTCAACACTAGTAAACAGTGTTTCTAGAAGTGACAGGTTCCCTTTAAGTGAGAATTTTTTTAAATAAATTTGTGTATATTCACAATGATTTGCTTTATCATTTAGTGGTGATAAATATAATTTTAATTTCTTCATTTTCTTGTTTGTATTATGAATATAAACTATTTGTACGTTGTTCTATTGTATGTCCGGGTTTTGATACTACCGTAATTGGGATATGTAATTTACTTGAATCATGGCTTCCTTTATAATTTACTTCATAGACTTCTTTGTATGGTCACCTGAGGAAGAAATCAGATTGATTTTGAAATGCTTTGCTATCCTTTAATAAATGTTTGCTGTTTTTCTACACCTTGTCATCCTTGTCTTCATCCGTTACAGCACACACCACAACGTTATTCTTTCTTCTAATTTTTGTCTCGTAATTGCTTTAAGTGGCACAGGACGGGGTCTGGGAAGACATCCCTTGCTGGTTGGGCTACTGATATTTTAAGACTATAACAATGCCCCTGACACTATTAACCCCTTTCTGCCATTAGACGTACTATTCCGTCCATGTGGGGTGGGCGTTACTTCCCAAGGACGGAATAGTACGTCATAGGTGATCGGCCGCGCTCACGGGGGGAGCGCGGCCGGGTGTCAGCTGCTTATCGCAGCTGACATCCGGCACTATGTGCCAGGAGCGGTCACGGACCGCCCCCGGCACATTAACCCCCGGCACACCACGATCAAACATGATCGCGATGTGCCGGCGGTGCAGGGAAGCATCGCGCAGGGAGGGGGCTCCCTGCGGGCTTCCCTGAGACCCCCGCAGCAACGCGATGTGATCGCGTTGCTCCGGGGGTCTCTTACCTCCTCCCTGCAGCAAGTCCCGGATCCAAGATGGCCGCGGATCCGGGTCCTGCAGGGAGGGAGGTGGCTTACCAAGTGCCTGCTCAGAGCAAAATATTTTTTGCAATAAAAAGCGTCTTTCAGTGAGTGACGGCTGCCAATCATAAAAATCCACTAAAAAACCCACTATAAAAGTAAATCAAACCCCCCTTCATTACCCCCTTAGTTAGGGAAAAATAAAAAAAATTTTAAAAATGTATTTATTTCCATTTTCCCATTAGGGCTAGGGCTAGGGTTAGGGTTAGGGCTAGGATTAGGGTTAGGGCTAGGGTTAGGGCTAGGGTTAGGGTTAGGGCTAGGGTTAGGACTAGGGCTAGGGTTAGGGCTAGGGTTAGGGCTAGGGTTATGGTTAGGGCTAGGGTTAGGGCTAGGGTTAAGGCTACAGTTAGGGTAAAGGCTACAGTTAGGGTTAAGGCTACAGTTAGGGCTAAGGCTACAGTTAGGGCTAAGGCTACAGTTAGGGATGGGGCTAAAGTTAGGGATGGGGCTAAAGTTAGGGTTAGGGTTTGGATTACATTTGCGGTTGGGAATAGGGTTGGGATTAGGGTTAGGGGTGTGTCTGGGTTAGAGGTGTGCAGGGCCGGCTCCAGGTTTTCGAGGGCCCGGGCGAAAGAGTCTCAGTGGGCCCCCCCCTTTAACACATACCCCGATTTATGATGCACAGATACGGCAGAGAAATGTATAGTACAATGCCAGATTTCACTTCTTACATGAGTGACAGCTATTGTAGATTCTGTAGTGTATATATACAGGAGGAAAGGTGCTGTGCAGTGTATATATACAGGAGGAAAGGTGCTGTGCAGTGCATATATACAGGAGGAAAGGTGCTGTGCAGTGTATATATACAGGAGAGGTGCTTTTCTGTTTTGAGTTTTTCTATGAAACAAAGACTTTTCTACATAAACAACGTTGTTTGGTTTTGCGACCCCAACAGATCTGTGCTACAAAGTAACAGGCGGCTCAGGCATTAATGAGGGACCTGATGCTGAATCCTTTCCACAAACCCTAATGACCCAATTAGTTCCCTGTCATTAGAAGCTCATTAAACGCCTCCCTGTCCCGAGCAGTCATGTACAGTATGGGGGGATCCTGCAGCCCACCCCGTGACTGCTCCATACCATACACTGCCCTCTGTCGCTCTCACTATTATCCTGTGCATTTCTCCTTCATCGTTACCCCATGTTACACTTGTCACCCCCCACTACAGAGTAGCAGGGCAGCCAATGTCACCCCCTCCCGGACCCTAATGGCAGCAGGAAATGTCAGCTCCTCTATTGGGTTGGAACCTGATTTAATCAAGGAATAATGTGGATTTGTTGCCGGTGGCTGCAGGGGAAGGGTTAAGTGATGCCATATCCTTGGTGGAAGCAGTGGCAGCTGCTGGGACCTGGACAGAGACAACCAATGTTGCTGTGACTGCACAGTGTGACCTGGAGGAGAGAAGCTGAGACTCCAGAGCAGAAATCACCCACATGCCAGCACTGGGCAGAGTCCCTCCAGTAACCAGCCTGGGGCCACAGGGCCCCAATGTACAGCCCACAGCTCAGTTTTATCCATGGCAGCAGCTCCCCTTCCTCCTGGCATCTGGTTAACCCCATTTATGCGGGTCGGATTGTTATCTTTAAGGTTCAGCAATAACCTTCATACAGATGGGAAGGGGTTAAGCTTCTTCCTACCCCACTGGTGCAGGTTTGGTGCAGCATGCATGTATTCTGGGTGAGCTGGGCGGCTACAGGCTGCACCCCACCAGCTGCTCCTCCAGACATCACCCACATTTTTAGGCAGTGGAGAAAGACAGCAGCAGACTGAGCCACAACTGCAACCACTGCTGGATACCTTTGCACTCACTCAGGCACTAGTAGGACGGAGCTCCTCCGGAATCTGCCTGATAAACTTCAGCACTGTCTGCAGCCACCCAGGGGGGAGAGCAGAGAACGTGCTCTCTCCGCCCACAATGTCACACTGGCTGCCTTCTGTTAACCCCTATGTGTGCCTGCCTGGCTGCACTGACTGAGTGAGAAGATCCTTGTGTCAGAGCTGGCACATAGGGGTTAAGAGAACGCAGCCAGCATGACTTTGTGGGGGGAGAGAGCATGTTATCTCCTGCTCTGCTCTCCCAGCTGTATCTATGACAGCGTGAGTGGGCCCCCCCTCTCCCCAGGGCCCCGGCATTTGCCCGCTGTGCCGGGTGCTGACGCCGGCCCTGGAGGTGTGGTTAGGGTTACCGTTGGAATTAGGGTTAGGGGTGTGTTGGGATTAGGGTTTCAGTTATAATTGGGGGGTTTCTACTGCTTAGACACATCAGGGGCTCTCCAAACGCGACATGGCGTCCGATCTCAATTCCAGCCAATTCTGCGTTGAAAAAGTAAAACAGTGCTCCTTCCCTTCTGAGCTCTCCCGTGTGCCCAAACAGGAGTTTACCCCAACATATGGGGTATCAGCGTACTCAGGACAAATTGGACAACAACTTTTGGGGTCCAATTTCTCCTGTTACCCTTGGGAAAATACAAAACTGGGGGCTAAAAAATAAGTTTTGTGGGAAAAAAAAGATTTTTTAATTTTCACGGCTCTGCGTTATAAACTGTAGTGAAACACTTGGGGGCTCAAAGTTCTCACAACGCATCTAGATAAGTTCGTGGGGGGGTCTAGTTTCCAATATGGGGTCACGTGTGGGGGGTTTCTACTGTTTAGGTACATTAGGGGCTCTGCAAACGCAATGTGACGCCTGCAGACCATTCCATCTAAGTCTGTATTTCAAATGGCGCTCTGTTGTGAATTCTGTGGTCAAGCTCCCTCCTGTGGTCATGAGTGGTAATTCGGCTGGTTCTGTCCTTGAGCTTCCTTTGGTGGATGTGAGTGGGGCTGCGGCTTCTGAGTTTCCTTCCTCAGGTGATGAGGTTAAGTCGTTAGGTGCTGCTCTATTTAACTCCACCTAGTTCTTTGTTCCTGGCCTCCAGTCAATGTTCCAGTATTGGTCTTGCTCTCTCCTGGATCGTTCTTGTGGCCTGTCTGCCCTGCATAAGCTAAGTTTTTCTGGTGTTACTTTTGTTTGCTATTTTTCCTGTCCAGCTTGCTATATTGGTTTTTCTTGCTTACTGGAAGCTCTGAGACGCAGAGGGAGCACCTCCGTACCGTTAGTCGGTGCGGAGGGTCTTTTTGCGCCCTCTGCGTGGTTGTTTGTAGGTTTTTGTGCTGACCGCAAAGCTATCTTTCCTATCCTCGGTCTATTCAGTAAGTCGGGCCTCACTTTGCTAAAATCTATTTAATCTCTGTGTTTGTGTTTTCATCTTTACTCACAGTCATTATATGTGGGGGGCTGCCTTTTCCTTTGGGGAATTTCTCTGAGGCAAGGTAGGCTTATTTTTCTATCTTCAGGGCTAGCTAGTTTCTCAGGCTGTGCCCAAGGCGCCTAGGTCTGGTCAGGAGCGCTCCACGGCTACCTCTAGTGTGGTATGATAGGATTAGGGATTGCGGTCAGCAGAGTTCCCACGTCTCAGAGTTCATCCTATGTTAATAGTAACTATCAGGTCACTTTGTGTGCTCTTAACCACTAGGTCCATTGTGGTTCTGAATCACCAGTTCATAACAGCGCTCCTTCCCTTCCGAGCCTTCCCATTCGCCCAAACGGTGGTTCCCCCCCCCACATATGGGGTATCACCACACTCAGGACAAATTGCACAACAAATTTTGGGGTCCAATTTCTCCTGTTACACTTGGGAAAATACAAAACTGGGGGCTAAAAAATAATATTTGTGGAAAAAAATTTTTGTTTTATTTTTACGGCTCTGCATTATAAACTTCTGTGAAGCACTTGGTGGGTCAAAGTGCTCACCACACCTCTAGATAAGTTCCTTAGGGGGTCTACTTTCCAAAATGGTGTCACTTGTGGGGGGTTTCAATGTTTAGGCACATCAGTGGCTCTTCAAACGCAACATGGCGTCCCATCTCAATTCCTATCAATTTTGCATTGAAAGGTCAAACGGCGCTCCTTCCCTTCCGAGGTCTCCCATGCGCCCAAACAGTGGTTTACCCCCACATATGGGGTATCAGAGTACTCAGGACAAATTGTGCAACAACTTTTTCATTCCAATTTCTTCTCTTACCATTGGGAAAATAAAAAATTGGGGGCGAAAAGATAATTTTTGTGAAATAAAAAATATTTTTTATTTTTACGGTTCTGCATTATAAACTTCTGTGAAGCACTTGGTGGGTCAAATTGCTCACCACACCTCTAGATAAGTTCCTTAGGGGGTCTACTTTCCAAAATGGTGTCACTTGTGGGGGGTTTCAATGTTTAGGCACATCAGTGGCTCTCCAAACGCAACATGGCGTCCCATCTCAATTCCAGTCAATTTTGCATTAAAAGTCGAATGGCGCTCCTTCGCTTCCAAGCTCTGTCATGCGCCCAAACAGTGGTTTACGTCCACTTATGGGGTATAGGCGTACTCAGGACAAATTGTACAACAAGGTATGGGGTCCATTTTCTCCTGTAACTCTTGGCAAAATAAAACAAATTGGAGCTGAAGTAAATTTTTTGTGTAAAAAAGTTAAATGTTCATTTTTATTTAAACATTCCAAAAATTCCTGTGAAACACCTGAAGGGTTAATAAACTTCTTGAATGTGGTTTTGAGAACCTTGAGGGGTGCAGCTTTTAGAATGGTGTCACACTTGGGTATTTTCTATCATATAGACCCCTCAAAATGACTTCAAATGAGATGTGGTCCCTAAAATAAAATGGTGTTGTAAAAATGAGAAATTGCTGGTCAAATTTTAACCCTTATAACTCCCTAACAAAAAAAAAATTTTGGTTCCAAAATTGTGCTGATGTAAAGTAGACATGTGGGAAATGTTACTTATTAAGTATTTTGTGTGACATATCTCTGTGATTTAATTGCATAAAAATTCAAATTTGGAAAATTGCGAAATTTTCAAAATTTTCGCCATGTTTCCGTTTTTTTCACAAATAAACGCAGGTAATATCAAAGAAATTTTACCACTATCATGAAATACAATATGTCATGAGAAAACTTTGTCAGAATCACCGGGATCCGTTGAAGCGTTCCAGAGTTATAACCTCATAAAGGGACAGTGGTCAGAATTGTAAAAATTGGCCCGGTCCATAACGTGCAAACCACCCTTGGGGGTAAAGGGGTTAATATAGTGCACAGGTCTAATATACTTATTATTAGCATATTAGCTGTGTACTGAGCTGTGGTGTGTTATGAAATAGTGTACAGTGTCATCTTTAATAGTTCTGAGCAAACCTTTCAATGTTCGGTTCGGCTCGGCGAATGACCTGATGTTCACAGAATATGTTCGCCGAACAGTTATATGACTATACCTGAAGCCCCATTGAATTCAATAGGAGGTAAAATCAAACGCATAGAAATTAGGGGCAGACACCAAGAAAAGTGACATCAATTGATTCAGAGTACAAATAGTATACAGTAATTGCACAGCATTTTGACAACATCTGTTACTTGATGGGCTACTCGACTACCTTTCTTTGGCAGCCACACAGCCATAATATTATTATTTATTGTTCTAGCGCTATTTATTCCATGGCAATTCACTGATTAGGACAGGAGGAGAGAGGACCCTGCCCGTGAGGATACAGTAGATGAAGGGTAGATCTGGTTATGCAGTGGTGTAGTGGAACGATGGTTACTGTAGGATGTAGGCTTGTCAGAAGAGGTGATTCTTCAGGTTCCTTTGGAAGGTTTCCATGGTAGGCGAGAGTCTGATATATTGAGGTAGAGAGTTACAGAGTAGAGGGGATGCACAAGAGAAATCTTGTATGAGATTGTGGGAAGAAGAGATAAGAGGTGAGTACAGAAGGAGATCTTGTGAGGATCCGAGGTAGCGTGCAGGTAAGTACTGGGAGACTAGGTCACAGATGGATTGAGGAAACAGGTTGTGAATGGCTCTGTATGCCTTGGTTAAAATTTTCAACTCGAGTCTCTGGGTAATGGGGAGTCAGTGAAGGGATTGACAGAGAGGAGAGGATGGGGAATAGCGATAGGATAGGTGGATTAGTCGGGCAGCAGAGTTTAGGATAGATTGGAGGGGTGCAAGACTGTTTGACAGGAGGTCACAAATCAGGAGACTGCAGTATTTGATGCGAGAGATGATGAGTGCATGGACTAGTGATTTTGCAGATTCTTGATTAAGGAATGTACAGATCCAAGAAATATTTTTGAGTTGTAGTCAGCAGGAAGTGGAAAGAGTATGGATATTTCTTTTGAAGGTGAAATCAGAGTCCTTGGTTACCCTGAGGCAGCGAATTTGCAGGATGCCCTCATCTACGCCTTGCACAGTAGTTGAGCCAGAAAGAGCATGTGCTCCAGTGTTTGGCAAGCGCTTTGTCAAGTGTCCTCTCCTCCTCTTCCTCCACCTTAACATTAAACACAGTACAGTCCTCAATGGAGGCACCCCAATTTCTCTTTTTTCTTCACGTTACAACTCTCCAACCACCCAACTGACCTTGGTGAACCACAGATGTGCAAGTTTGCAGAGCTGTTCACACATTCTATTCTATGGGCATCAGAGGTCTGCTCCAAAGATTCACAGACTCAAGAGGAAGAAATAATCTGCACCGCTACCCAAATTTTTAGAGTCTGAGCAGAATCTAATCCCTCGTGCCAGATGTTAATCCCCAGGGGCAAAGGTGATCTTGATGAGACCCAGATACCAGAAGCACACACACACACTGTACTGAGCTGTCAGGGCAGGAAGAGGAGTACGATGAGTCTCAGGGCAAGGAGTGGGAGAACAGAGAGGATGATGATGAGGTTGTAGATCCCACTTGGTGTTAACCCAGATGCACGCAGCTGCATAGCTCAACAGAGGAGGTGGAGGAAGACGAGGAGGTTATATTGCGGCTTGCCGCATAGTCACAGAGCGATGAAACAACAGCAAGCACAGCATCCTCAGCCACAGCTCTGGCTGTGGCCAGCAGTGGTCACAGGTCTGCAGTTTGCATGGGCAGCAAGGGTTGACTAGCCTGGGCCTTTTTTGAGACCAAAAAGGATGACCCAACTCACATTATTTGATATCTTTGTAAAAAAAGACCCAGTAGAGGCAAACATTCCAATAGTTTTACTACTACATGCATGAACGGGCACATGCAGGACCAGCATGCATTAGTCTGGGAATCTCACTGTGCAAAAATGAAGCTTAGCAGGCTTCTCCAACCACCGGCCATCCAATCAACCGCATCTGCTGCTTCCTCCTCCTCCTTCACTGTGGCAGGTATTCTCACACAGGTATCCGGCCAGAGAGCCTCCACTTATTTACCCAATATAGTCGGAGTGAGTGAGAGACCGGATGTTACGGGAGCCTGATGTATTTGACCGATCTCAGACACCAAGTACATTGCATCTTTCTCAATCCACCATAACACTCACGCCTCCAATTCACTCAGAGTCCAGCAGTTTGCCATGTTCGCCCTACTCACCCTCTCTCAGTACAGCAGCCAGCAGACAATTGGTTTCACAAAAGATTGTTTTATCCTACAAATGCCAAAGCTAAGTGCTTGATCTCCAACATCTCCAATCTGTTGGCCACAGAAATGCTGATTTTCCAACTGGTGTATACTTTCCAAAAGCTGATGGCAGTTGCAGTCCCCCCAGTACCAGTTGCCCAGTTACCATTTCTTCTCTAAGAAAGATGTGCCTGCACTTAACCAGCACGTGGCAGACAACATCAGCTGTTCCTTGCAAAAATCTATGTCTGACAGGGTGCGTTTGACAACTGACACCTGGACGAGCAAGCATGGCCAGGGACATTAATTACATCTCGCTGACTGAACACTGGGTAACTCTGGTGGCTGTGGTGGGCAGGCGGGGAAGGGTCTGCTCCACAAGTCTTGGAATCCCTAAGGCTTGCAGGGAACTTGGAAATGGAGAACTAAACCACTATACACCAGAAGATTGAGAACTAAATTACACACTGCTGCAGCATGTGCTGCATATACTGAGCATTCGTTTCTGCCTGTAACCCTGTGCACACTGCAATCTGTCTGACTGATGAAGGTCATTGTAGGACAGAAACGTTTCTTTATTTTTGGATTGCCTGCACAAAATAAACTGCTTACAACATTTACCTGAGTTCCAAGTTTTCTACAAGATTTACATGGGATAGGATCCTACTTGGGCACCATCCACAGGAGTGCCATAATTACCATTTTTGAGAACTAAACTACACAACAGGGGTTGGAGAACTCAAATACTAAACACCTAGGGGTGGATAACTAAACCACTACACACCAGGGGATGGAGAACTAAACTAGTGATGGGCGAACCCATGGATGTTCGGGTCCGGTGGGTTTGTCCGTACAGTTAGAAAAAACCTGGACCCCATTCACTTGAACAGCCAGTGCTTGCCACTCTGTCATGTGCATGACAGCTTGGCAAACAATGCTTCTGATTGGCGGTAAAATCATTAAAATGTAAAAAAAGGCATGGGTTTACTCAGCTGTCAACCTTAGCAAGGTTGGTTATCAAGAATAGAAAGATCCCCAAGCTGTTTTTTTTTTAAATTATTTAAATAAATAATTTAAACAAATGACGTGGGGCCCTCCCCAGTTTGGACAACCAGCTTTGTTAAAGCAGACAGCTGGAGGCTGGTATTCTCAAGTTGGTAATGGACCATTGATATAGGTCCTCCCAGCCTAAAAGCAGCAGCCCAGAAAATGTGCATCAATTAAATGCATCAATTCTGGTGCTTTGTCCAGCTCTTCCCACTTGCCCTGCAGTGGTGGCAAATAGGGTACATATTTGTGGGGTTGATGTCACCTTTATATTGTCCGGTGACATCAAGCCCACTGCTTAGTAATGGAAAGGTGTTTATAAGACATCTATTCATTACTAATCCTATAGTTTTATTGTAAATAAACACACAGCCAGAATAAAGTCCTTTAATTGAAAAAATGACACAGACTCCTTTAATGATTCTAAATTAAAAGATACTCATGTCATCACCAATTCCATTGAAGCCATCGTCTCCCGTAATAAAGCAAAAATACAAAACAACCATATCCCTCTCCTGTCCGTTGTTCTGTCCCATGACGTAATCTATGCCTGGGTATCAACAGTTTTCAAAATTGATGGTGCCAAGATGTGACTTTCCAGGCTGAGAACCACTGGGAGAATGAGCTGCTGCGAGCACAGCATCAGTAACTAGCGGTGACATCATCGAGGTTGCTGTCAGTCACTGAGGTGGTATTTTCAGCCGGGCCCCTGAACTGCGGTGACGTCGATGAAATCGCTGCTAGCACAGTGAGAAAGTCTCATAGAACAGCACTGAGCTCAGAGAGTTCACCACAGTTCACTGTAAGAAATGTCTCCCAGTGAACTGCAGTGAACTCACTGCTGCACCGTGAGGCTTTTTCTCACTGTGCTATTGAGGATCTTGCAGTAGCTCATTCATTGGCGGTCCTCAGCCTGCATGGTCGTATGCACAAACACCCGATGTTCGGGGGAGCTGAACCCAAGCAGTAACAAGGACTTCCTGGTGAAGTCCATGTTTGGTGCCCTTGCCCGAACAGTATGTAATACCTCCTCCACTGGTTCTTGCTCCTCTACCTAGGGCCTCGACCTGTGCCCTCAACCTCTCCCTTAATGAGTCCCAAGTTACAACAGTGCAGAAAGAATCCCACCCACCTCCGTACTGTGCTGCCCGGGTCACTGCAATCAGTCAGTGTTTAAATTAATATACCTTGGAAATAGCAGACCCACAGCTCAAGAGTTGTGAACAGCTATCCAGGCTAAGTTTGAGCAATGGCTTTCTCCACTGAACCTGGAGGCAGGGAATGGTGTGTGCGATGACGGTGCGAACCTGGTGGCAGCCCTATGCCAGGGCAGCATCCCACATGTGAGTTGCATAGCTCACGTCCTCAACCTGGAGGTACAGCAATTTCTCTGCCTCTACCCTGGCCTGGATGTGCTGCTGCATAAGCCACACTGTGTGCTCACTTTCACCTTACGCACCCTGCAAGTCATCGAATTGCATCGCTAAAGATGTCTTTCTGGCTACCGGTTGTGAGAGGTTGACACGCTCAACTGCTTCTTAAGGTAGACACAGGAATGTTTTGGTAGTAAATTACCTGCTTTTTTTTATTATAGTCAGCATAGACCAAAGCAGGGATAAGGAAAAATAAGCAAAGCCTTCCAGGCTTAACAGAAAACAAAACAAAGTGCAAAAGAATCCTTTCTCTTCATATTTCACCCGCTGATGCCACACAATGTCCTCAGCTCCTCTTGAAGCCACGTGGGAGTACTTCCTCTCCCAAGTCACAACCACAACTGACTCTGCAGACGAGTTTTTAAACCCAGACCATGTGATGATCACCTGACCGTGACATCATCTCAGGTCCTGTTAGTACACATACCGATGTCGCCTCTGCAGGAGGAGATATGGTGAGCACCCTTCCACTCTATGGGTGCCCACACAAAATCAGAACATGTATGCAACTTTAAATTAACCCTCTCAGCATGTATCATGCTGGAGGAAAAATATCCTGGTTTTACACTGACTGATTGGAATATGCGCAGTGACACATATCTCCCTTCATACACTATGCCAGTTACCATGTCACATGGTTAACCGGTTGATATGCAATGTGCAAACACGGTGGAATTCCACTCTGCACATGTTGCAAAGATGGTGGCAACAACAACAATGCCTAGTGCAGTCTGTCATTTTGCATAGCTTGGGCCAACGCAGTATGGATGTGGTGTAAATCATGCTTGTGGAGTGGGCACAGTTGAAGGATCTCTGCTCTGTTCTGCAGTGTTGATATGGCTACTAAGATGGTTAGCACTGACGATGCTGTCATTAGCATTACTATTCGGATCATCTACATGATGGAGCACATTCTGAATAGTATGCGGGAGGAGGAGGTGCTGGTGGTCCCAGAGGAAAAGGAGGAAGTAGAGGAGGATATAGAAGGGATAACAATATAAGTTCCTGACTGTCATCGCACAGGTGTGTGCCATGAGACGGCAGATTACAGCAATTAAGGGAGGCTCACGGTACCAGATAAACTGTTAGTGAAAGTGCAGGAGCCGAGGAACAAATGGAACAAATAAAGGAGGATGATGAGGAAGATTTGATGGGCACGCAACAGTCAGGAAATGAAGAGGATAATGATCCCCACTCTGTTTTTCGTAGTTGGTGGGAGGGGATAGAAGAAGCAAGCTTGAGTGGTACCCCGCGACCAAGACACAATATACTTGGACCTCATAAGCGCCTGACACATGAGTTCCTTCTTGCTGCTCTATCTTCAACATGATGCCCATATTGTTGGGCTTAGAAATAGTGCTGACTACTGGGTTGCCACCCTGTTAGATCCACATTACAAGTGTAAATGTTTGCCAGATGCTTCCCCCTTGGAAAGGAACACGCACACACTTGTAGACAATCTAAAGAGTGTTTTTCTCCAAGACAGCAGTGAAGCACACAGTGTGCATCGCAGTTATAGACTTCCAACCCTGGGAACGTTGAGTTGTCAATGCAAAAACATTAGCAACAGCAGCAGTATAAGTGGCAAAAGCAAATTCTTTGAGTCGTTTCACACATTTTTTAGACCAGCCTGTGCACTAGTAGAACGGAGTACAAGTCTGACACATAGTGAATGGCTGGAGAGCATGGTGCAGGAGTATCTCGAGCTCAATGTCAGTGCCATCAGGGGGAATTTGGACCCTTTGCATTTTGCTCTTCAAAAATGAATGAGCGGCCTGAGCTCATCTGTCACGCCTTGGAGGTTTTGTCATGACCCTGCAAACAGCGTTCTCTCGGAATGAGTCTTCAGTGCTGCTGGTGGTGTCTGACGGTTAAAGGGACACGGCCACCTGAATTTGGAGGGAACAATCTTCAGCCATGGAGGTGGGGTTTTTGGGTGTTTGATTCACCCTTTCCTTACCCGCTGGCTGCATGCTGGCTGCAATATTGGATTGAAGTTCATTCTCTGTCCTCCGTAGTACATGCCTGCACAAGGCAATCTAAGGAAAGGGTGAATCAAACACCCAAAAACCCCGCCTCCATGGCTGAAGATTGTTCCCTCCAAATTCAGGTGACAGTGTCCCTTTAAGCGCATCTGGCAGTCCCTTGAAAATGTAGACCGCCTAACTTTGAACAAGATGAACAAGTCATGGATCTCCAATGACTTTTGCGCTCCAGTCCCACACTGGGTAGACTAGGTGATGGTGTAGTTTTGAATGCGCTGCATTGATCTCGCGTTATTGCAGTCTGTGACACCTTTGTCGTAACTTCTGTGATTGCTGTTGCTACTGCTGTTGATGATATTAACAATTCTTGAAAATGTGGAGACTCCAAGTTGTGTCTCCATCTGGTGGATTGCCTGTAGTGAAAGGTGTGACAGAGCTACGTTATACTATTTCTACTCTGTGGAAATTGATGACACATAAATGGTATCTGCTCCTAATTTTTGGTAATGTTTGGACTCCAAGTTGGGTCTCCTTCATATGTGATGCCTGTAGCTATAGGGCTCCCAGACCAGCAGGCCTTCACTTATTTTCAGTCAACCACCTGTTTTACTATCCTTACATTTTTTAAACATTCGTAGTCTACGAGGCTGATATTTGTGCCACCTGAGTGTGGCTGAACAGAATGATGTATCAGGGCACCTAGCAGAGCAGTCCCAAACCGATACCCTACCTACTTCTTAATTTGAACTTAAATTCAAAGCTGTAAATTCTCACCCATATCCTGGCTCATAAATGGCGCATGCCTGACTGCTGCTGTGACATTATAAAATGTCTACTGTAGAACAATTGATGCCACTTTTCCTGGTGTCTGCCCCTAATTTTTGGAAATGCTTGGACTCCAAGTTGGGTCTCCTTCATGTGTGTTGCCTGAATTTGGCAGGGCTCTCAGAGCACCAGGCCTAAGCCTGTCACTCATCCACCTGTTACTGATCAATGGTTAAGCTACAACTGCTGGTCCAAGCCCTGTGCCATGCATCCATGCTGCACAATGATATTTTTTGTACTCTTGCTTAGTTGGGCGGTTGGAGAGTTGCAACGTGGGGGGAACAAGGGTAATTGGGGTGTCACCTCTGAGGACTGTACTGTGTGTGATGTTAAAGTGGAGGAAGAGGAAAAGAGGCCACTTGATGCAGTGATTGCCATCCACTCGAGCACATGCTCTTTCTTTCCCTCATCTTCAAGGCGCACTGCTGTGCAGCTGCCAAAGAAAGGTAGTCAAGTAGTTCATCCAGTAACAGAAGTTTTCAGTTGTCTTTGGATAGGACGAGCCGGTGTTTGCTCAGTAGAGCTTTCAGTAACATTACCACCTACCCCACATATACCTCGAATACCAATCCTTTTCCCCCTTCCACCATGACCTCGCTTTTTCCTACTCATATTGTAATAGTAATAATAATAATATTGTATGTACTCTTCCCCTCTTTTACCCAGCTGTTTCACAACCATAGGCCCAGACCTGTCAATCACCTGTCACTAGATTAACAATCAGTATTTATTTGCTGAGATAGAGTGTCTGGACCACAGAATTAGCAGAAAGGATTCTGAAATGTGGGCTGGTGTCTGGACCACAGTATTATCACAAATGATTTAGATTATTAAATATGGCCTCCTCTCTGTACCACAGTATCAGCACAAAGGATTGATATGCTGAAATGTGGCCTGGTGTCTGCAACAAAGTATTAGCACAAACGACTTAGATTATGAAATATACTGTTGTGCCTGCACCACAGTGATAGCCCAAACAATTTAGATTATGAAATGTGGTCTGGTGCCTGCACCACAGTATTATCCCACACAATTTCGCAGCACAGAGTTAGCAGAAACAACTTAAATTATTAAATGTACTGTGGTGCCTGCATGACAGTATTAGCATAATGTATTGATATCATAAAATGTGGCCTGATGCCTGCAGCACAGTATTACCACAAACTATTTAGATTATGAAATGTGGTCTGGTACCTGCACCACAGTATTGGCACAAAGGATTAATAAGCTGAAATGTGGCCTGGCAGTTTCATCACAGTATTAGCAGAAACGACTCAGATTATGAAATGTACTGTGGTGCCTGCACCATTGTATTAGCACAATATATGGATTTGATGAAATGTGGCCTGGTGCCTGCACTACAGTATTTGCACAAAATATTTAGATTATGAAATGTGGCCTGGTGCCTGCACCACAGTATTAGCACAAATAATTGATATGCTGAAATGTGGCTTGGTGACTGCACTACAGTATTTGCACAAATGATTTAGATTATGAAATGTGGCCTGGTGCCTGCACCACAGTATTGGCACAAACAACTTAGATTATTAAAAGTACTGTAGTGCCTGCACAGTACTATCCCAAATGATTTAGATTATGAAATGTGGTCTGGTGCCTGCACCACAGTATTAGCACAAAGGATTGATAAACTGAAATGTGTCCTGGCGCCTGTACGACAGAATTAGCAGAAATGACTTAGATTATGAAATGTGCTAAAACTGAGGTACAGGCACCCTAGTACAACACATTGATATGATGAAAGGTGGCCTGGTGCCTGCACTACAGTATTTGTACAAATGATTTAGATTATGAAATATGGCTTGGTGCTTGCACTACAGTATTTGCACAAATTATTTAGATTATGAAATGTGGCCTGGTGCCTGCACCACAGTATTTTCACAAAGAATTTATATTATGAAATATGGCCTGGTGCCTGTACCACAGTATTAGCGCAAAAGATTTATATTATGAAATGTGACCTGGTGCCTGCACCACAGTATTAGCACAAATGATTTAAATTAGGAAATGTGGTCTCCTGCCTGCACTACAATATTAGCACAAACAATTTAGATTAGCAAATGTGGCTTCCTGCGTGCACCACAATATTAGCACGAACAATTAAGGTTAGGAAACTTGATCTGCCTGCCTGCACCACAATATTAGCACAAACGATTTAGATTAGCAAATGTGGCCTCCTGCCTGCACCACAATTCTAGCACAAGCGACTAACATACTTGAAGGTCGAATTCACACAGGATGCTATCTATCTGAACTAGCTGAGAATAAACCATCTATCTGACTATTTGACTAATTGCAGCAGCAGCAGCAGCAGGAAGAGCCTATTTGCACTGTTACACTGACAAAATGGTGCCAAAACAGCAAGTCCGCTTTTTATATGGAGAAGGACATGTGACTTTGTCAGTCAATGGCAGAAGCACTTGTGTCTGGACCTTGTGGATAGTTTCTGTGCTCTGATTGGCTGCCGGAATTTCCACCCAATAAGTAAAAAAAATTACAGTTTGCCGCTTCTACCCCCTCTCACACCTCTACCCAACCCCTCCCCTCATCAAAAATACCCCCCCCCCCGCTCATCATACAGCACCACAATCCTAGCCAAACCAGTCATAACAAAAGCGTTAGTGGAAGTATTATCATTTACCAAACTGTGCCAGGATGTTGCAAAATGCTTTTGAATCCAAACACGAATCCAAATGTGCTAGGTTTGCGTTGAATTTGAGAGTGGCGAACGTTTTCAGAACAGGTTCGCTGATCTCTAATCTTTAATGTTAACAATTACTACATTTGGTCCTGAAGAAAACACTTGTGACTAGAGATGGGCGAATCCAAAGAGTAAAGTTTCGGGGTCTGTACCAAACACTTAGTGTTTGTGAACAAACCCTGAACACTGACTTCTCCAGGAAGTCACCGAACATCAAGTGTTTCCCATGCTGTCATGTTCATGACAGCATGAGAAACACAGGTAAAATCATTACGGTTGATCAGAGAGCTGCGGTTCCCATGCTGTCAGATGACAGCGTGAGCCAGCAGCTGTGACCGGCGGTAAAAAGGTGCGTTGGCAAGTGGTATAATATTTGTGGGGTTGATGTCATCTGTTTTATGGCCACTGACATCAAGCCCACAGGTTGGTAATGGAGAGATATAAGACACTCCCATTATTAACCCCATAGTTAGACTGTAAAAAAGACACAACCAGAAAAAAAATCTTCAATTGAAATAATGATACAGACTCTTTTATTTGAAATAAAAAGCACAGTTATACTCATCTTTACACCTAATCAATAAAAGGCCATGTCACCTGTAAAAAACTGAAAATAAGAAACAACCAATTTTACTCATCTTTATGCCTAATCCACCGATGCCCATGTCCCCTGGAAAGAAGAAAAATAATGAACAACCATATCCCTCACCTGTGTGATATGCAGATAATTCATGCTGTCCCACGATGATCTGGATCATTTGGAAAGCAGTCACATAAGTGACCACTCTCCCCATCAGCCGGCTCACACTGACAAGACTGTAATCGATACTGGAGAAATTACATTCCCGTGTCAGTGTGAGCTGGCTGGCGTGGATAGCAGCCGCATCATCACTGATGCAACCGCTATCCATATCATCTGGATCATCGTGGAACAGCATGGCTTATCTTCACATCAGACAGGTGACGGACATAGTTTATTATTTTTCTTAAACAAAAAAAAGCATGGGAGCCATCTAGTCCTGATAATCAGCTGAGGAGGGTTGCAGAAGAGACCACATAATTTATTTAAAATTTATTTATTTATTTATAGCATAGAAGAGGAACCAACTGATGAATAATCCGATCAGCGGCATCTGCTCTTGCTGTTATCAGCGACAGCAGGCGTAGGCTAATGGGAGTATTCTCATCAGCTGACATCTGTGACCGGACCTTTTACCGCCGTCATAGCTGGTGGCTCATGCTGTCATCTGATCTTACTAATGATCTTACCGCCGATCAGAGCCTGTGTTTGCCAGGCTGTCATGTAGATGACAGCGTGGCAAACAAAGGATGTTCGGGCCTCACATTCATCTGAATGGGGTCTGGGTTTGGATACCCTTCTGGTACCCGAACCAAACTTTTTTAAATGTTCAGCTGAACCAACTGGACTCGAACATCCACAGGTTCGCCCATCACTACTTGTGATATCACAACATTTTTCTGACTCAAACCAACCTGTGATGTCACTGTAACTTTTTGACTGAAACCCACTTGTCATGTCACAGCAGCTTAGCTGAGCGGGCCCACCCGGAGCTATGCTACTGTAACTATATCGGCACGCACAGTGTGTCCATACAGTTGCACTTTGCGGTAGAGCAGGGAGAATTGATCTCCCTGCACCGCCACCCAGCCACTATGGGGTCCCAGAGCAGGTGGGGGGCCCCAGTGCTAGCAGTGGGCCCCGCCTATCATTTCAAGATCAACTGTATCAGCTGGATGCCGATACAGTTGACCACATTGAGGAGAGTGGGAGCATTACACTCCCTCTCCTATTGTCCCCCTCTCAGCGTTTAGCGTCACTGATGCAGACACTGACAATGGGCACGATGATGTCATTACTTAGCACCCCCTGTCCGAAGATGTGCAGGCACTCGGAGCAGTGAGGGAACGAGGAGGTGAGGTGAGGTGAGTATTGTTTTTATTATGGGGTGCATTATACAATATAGAATCTGCCTATAGGAGGGTGCATTATACTATATAGAATCTGCCTATGGGGAGTGCATTATTATATATAGAGTCTGCCTATGGGGGCTGCATTATACTAAATAGAGTCTGCCTATGGGAGTGCATTATACAATATAGAGTCTGCCCATGGTGGTGCATTATCCTATAGAGTCTGCCTATGGGGTTAATTATACGATACAATCTGCCTATGGGGTTCATTATACAATATAGAGTCTGACTATGGGGGGCATTATACTATATAAAGACTGCCTATGGGGAGTGCATTATACTATAGAGTCTGTCTATGGGGTGCATTATACTACATAGAGTCTGCCTATGGGGGTGCATTATACTATATAGAGTCTGTCTATAGGGGTGTATTATACTACATAGAGTCTGCCTATGAAGAGTGCATTATACTATATAGAGTTTACCTATGGGGACTGCATTATACTATATAGCGTCTGACTTTGTGGTGTGCGTTATACTATATTGAGTCTGACTGTGGGTGTGCATTATATAATATAGAGTCTTCCTATGTGGAGTGCATTATACTAAATAGAGTATGCCTATGGGAATGAATTATACTATACAGAGTCTGCCTATGGGGGGTTGCATTATACAATATAGAGTCTGCCTAAGGGGAATGTATTATACTATATAGAATCTGCCTATGTGGAATGCATTATACTATATAGAGTATGCCTATGGGGGATGCGTTATGCTATAGAGGCCTATGAGTAGTGCATTACACTATATGGAGGCCTATGGGGAGTGCATTATACTATATTGAGGGCTATCTGCATTTTATGGAGGCTATCTAGGGTACCATCATACAGTGTGGAGATTACAGTGGGGGGGCCTTCAGTGTTGGTGCCAAACAGTTTGGGGGCTACTAAGGGGTCAGTATACTGTGTGGGTGGTACTATACAGTGAGGGGGCACTATACTGTGTATAAGAGAGAATCATACTGTGTAGAGGGGAGCAGTGCAGAGGGAGACTCGGGACATTATTAAATGTAAAGTGGGCACTTATTGTTATAGAGGAACTCAGGTTACTGTGACTGTCAAAGGGGCACACCAGGCATTTTTAGTTTATAGAGGGCAAAATATGGGCAATGTTTTCTAGGGCACTTGCACATGGCATTACTGTATTCTAGAGGCTTGTTTTACCAGCTAGAGGGCACACAGTACACCACAGCAGGTGCAGTAATAGGGACTAGTGTTGAGCATTCCGATACCGCAAGTATCGGGTATCGGACGATATTTGCGGTATCGGAATTCCGATACCGAGTTCCGATATTTTTGTGATATCGGGAATCGGTATCGGGATTTAGATTAATGTGTAAAATAAAGAATAAAAATAAAAAATATTGATATACTTACCCTCGGACGGGTCCTGGTTGTCACCGCTGCAATCGCCATGTTTTCCTTCCTATGAATGAGCTTGTTAAGTACCTTCGATGATGTCGCGGCTTGTGATTGGTCGCTGAGCGGTCATGTGACCGCTCACGTGACCAATCACAAGCCGCGACGTCATCGAAGGTTATTAACGCGCTCATTCCTAAGAATGAGCGTGTTAAGGACCTTCGATGACGTCGCGGCTTGTGATTGGTCGCGTGAGCGGTCACATGACCGCTCAGCGACCAATCACAAGCCGCGACGTCATCGAAGGTCATTAAAGCGCTCATTCTTAGGAAGAAAAGCATGGCGATTGCAGCGGTGACAACCAGGGCCCGTCCGAGGGTAAGTATATCAATATTTTTTATTTTTATTCTTTATTTTACACATTAATATGGATCCCAGGGCCTGAAGGAGAGTTTCCTCTCCTTCAGACTCTGGGAACCATTACGGGTACCTTCCGATATTTGTGTCCCATTGACTTGTATTGGTATCGGATATCGGTATCGGCGATATCCGATATTTTTCGGATATCGGCCGATACCATCCGATACCGATACTTTCAAATATCGGATGGTATCGCTCAACACTAATAGGGACACATATGGCAACAGCAGCTCAGAATTAGGGTATCAGCAGGACTAGGAGTTTGTGCAGGTAGAATAGATTGGGACAGTGCTGAAAATATGAGATGTGAATTGTGTATTTGTTGTAATCTCTTCAGCCGAGTCCTGGCTGGAAGAAGTTGTTGTGTCGGTCTGGGCCAGATGGAAAAGACAGGAAAAGTGAACGATTCCATAAGAAAGAATGTCCTCTGTAGGTCACCAGCTATAACTGTGCGGTAATCTCTTATATGTTCCGTAGGACTGGTATCTACCACTGACCATATGACGGTAATATTAATGTTGCTCTTTGTATAGAGAATATTTTCAAGCACAGTGCGGTCATCTGCTGAGATTCTCCTACATCCACTATTAGGCTGGAGTCACACTAGCGAGTTTTACGGACGTAAGAGTGCAGAAAATACGTCCGTAAAACTCGCCAAACAAACGGCCCAATTATTCTCTATGCCCCTGCTCCTATCTGCCGTATTTTACTGATCCGTATTATACTGGCTTCTACGGCCGTAGAAAATCGCAGCATGCTGCGTTTGTCACCGTACTGCGCAAAAAATACGCCAATGAAAGTCTATGGAAGCCAGAAAAATACGGATCACACACGGACCAGCAGTGTAACTTGCGAGAAAAACGCAGCGGTGTTAGAGAGAAAAGCCGGAAATTCAGTGCGGTGTACAGTAAAATCACACTGACAGCTTACAATAGAATAGGTAGAATAAATGTGGACACATAGAATAGGTATATATATATATATATATATATATATATATATATATATATATATATATATATGTGTCATTGAGACACATATATGTATATATATTATTACTTCATATATTATTAATTCAATTACCGGCTTTTGCTATCTCCTTCCTAAACCCGACATGATATGAGACATGGTTTACATACAGTAAACCATCTCATATCCCCATTTTTTTTGCATATTCCACACTACTAATGTTAGTAGTGTGTATATGCAAAATTTGGCCGTTCTAGCTACTAAATTAACCCCTTAGTGACAGAGCCAATTTGGTACTTCACGACCGAGCCAATTTTTACAATTCTGACCACTGTCACTTTATGAGGTTATAACTCTGGAACGCTTCAACGGATCCCGCTGATTCTGAGTGTTTTTTCATGACATATTGTACTTCATGATAGTGGTAACATTTCTTCGATATTACTTGCGATTATTTATGAAAAAAACGCAAAATATGGCGAAAATTTTTAAAATTTTGCAATTTTCAAATTTTGTATCTTTATGCCCTTAAATCAGAGATATGTCACGAAAAATAGTTAATAAATAACATTTCCCACATGTCTACTTTACATCAGCACAATTTTGGAAACAACATTTTTTTTTGTTAGGGAGTTATAAGGGTTAAAAGTTGACCAGCAATTTCTCATTTTTTGCAACACCATTATTTTTTAGGGACCACATCACATATGAAGTCATTTTGAGGGGTCTATATAATAGAAAATAATGAAGTGTGACACCATTCTAAAACCTACACCCCTCAAGGTTCTCAAAACCACATTCAAGAAGTTTATTAACCCTTTACGTGCTTCACAGGAACTGAAACAATGTGAAAGGAAAAAATGAACATTTAACTTTTTTTTGCAAATATCTTAATTCAGAACCATTTTTTTTATTTTCACATGTGTAAAAAGAGAAATGTAACCATAAATTTTGTTATGCAATTTCTCCTGAATACGCCAATACCCCATATGTGGGGGTAAACCACTGTTTGGGTGCACCGCAGAGCTTGGAAGTGAATGAGCGCCGTTTTACTTTTTCAATGCAGAATTGGCTGGAATTGAGATCGGACGCCATGTCACGTTTAGAGAGCCCCTGATGTACCTAAACTGTGGAAACCCCCCATAAGTGACACCATTTTGGAAACTAGACCCCTTAAGGAACTTATCTAGATGTGTGGTGAGCACTTTGAACCCCCATGTGCTTCACAGACAATTATAACGTAGAGCCGTAAAAAAAAAAATATCGCATTTTTTCTACAAAAATGATCTTTTTGCCCCCAAATTTTTATTTTCACAAGGGTAACAGGCAGGAGAAATTAGACCACAAAAATTGTTGTGCGATTTCTCCTGAGTACGTTGATACCCAATATGTGGGGGTAAACCACTGTTTGGGCACACCGCAGAGCTTGGAACAGAAGGAGTGCAGTTTTACTTTTTCAATGTAGAATTGTCTGGAATTGAGATCGGGCGCCATGTCGCGTTTGGAGAGCCCCTGATGTGCCTAAACAGTAGAAATCCCCCACAAGTGACCCCATTTTGGAAACTAGACCCCCCATGGAACTTATCTAGATGTGTGGTGAGAACTTTGAATGCCCAGGTGCTTCACAGAAGTTTAGAATGCAGAGTCGTGAAAATAAAAAATATTTTTTTTTTCCACAAAAAATATTTTTTAGCCCCCAAGTTTTTATTTTCACAAGGGTAACAGGAGAAATTGGACTGCAATACTTGTTGTCCAATTTATCCTGAGTACGCTGATGCACCATATGTGGGGGTAAACCACTGTTTGGGCGCACGGCAGAGCTCGGAAGAAAAGGAGCTCCGTTTTGGAATGCAGACTTTGATAGAATGGTCTGTGGGCGTTATGTTGCGATTGCAGAGCCCCTGATGTACATAAACAGTAGTAACCCCCCACAATTGACCCCATTTTGGAAACTAGACCCCCCAAGGAACTTATCTAGATGTGTGGTGAGAACTTTGAATGCCCAAGTGCTTCACAGAAGTTTAGAATGCAGAGTCGTGAAAATAAAAAATATTTTTTTTTCCACAAAAAAGATATTGTAGCCCCCAAGTTTTTATTTTCACAAGGGTAACAGGAGAAATTGGACCACTAAGGTGGTTGTTCAATTTATCCTGAGTACGCTGATGCCCCATATGTGGGGGTTAACCACTGTTTGGGCGCACGTCAGAGCTCGGAAGGGAAGGAGCGCTGTTTTGGAATGCAGACTTAGATAGAATGGCCTGTGGGCGTTATGTTGCGTTTGCAGAGCCCCTGATGTACATAAACAGTAGTAACCCCCCACAAGTGACCCCATTTTGGAAACTAGGCCCTCAAAGGAACTTATATAGATGTGTGGTGAGAACTTTGAATGCCCAAGTGCTTCACAGAAGTTTATAATGCAGAGTCATAAAAATAAAAAATATTTTTTTTTCCACAAAAAAGATTTTGTAGCCCCCAAGTTTTTATTTTCACAAGGGTAACAGGAGAAATTGGACCCCAGAAGTTGTTGTCCAATTTATCCCGAGTACGCTGATGCACCATATGTGGGGGTAAACCACTGTTTGGGCGCACGGCAGAGCTCGGAAGAAAAGGAGCTCCGTTTTGGAATGCAGACTTTGATAGAATGGTCTGTGGGTGTTATGTTGCGATTGCAGAGCCCCTGATGTACATAAACAGTAGTAACCCCCCACAATTGACCCCATTTTGGAAACTAGACCCCCCAAGGAACTTATCTAGATGTGTGGTGAGAACTTTGAATGCCCAAGTGCTTCACAGAAGTTTAGAATGCAGAGTCGTGAAAATAAAAAATATTTTTTTTTCCACAAAAAAGATATTGTAGCCCCCAAGTTTTTATTTTCACAAGGGTAACAGGAGAAATTGGACCCCAGAAGTTGTTGTCCAATTTATCCCGAGTATGCTGATGCCCCATATGTGGGTGTAACCCACTGTTTGGGCACACGGCAGAGCTCAGAAGGGAGGGAGCACCATATGACTTTTTGAGCGCAAAATTGGCTGTCGTGTTTGGAGACCCCCTGATGTACCTAAACAGTGGAAACCCCCCAATTCTAGCTCCAACCCTAACCCCAACACACCCCTAACCCTAATCCCAACCCGATCCATAATCCTAATCACTAACCCTAACGATAATCACAACCCTTACCCCAAAACAACCCTAATGTCAACCCTAACCATAACCCTACTCAAAACCATAAATCCAACACACCCCTAATCCTAATCTCAACCCTAACCTCAAACCTAACCCTAATCCCAATACACCCCTAATTACAACCCTAACCTTAACCCTAATCCCAAACCTAACCCTAATCCCAAGCGTAACCCTAATGCCAACCCTAACCCTAATCCAAACCCTAACCCTAATCCCAACTCTAACCCTATCTTTAGCCCCAACCCTAACCCTAAGGCTACTGTCACACTTGCGTCGTTTGGCATCCGTCGCAATCCGTCGTTTTGGACAAGAAACGGATCCTGCAAATGTACCTGCAGGATGTGTTTTTTGCCCATAGACTTGTATTGCCGATGGATCGTGACTGATGGCCACACGTCGCGTCCATCGTGCACTGGATCAGTGTTTTGGCGGCAGTCAGCACAAAAAAAGTTCAATGTAACGTTTTTTGTACGTCGCATCCGCCATTTCTGACCGCGCATGCATGGCCGTAACTCCGCCCCCTCCTCCGCTGGACATAGATTGGGCAGCGGATGCGTTGAAAAACTACATCCGCTGCCCACGTTGTGCACAATTTTCACAACGTGTGTCGGTATGTCGGGCCGATGCATTGCGACGGCCCCGTACCGACGTAAGTGTGAAAAAGCCTAACCCTAAATATAGCGCCAACACCAACCCTAAATTTAGCCCCAACCCTAACCCTAAATTTAGCCTCAACCCTGACCCTAAATTTAGCCCTAACCCTAGCCCTAACCCTAACCCTAACCCTAACCCTAGCCCTAACCCTAGCCCTAACCCTAACCCTAATCCTAACCCTAACCCTAACCCTAATTTTAGCCCCAACTGCTCTTCTCCTGCCGGCCGGCAGATGGAGACAGATGGCGGGCGCACTGCGCATGAGCCCGCCATTTTCTTTTACCCGGTGGCAAGGAGGAGCAGCAGGAGGACCCAGGGACACCTGTGAGTATGATAGGGTCCCCGAATCCCCCTATTTCTCTGTCCTCTGATGTGCGATCACATCAGAGGACAGAGAATTACACTTTGCTTTTTTTTTTTTGCGGTCGCCGGTAAACAGTTAATTACCGGCGATCACAAAACAGGGTCGGTAAAATCGACCCCGATCATGCTCTATGGGGTCTCGGCTACCCCCGGTAGCCGAGACCCCAAAGATTCTCCCGGGGCCGGCCAGCGGGCGCACTGCGCATGCCCCCGCCATTTTGAAGATGGCGGTCCCCATCGGGAGCCACGAGGAGCACCGGGGGAGACAGTTGAGTATCGGGGGGCGATCGGGGACGCCTTTTCTCTGTCCTCTGATGTGCGATCACATCGGAGGACAGAGAAATTAAAAAGAAATCGTGTTTTTTTTTTTTTGCGATCGCCGGTAAACAGTTAATTACCGGTGATCGCAAATGCGGGGTCGGTAAAAAAAACCCCGAATCATGTTCTCTGGGGTCTCGGCTACCCCCGGCAGCCAAGACCCCGGAGAAAATCCGACTCTGGGGGGCGCTATTTACTTTTTCCACAGCGTCGTTAATTAACGGCGCTGTGGTTTAAGTACCCTTAGCGGCCGCCGTTAAAAGGCATATCGGCGGTCGCTAAGGGGTTAAAGGGTTAAATGGCGGAAAAAATTGGCGTGGGCTCCCGCACAATTTTCTCCGCCAGAGTAGTAAAGCCAGTGACTGAGGGCAGATATTAATAGCCTGGAGAGGGTCCACGGTTATTGGATCCCCCCTGGCTAAAAACACCTGCCCCCAGCCACCCCAGAAAAGGCACATCTGGAAGATGCGCCTATTCTGGCACTTGGCCACTCTCTTCCCATTCCCGTGTAGCGGTGGGATATGGGGTAATGAAGGGTTAATGCCACCTTGCTATTGTAAGGTGACACTAAGCCAAATTAATAATGGAGAGGCGTCAATTATGACACCTATCCATTATTAATCCAAGTTGTCCTAGAAAGCTCCCAGGCTCGAGTTCATAAGAGGCGCCCTCTGCTGGTTGTCCTCATAGGAAAGTTCCCACGATCTAAGGACAACCAGCAGAGGGCGCCTCACCGCAAATGAAGGTAAATATAGGTCATTGACCTACTTTACCTTCATTCCCCGGGGTTTTGCAGCCACGAACAACGTTGCAATTGCAAAGTTCGTGGCTGCAAAATATTTTAACCCCTTCAGAAGGATTTACATCGTTGGACATTACAGATCTTCGGAAGGTAAGGATATTGTTGGTTTATTATTATTTTTTTGTTACAGAACGAGGGTCTTCAGTGACTGGATTGGGCGTTGAATAAAATATTACAACAACCTTTGTGTTTATTTCATTAAAATAATTTTTAATAATGTGTTTGTGTTTTTTTAACCCTTTACTACTATTGGATTAATAATGGATAGGTGTCATAATTGACGCCTCTCCATTATTTATTTGGCTTAATGCCACCTTACAATAGCAAGGTGGCATTAACCCTTCATTACCCCATATCCCACCGCTACACGGGAATGGGAAGAGAGTGGCCAAGTGCCAGAATAGGCGCATCTTCCAGATGTGCCTTTTCTGGGGTGGCTGGGGGCAGGTGTTTTTAGCCGGGGGTGGGGGGGGGGCAATAACCGTGGACCCTCTCCAGGCTATTAATATCTGCCCTCAGTCACTGGCTTTACTACTCTGGCGGAGAAAATTGCGCGGGAGCCCACGCCAATTTTTTCCGCCAATTAACACTTTAATTTAGATAGAACGGCCAAATTTTGCATATACACACTACTAACATTAGTAGTGTGGAATATGCAAAAAAAAAGGTGATATGACATGGCTTACTGTATGTAAACCATGTCACAAATCATGTCGGCTTTAGGAAGGAGATATCAAAAGCCGGTAATTGAATTACCGGCTTTAAAGCTATCTAGCGCTGTATGAAGTAATAATATATATACATATATGTGTCTAATGATTATATATATATATATATATATATATATAGACAGTATATATATATATATTTTTTTTTTTTTTAACACATGGATCCCTTGTATAGCCGTATGTTGATTTTGCAAGCCTGCGAGAAAAACACGCAGTACGGATGCCATACGGATTACATACGGAGGATGCCATGAGCAAAATACGCTGATACACCCTGCCTACGGAGGAGCTACGGACCACTATTTTGGGGACTTTTCAGCGTATTACGGCTGTAATATACGGACCGTATTGTCTTACGCCGAGTGTGACTCCAGCCTTAAGGTGCATCAACCAGTTGTAATCAAGTCTACCTGGTTAGGGGCCCTCTCAAAAGTTTTGGCCCCCAAACCAAAACCCTACCTATGCCTCTGCCACCTGTGAAGTCACAGCAGCTTACTTGAGGGAAACCACTTGTGATGTCACAGCTGCCTGGTTGGCTGGAAACTCCACTGTGAAGGAAAAAAGCCTAAGAACCTCAGTTCCTTCATTGTGTGGATTCCCAGGTGTCCCAGAGGTTGGCCCCCAGGCAATATTAATGTAATGGTGTATATGAGCAATATGCTATGGCATTATATAACAGGTTATTTAACACAACATTTAGGCAGTTGGTTAATTAGTAGATCACTAAGTATTTCAGAAAAGGAAGTATTCCTGTACGCTAATGCCTGGTGGTTATAGGGTTAAAAATCTGCAGAGAAAAGTCCTAAGACTCAGAAGGGTACCTGCTGGATCCAGTGGCATCTCTCTAAATTGCCAAGTGAATTTATGACGCTGCCAGACAACAAAAGCTATTGATCAGCAGACAGTGGACTCCATTTTTCTAAAGTTAATCAAGTCAACTGTTTGATATTCAGCCTCCGATCTGTCAAGGAGAAATGAAAGCTAGAGGATCATAAATAGCAAAGTTGGCAGCTGAAGCAGGACTTTAAAACATAATGTGATTTTCTATAGTAAGTTGTCTTGTAGACTGTATAGACCAGGGCCCATTCCCTGATTCCCTGGTTCCAGGAAAACTGGTAAATGCATTGTCTGTATGCTAAATATCTTTACATTGTAACAGATTCACTGCCAATAATGGGGTATTTCTTTTTGGGGGAGGTAGGTGAACATCCATCATCTGGGACACATAACCCATCAGTTTTTCGTAGGTATACCCCTTTATGTTTTTGTCTTGCTTTGATACTACAAAAATATACTGTGTCTTGTTCTTGGACCTGCTCATAACAGTCAATTACGAGAGATTTTCAAATCAAAATGGAAGGCTAGTTTTATTAAATGGCAAATTTAAGGAATTTTCAAATGTTGGGATGACAGATCAATTAAGTTTTATTGTACTTCAACCCCTTAACGACTGTCGATACAAATTAAAATGGCAGACACTGAGGAGCCTTATTCATTCATCATTTTAAAACAGAGATTGGAATTAAGTCTATAGCGACCCCAAAAGTCCCAAAATCTTTAGGCTCTCAGCTACCGGGGGTAGCTAAGATCCTGGAGAACTCGATAATGGCTGTTTTTTCAGTCGCCAATCACGTGATCGCCGTTATTTAATGAATGATGGCGATCACGCATAAAAATATATACCCTCTATAAAAATCATTTCTCTCACTTCTGACATGATATAACATGTCAGAAGAGAGAGAAATGATGTCCCCATGTGCTCCTCAGTACCTACGACATCCCTCAGGCCCTTCTGCTCCATCCCTCGGCCCTCCAATTCCTATTCATGAAAAAAAATGTCAGGGGGATCAACAGTTGACCTCCTGAGATCTGCCAGGCAGCACCTGGCAACAATAGAGAATTTTCCTATTGGTTCCTGACTTTTGATCACTGTGATAGACCATATTACAGTGATCGAAGGCCCAATAATTAGTAAACCATCCCTGTGTCATCCCCTTAGTCAGATTACTTTTTTTTATTTCTTTCATTCTTTGCCTTTAGAGTTAGAGTTGGGCATAGGGTTAGGGTCGGGCTTAGGGTTAGGGTTGTGGTTGGGGTTGGGCTTAAGGATAGGTTGGCTTAGGGTTAAGGTTGAGCTTATTGTTGGGGTTAGGGTTGCGCTTATGGTTTTGGTTGGGCCTGGGTAGTGTTTAGGATTAGGGTTTGACTTGGGGTTAGGGTTGCGCTTAGGGTTAGAGTTTGGAATGGGGTTTGTTTGTTTTTTAAAAGTTAAAAAAAGATGATGAATTGCCAACTAGTGTTGAGTGAAAATTCCCATTTCCGTAGTGTGCTGCATGTGTCTGATATTTGAGCAATGTGTGTGTTGCATGTGTCTGTTTTGTTAGCAATCTGTGTGTGCTGCATGTGTCTAATATGTTAGCAATGTGTGTATGTGTTGAATGTGTCTGATATGTGGGAAATGTGTGTGCTGTATATGTCTGATATGTGAGCAGTGTGTGCTGCATATGTCTGATTTGTGAGCAATGTGTGTGCTGCATGTGTCTGTTATGTCAGTGGCGTTTGTGCTGCAAGTGTCTCATATTTGAGTAATGTGTCTGTTACATGTATCTGATGTGTGAGCAATGTGTGTGCTGCATGTGTCTGACACGAGAGCGGTGTATGCTGCCTGTGTCTGATATGTGAGCTGTCTATATGCTTCATGTGTCTGATATGTGAGCCACTTGTGTGCTGTATGTGTTTGTAATGTGAACAGTGTGTGTGTGCGCTGCATGTGTCTGAAATACCAGATTTATGTGCTGCATGTGTCTGCTGTGTGAGCAGTGTATGTGCTGTATGTGTCTAATATGTGAGTGATGTATACTGCATGTGTCTTATATGTAAGGCTATGTTCACACGTTCCTGATTTCCCTCCTTTTTTTTCAGGACTAAAAACCGCAGCTCTTTGCAGAAAACGCAGGTCCTTTTTTTGGTGCTTTTTTGGTGCTATTTTGGTGCGTTTTTTGATGCTTTTTTCTTATGCAGTTTTCTATGCAGAGAGTCTGTGTGTTTTCTAGGAAGTTTTTTAGGTTAAAATGGCTGAAAATACCCTAACCCTACCCCTAACCCTACCCCTACCCCTATTCTAACCTTATTAAAAAAAAAAAAAATCTTAATTTTTTTATTGTCCCTACCTATGGGGGTGACAAAGGGGGGGGGGGGGTCATTTACTATTTTTTTTATTTTGATCACTGAGATAGGTTATATCTCAGTGATCAAAATGCACTTTGTAACGAATCTGCCGGCCGGCAGATTCGGCGGGCGCACTGCGCATGCGCCCGCCATTTTGCAAGATGGCGGCGCCCAGGGAGAAGACGGCCGGACGGACACCGGGAGGCCGGGTAAGTATAAGGGGGGGAGATGAGGGCACGGGGGGGCGTCGGAGCACGGGGGGGTGGCATCGGAGCATGGGGGGGTGGGATTGGGGCACGGGGGGGCAGCCACACTGCAGCGGTTCTGCACCACAAACCGCAGAAAACCCGCAGATATTTTTTTCATCTGCGGGTTTTACTGTGGGTTTGACCTCACAATGGAGGTCTATGGGTGCAGAACCGCTGCAGTTCCGCAAAAAGAAGTGACATGGTACTTCTTTTTTACCGCGGCTATTCAGCGTGGCTTTTTTCGTGATTTTCCGCAATGTGGGCACAGCAGTTCCTGTTTTCCATAGGGTACATTGTAATGTACCCTGCATGGAAAACAGCTGCGGACCCGCAGCGGGAAAATCGCGGCGATTCCGCATGAAAAAAAGGATGGTGTGAACATGGCCTAAGTCATATGTGTGTGTGCTGCATATGACTGATAAGTGAGAGGTTTCTATACTGCATGTGTCTGATATTTGAGTGATGCATTTGCTGCATGTGTCTGACGTGAGCGATGTGTGTGCTGCATATATCTTATACATGAGCAGTATGTGCTGCATGTGATTAGTTTATGTTCTGCATGTGTGTGTGCATGTGTCTGTTTTTCATCAGTGTGTGCTGCAAATGTCTGATTCATAAGCAGTATCTACTGGATGTGTCTGATACATGAGCGGGGTGTGCTGCTTGTGTCTGAAATGTGAGCGGCATGTGTGCTGTATATGACTGATATGTGAGCAATGTCTGTGCTGCATTTGTCTTATATGTGAGCAATGTGTGTGCTGTATGTATCTGATATGTAATTGACATATGCAATTGATATATGCGTGCTGCATGTTTATGATATGTGAGCGATGTGTGTGCTATATGTGTCAATTATGTCAGTGGTGTCTGTGCTGCATGTGTCTGATATGTGAGTGATGTGTGTGCTGCATGTGCAAGTGAACAATGCATGTACTGTATGTATCTGATAATGTAATTGATATATATGTGCTGCATGTGTATATGTGAGTGATGTTGGCAGATATGCAACAGATACAGAATTATTTGTGTGCAGTTAGTTGAATATACTGCATATACTTGTACTTTGGTTTCACTTTCTTGACCGCGTATCGCCAAAACAGGGTCTTTCCCGTACTCAATCTTCCTGACCCCCACCCCATCCCCAGGGGGCCATTCTCCCCTTCTCCTGTAAATTTAAATTAAACACCAACACGTAAATTTCTTTGGATAATTTTGGCCACAGCGGCCATTTTATTAAACAAACAATAACATAAATAACAACATATATACCATATGTAAAAACCTGGAGGGGAGGGTTCTTGGGGGTAAGAAATCTGGCTCAAAAATAGGCATAAAGCCACCACCAACTTTAAAACCAAACACTTCTTTACCCTCAGCCGTGACCACCAGCTCAAGGGCACCATGTAACCCATTTCGGGCAAACCAAAACCCCAAAGCTCCCGAGGTAAATTCCCCGTCCAGAGCCCGTAAACAAAAGCCAGATCAACCCCGTAAAAACGTCATCACCACCTCCAAGAACCCCACCCCCCGCCAAAACTGCCACTGTGACAATGATAACGAAAACTCCCCTCTGGCAATAACTGATTAAAAAACCGAGATGAGAAAAAACCCAACTCCCCGGCTACCCCTCCATCAAACTGTTCACTTAAACTAATCCACAATAAAGGGAGGGAGGGTGGGCTTCTCTCCTGATGATTCACCTCACAAGTGATCCTTCCCGCACTTCTCCAGCCCCTGCCTCCTTTCCCCACTAGGTCCACCCCTTATTCAAAAATTTCCACCAATCACCTATAAGATCCCTTTTTTTTATTCAAAACTCTAAAACTCCCTTCTTGGCAACGCAGTCATGTGGGGGCTTTCATCCAGCTGCGCCCATTACAGCCCCCCTTCTTGACCGCGTATCGCCAAAACAGGGTCTTTCCCGTACTCAATCTTCCTGACCCCCACCCCATCCCCAGGGGGCCATTCTCCCCTTCTCCTGTAAATTTAAATTAAACACCAACACGTAAATTTCTTTGGATAATTTTGGCCACAGCGGCCATTTTATTAAACAAACAATAACATAAATAACAACATATATACCATATGTAAAAACCTGGAGGGGAGGGTTCTTGGGGGTAAGAAATCTGGCTCAAAAATAGGCATAAAGCCACCACCAACTTTAAAACCAAACACTTCTTTACCCTCAGCCGTGACCACCAGCTCAAGGGCACCATGTAACCCATTTCGGGCAAACCAAAACCCCAAAGCTCCCGAGGTAAATTCCCCGTCCAGAGCCCGTAAACAAAAGCCAGATCAACCCCGTAAAAACGTCATCACCACCTCCAAGAACCCCACCCCCCGCCACACACGAACAGCCCTGACCACCTCAGGCTCGTGAGTGCCCCACCGCCACCAAAGCTCTCTCGACTCCTTCCTGTAGCCCGAGTGCCCATAAATCCATACCAACATCATTAAGATGCACTCCATCATCCCTCCAATAATTGCCAATCCCATCCTCCAGCTCCAAATGTCTAACGGCAATACCCCCGTTCCGAGACACAAATCCTGCCACCGCCCTATTCAGCTTCACCCGGGCTCTATTGATCCCTCTATGGGACCGTACATCACGCCACTTCCGCCTTGGTACAATGTCCGACCACACCGTCACAACACCCGGGAAAGATACCCACAACCGTAAAAAATCAAAACGAATGTCTCTGATCAACTCCCTCACTGGCCTAACTCCCAAATCATTTCCTCCAAGGTGAACCACCAAAATGTCCGGGGGTCGATCCAATCTAGCGGCGTTGGCAACTGCCGGCAACAAACTCCGCCATAACATACCCCGAAATCCCAACCATCTAATAACCACCGAATCCCTTACAAAGCCTAATTGCCTACCATTTCGCCTGACATCCGCACGAAGCGCACCCCAATGAACAAATGAATGTCCGATAATCCATGCCAGGAGGGAGGTTCGACCTGAAAAAACACAACAATGATTAACACCATAACAAGGCTCTCTCCCCCACAGACCTAATTCCTAATATAAGACAGATATCGATCCGAACTCCATCTGCCTATTCTTTTGATAACATCAACGCCTAGGCCCAGACCATCCGCCTCGGACGCAGCACCAATTCGAAATGAATGCGACCCGAAATTCTTCGGGTCAACACCCAACGATCCCAAACCCCTCTTCAACAGCGCCGTAAATTGGTAGCGCGACAAAAATTCCCCGTTCTGATGTCGTAACAAAGGGCCTGCCCTCAGTGCCGACAGACGCCAATAAGATTCCAAACAGTGCTGCGGGCACATCCCGCTACCGTCAACTCTCCCCAGCACCACTCGCCTACCCCTACCAAGCTGATCAGTCTTAGAACGCCGGATCCAAAATACAATACCTCCTGCCCAAAAGTCAACATCTTCCGCTAACAGACCACCCACCTTATTTTTATTTGGGGACACCAGCTCCCCCAGGCGCAAAGCGCCAAAGAACGCTAAAGAGAAGGCTAACCTAAACAATACAACCTCAAACTGCGAACTACAAATACCGCCCAAAGCCTCCCCAAGCCGTTCCAGCATACCAAAAGAAATCGGCCTACGCTTATCAAAAGACACATTGCCCTTCCGAAAACCCTTCAAAGCCTGCCTTATCAAAAAATCTTTTGTCAGATCAGCTGAACCTTGCAACCGAAAACCAAAGGCCAGACCCGCAACAACTTTGTTTAACCTCGAAACGGACCATCCCCATTCGGCCGCCTTACCCATCAAAGCCAGCAGAGCCATAATCTTATCGCCGTCGGATTCCACTGGGCCGCATTGGACCAACCAACCTTCCCACATCTCCCACGCCGCTGCATAATCCGACCATGTCCTGCTCGACAGTGAGGCCTGTATCAAGCGACCTCCCCTTCCGCAACAATCTGCCACAGATGCGAAGGACATCCCGCTCCTGTAGGTTCCGAATCTGGCGCCAGTTCCCGGAATCGGTCCCACTGAAAACGAGATAAAGCATCAGCTATATTGTTTTGGACACCTGGTACATGCACCGCCGAAATCCACGAATTCAATTCCAAACACCTCAACACCAATTCCCTAACCAACCTAATCACGGGGGGAGAAGAGGAAGATAAACTGTTGATAACTGACACGACACTCAAGTTATCACAATGGAATCGTACCCGACGATCCTTAAAATTCTCGCCCCAAATAAACGCTGCCACTACAATTGGGAACAACTCCAACAATGCCAAATTTTTGGTTAGCCCGTTTTGCCGCCATTCTTCCGGCCACACTCCGACACTCCATTTGCCTGCACAGTAGGCGCCATAACCGGCTCCCCCTGCTGCGTCCGTATAAATTTCACAATCAAAGGCGTTCAAATCCTCCTGCTGAATCAATGATCTGCCATTATAATTTTCCAAGAAACGCTGCCAAACCAACAGATCGTCCTTGTGCTCCCGGCTCAAACGTATGAAATGATGAGCTGCACGGACTCCCGCCGTAGCTCTGGACAACCTTCGGCAAAAAATCCGGCCCATAGGCATGATCCGGCACGCAAAATTTAAGCGCCCTAGCAACGACTGTAACTCCTTCAACGTCACTTTCCTCAATTTTCCGATTCTGGACACCTCCTGCTTCAGCAACAACAATTTGTCGTCGGGCAACCTGCATTCCATCTTTCTAGAATCGATAAGAATCCCGAGAAAACTTAAGACCGTACAGGGACCCTCTGTTTTCTCCTGCGCCAAAGGGACCCCGAAATGCCCGGACACCCATTCCATGGTGGCCAATAAATTACCGCAAACCGCAGAGTCCGGGGGGCCCACAAACATGAAGTCATCCAAATAATGAATGACCGAAGCAACATCAGAAACGTCTCTAACAACCCATTCCAAAAAAGTACTGAAAGTTTCAAACAACGAGCAAGAAATGGAACAGCCCATCGGCAAACACCTGTCTAAATAAAATTCTCCATTCCAAAAACAACCTAGTAACGGAATGCTCTCCGGATGTACCGGCAGAAGCCGAAAGGCAGACTCGATGTCTGTCTTCGCCATCAAGGCCCCCGCTCCGTACATACGAACCCATTGCACTGCCGCATCGAACGACGTGTATACAACCGAGCATAATTCCTCCGCAATGCCATCGTTAACAGAACAACCTTTTGGGTACGATAGGTGCTGGATTAAACGAAACTTATTTGGCTCCTTCTTGGGCACCACCCCCAATGGAGAAACGATCACCCCTTCCATAGGCAGCGAACTAAACGGGCCCGCCATTCTTCCTAACTCCACCTCTTTTGCTAACTTACTCGAAACAACATCCGCATGTAAACTTGCTGACCTCAGATTTTTGTAGAAAAGGGGACCGTATGATTCGGGTGAGGAATCCTAAAACCTTCAGCAAAACCGTCCCTAATCACCACCGCCTTCAACCGGTCCGGATATCTACTTAGATAAGGGGCCATCTTTTGAAGCCTCACCGGCGTCACCCCCATGACCGCTACCCCCTGCTGGCTTGCCCCTTGCTTTTCTGAAACATTTTGAAGCCCCGTGTGAAGCTCCGCTACAATGGGAACACACGTGCTTAAACCTGCAGGTATTGCCATACTTGCACTGGCCGTCGTTGAACTGCCAGCACGTTCCCGTTTTTTCCTTCGCCCCTTGATACCCCTGTCCTCCTCCTCCCCCTTGTCCTGATTGCTGACTACTACTCCCCGCGCCCCCTTGAAAGGACTGCCCGTACCTCACAGGGGCCATCACCTTCAGCCACAATCCAATGTCCTTATGCTCCCATTTTATCTCAGGCCTAACCGCCTTCCGCTGCCTGAATTGTTCATCGTAACGCTGCCAAGCCTGGCCCCCATACGTACGATGTGCCTCACCAATAGAATCAAAGTAACAGAAAAGACCCGAGCAATTTTCCGGGAATTTTTCTCCTATCACACTGGCCAAGATAGCAAAAGCCTGTTGCCAATTAACAAACGTTTGCGGAATCAGGCGCCAACGCCTTTTTTCCTCCTCTTCCTTTTTGCTATCATCTTTTTTCCCTTTGTCCAGATTAAATTTTTCCAAAGGGAGGAGGGAGAAAATCTCGACAAATTCATCCTTCCAGATCTTCTCCTTCACCTCCTTCTTTAAATGGGCACCGAGGGGACCCTCAAAGCACACAAAGACCTCCCCTTTTGCCCGATCATCCAACTTTATCTCATCCTTCTTACCCGTCTCCGTTTGAACCGACACTGACACCCCAGCTGCCTGGGCCGACGCGGCCGCCCCAGACCTCACTAATTCACCGGAGCCCCCTCCCCCGGCTGTACTAACAGGATCCACCAACCAAGCCCCAGCAGGTGACCCTCCCATATTACTTGCTGGCCCCGCGTCCAATCGCCTCAAAATATGCGACATACCTGCCAAAAGCTCTCTAACGCCAGGAAGCCCAGAACCAGCGTCCCCTACCCCCTCCACTAACCCCACCGTACCCGGCACCGAAATAGGAATAGACATGTACTCACGAGGCTGCGCAGGTGCTGTGTCCCCACCAGCCGTGTCTCCGGAATCCCGCTGTTCGCCATCTTCTGGATGTTCGCTCTCAGATCCGGGGTCGTCGCTGCCGCTGAATTGCCCCAGGCCCGCGCCCCTGGCCTCCACGTCACCAGGGGGGACCGAGACTGGCGATACACTCCTGTCGCTGGACCTCCTGGCGGATCTTGACCTGACGGCTGTTTGCAATCCACCTCGGCCTCCTGGCCTACTTGCCCGACCGGCACCTGCCCCACGACCAACGCGTCCCGGGCCCAGCTGAACCACCGATGCCAGCCTGCCCGTCGCCCTACTCTGTCGTCTCGTGCCGCTGCCAGGCCCACCTAGGGGAGGTGAGCCCGCCGCTGTCACCGCTGCTCCATAGCTCCCCCTCACTGCTGCCGTCGCTGGACTCCTGGCTCCTCCTGTTGTCGCCGCCGCTAACTGTGCTGTAAGTCTGCTGTTCCTGGCGCCGCTGGGGGGCGCCGCACTTCCCCTCGATCCCGGACTAGGCCGCACTACCTGTGCGGCCCTCACCGCTGACGTCGCTGTGCTCCCTTCTCCTCCTGACTCTGCCGCCGCTGCCCGCGCTGTGCTCCGGCTGCTTCTGGCACCGCTAGAGGGCGCCGCACCGCCGCTCGCTCCCGGACTAGGCCGCACTTCCGTTGCGGCCCTGGCTTCCGCTGCGGCCCTGGCATCGGGCCGTGCCTGGCTGGTCGCCGCTCCACGTCGCCGCCTCGCGCCGGCAGAGCCGCCGGGTGGATTCCTGCCGGAGGGGGGGACGGGCAGGATGGTCGCGCCGCGTCCCGCAGCCCCCGCAGGGTCCCCGGAGGGGCTCCGCGGCCTGCGCCTGCCGCGCGGTGACATGTCGGGGGACAATCTTTCTGGGGGCCGGGTTCTCCTGGTCCTGCTGCCCCGGCTCCCGCAGTCGCCCAGCAGCCTGGTGAGCTGCTCTTCCAGCCATCCATCGCTCCTGGACCTGGATTCCCTGCGCAGCTGCTCCACGAGGCTGTCTATGGAGGCCATGGTGAGTAGCTGCACACTTCTTCTCTCCTGATGATTCACCTCACAAGTGATCCTTCCCGCACTTCTCCAGCCCCTGCCTCCTTTCCCCACTAGGTCCACCCCTTATTCAAAAATTTCCACCAATCACCTATAAGATCCCTTTTTTTTATTCAAAACTCTAAAACTCCCTTCTTGGCAACGCAGTCATGTGGGGGCTTTCATCCAGCTGCGCCCATTACAGCCCCCCTTCTTTCTGGTAAAAGGTATTGGCTTTGTGTCAATTATGTCAGTGGTGTCTGTGCTGCATGTGTCTGAGATGTGAGCAGTGTGTGTGCTGTATGTGCTTGATATGTAATTAATACAGTATATGTGTGCTGCATGTGTCTGACATGTGAGCAATGTGTGTGCTGTATGTATCTGATATATGAGCGGTATGTGCTCTATGAGTATGATGTGTGAGCAATGTGTGTGCTGTATGTATCTGATATATGAGCGGTATGTGCTCTATGAGTATGATGTGTGAGCAATGTGTGTGCTGTATGTATCTGATATATGAGCGGTAGGTGCTCTATGAGTATGATGTGTGAGCAATGTGTGTGCTGTATGTATCTGATATATGAGCGGTATGTGCTCTATGAGTATGATGTGTGAGCAATGTGTGTGCTGTATGTATCTGATATATGAGCGGTAGGTGCTCTATGAGTATGATGTGTGAGCAATGTGTGTGCTGTATGTATCTGATATATGAGCGGTAGGTGCTCTATGAGTATGATGTGTGAGCAATGTGTGTGCTATATGTATCTGATATATGAGCGGTATGTGCTCTATGAGTATGATGTGTGAGCAATGTGTGTGCTGTATGTATCTGATATATGAGCGGTATGTGCTCTATGAGTATGATGTGTGAGCAATGTGTGTGCTATATGTGTCCTACTGTATCCTCACCCATCCCTGCAGACTGTCAGCCCTCGCGGGCAGGGTCCTCCCTGCTTCTGTACCTGTTAGAGCCTTGTTTTTGCTCATGTTTATTGTATTTGTCTATATTTGCCTCCTTTTTCACATGTAAAGCGCCATGGAATAAATGGCGCTATAAAAAATGTATAATAATAATAATGTGTCTAAAATGTAATTGATGTATGTGTGCTGCATGTGTATGATATGTGATTGATGTGTGTGCTGCATGTGTATGATATGTGAGCGGTATGTGCTGCATGTGTCGGATATGTAAGCAATGTGTGTGCTGTATATGTCTGATATGACTTCTACCCCTGATAAAGCCATTCTAATGGCGACACGCGTTGGGTTCTGACGCCCCCTGGAAAATGGTTTGCACCTCTCTGGTCATGCTTCTGAGGCTTGTATCTATATTTGGCTATAGGACTTAATTATTTTGTCCTGTGGCATGGCGCACTTGGCTTTTCTCATTATGCTGTACTTGCCCCACAAGTTGGCCTGTTATTTAGCATACTGATATGTAAGATAGCATTCATCCATGGTCATGCTGCACTACCAAGTGTGTTTAGTTTTGTGAAAGCCACTCACACTGGTTTCAGGGATGTGCAATTACACACTTGCCACGAATGGTTTGAGAGCCCTTTGTAATATATGCCAAGTTCCATTGTGTATAGATTGTTAATCTATGAGGCTTGCACTGCTTGTTTTGCATGGTACACCCACAATTTTTGTGTCACAAGTTTTTCATTAGACCATTTATTCCATCTGGCTTTGATCGTGCGCTCCTATGTTCACACATGCAATACGTTCTGCAGTGCACTAACATTGTGTTGCTTCTTTCTATCTTTATCTCTCAGCAATTGTAGTGTGACCAGAGTTATTGAATTATTATGTCTACTGTGTTAGAATTACTGTTTACCGTCGCAATTTATGTGCATGTCCAGGGGGCCCACCCCCTCGTGGGGTGGTTTTCTGGTTTTTAAATGGTTTTATAATATGTGTGTGCTTCTTGGACTTTAAAAAAAAATGTGTTATATAGTTTTTCATTGGTGGTCCCTGGAATTTAGTATGTCTCTTTTTCCGTAGTTTGCAATTCTATTTCGACATACTCCATGTGGAGCCTCTATATTCATACTCGTAATTGCTAATGGTGCCCTCCAGTCTCCTTTGCAAGTATATGTCTGATATGTGAGCGGAATGCTCTGCATGTGTCTAATATGTGAGCAATGTGTGTGCTGTATGTGTCTAATATGTAATTGATATATGTGTTCTGCATGTGTCTAATATGTGAGCAATGTGTGTGCTGTATGTGTCTAATATGTAATTGATATATGTGTTCTGCATGTGTCTAATATGTGAGCAATGTGTGTGCTGTATGTGTCTAATATGTAATTGATATATGTGTTCTGCATGTGTCTAATATGTTAATTGTGTGTGCTGCATGTGTCTGATATGTGAGCCTTATGCGTTGTATGAGTCAGATATGTGAGCGGTACGTGTTTGATATGTGAGCAATGTGTGTGCTGTGTATGTCTAATATGTAATTGATAAATGTGTGCTGCATGTGTTTGATATGTGATTGATGTGTTTGCTGTATGTGTCTAATATGGGAGCGGTGTTTGTGCTGTAAGTGTCTGATATGTGAGCGGTATGTGCTGCATGTGTCTGATGTGAGCAATGTGTGTGTACTGTATATGTCTATCACTCACTTGTCCACCTCATGCAAATATTTGCATGAGCTGTACAAGTGAGTGATTTGCATTTTCACCTGGGAGTCAGCCGGCAGGAACTTGATGGTGATCCGTGCTCTGCACATGTCTATTGAGAATTGGACTTTAATACGTCTGGTTGGGTGAGCTGATGAAATCCTAATATTTTCAAGACTGTATATATCTGATATGTGAGTGGAATGTTCTGCATGTTTCTGATATGTGAGCAATGTGTGCAGGGCCTCCATCAGGGCATTACTGCCCTTACTGCTGTATGTATACGGTGAACAGCAGTACACAGAGGGGCCCACAGGTTTGGGGCCCTGTTTACGTGCTACTGTTCATCAGGCCCAATCCTGCAGCAAAGTGGTGCGTGCTGTGGCGCACACGTTAGCGCTGGGGTCCGGGAGCTTTCCCAGAGCTGTGCACGGCCGTCTTACCTTGACGGCTGCGCAGCTCCATCTTCCTCCGTCTTCTATGTACTTCCTGTCAGGTGACGGCGCACACGTGATGACATCATCGCATACCCGCCGCCCGACATGTACCGGACGCTGGAGGCAGAGCCGCCCTGCTGGGGAGCGACTGTGAGGTAAGTATACAAAACTTTTTTGTTTTCTGTACAAAATGAATTTAATGGGTGAGGGGAGGAAGAGGAATTGCACATGATGATGGGGGGGGGTTAAAGGGGGACTGAACATGATGATGTGGGGAGGGGGGTTAAAGGTGGACTGCACATGATGATGTGAGGAGGGGGGTTAAGGGGGGACTGCACGTGATGATGTGGGGAGGGGGTTAACGGGGGACTGCACATGATGATGTGGGGGGTTAAAGGGGGACTGCACATGATGATGAGGGGGAGTTAAAGGGGTATTGCACATGATGATGCAGGGAGGGGGTTCAATGGGGACTGCACATGAAGTGGGGGGTTAAAAAGGAACTGCAAAGGATGACATGGGGTAAAGGGGACTGCACATGATGAAGGGGGGAAGGGGACTGCACATGATGAAGTGGGGAAGGGGGGATGCGCATGATGAAGTAGGGGAGGGGAAAGGAGACTGTAAAGGATGAATTCAGAGTGAGGGAAGAGGGACAGCAATTGAATTGAAGGTGGGGTGGGGAGAGCAAATGGTGATTGGGAGAGAGCAAATAATGAATTTTGATGGTGGAGGAGTAAATGATGTATTGAATGTGGGAGTAGAGCTGTTGATAATGAATAGAGGGTGGGAGAGAAAGACATGACAACTAATTGGGGCGGGCATGTAAATATAATGAATCGGGGGAGCTGGAGGTACATAGAGGGGGCATTGAGTATGCAGTGACTGGTAATGAATTGGGGGAAAGAGTACAGGTGCTAAATAATTTATATATTTATTAGGTGGGGAAAGGGGCTATGTATAGAAGGGGCTCAGTGGTGTATTATTATTTATATTTGGAATGGTGGGTTGCATAATAACCAATTATGAATTAATGGTGGGTGCATATCTATATTAAGATGTGTAGTGTAGTAGAAAGCGAAAAAGAGGGGAATGTGCTCTGGAAGCGGTGCTCTAGGAAACAGTTTTTTTTATGCAGCGATGAGTCCTGGCTGGAAGAAGTGATGGCGGTCTGCGCTGCATGAAAAAGAAAAGCAAAGATGAAGGACTTCAGCTAGAGACATCACTGGTGAGTCAGTGTGTTACCTGTACACTGATGCTACAGTATACACTGTATACACTGTACAAAGCTCCTGTGTATAATGTCACTGGTGATCACTAGGGTTGAGCGAAACGGGTCGAACATTTTCAAAAGTCGCCGACTTTTGGCTAAGTCGGGGTTTCATGAAACCCGATCCGACCCCTGTGCGGGGTCGGCCATGCGGTACGCGACTTTCGCGCCAAAGTCGCGTTTCAATGACGCGAAAAGCGCCATTTCTCAGCCAATGAAGGTAAACGCAGAGTGTGGGCAGCGTGATGACATAGGTCCTGGTCCCCACCATCTTAGAGAAGGGCATTGCAGTGATTGGCTTGCTGTCTGCGACGTCACAGGGGCTATAAAGAGGCGTTCCCGCCGACCGCCATCTTACTGCTGCTGATCTGAGCTTAGGGAGAGGTTGCTGCCGCTTTGTCAGAAGCAGGGATAGCGTTAGGCAGGGTCCATTAACCACAAAACCGCTTGTGCTGCAGCGATTTGCACTGTCCAACACCACCCTCGGTGTGCAGGGACAGTGGAATTTTTTTTTTTTTTTTTTTTCCCCTCAGCGCTGTAGCTCATTGGGCTGCCCTAGAAGGCTCCCTGATAGCTGCATTGCTGTGTGTACGCCGCTGTGCAAACCAACTGCTTTTTTCAAAGCACAAATCCTCTTGTTCCTTCCTTTCTGCACAGCTATCTTTTTTGTTTGTCCACACTTTTTATTTCATTTGTGCATCAGTCCACTCCTTATTGCTGCCTGCCATACCTGGCTGAGATTACTGCAGGCAGGGAGATAGTAGCTGCCTGCCATACCTGGCTGAGATTACTGCAGGCAGGGAGATAGTAATTGTAGGACATTCCCTGTTTTTTTTTTTTTTTTTTTTTTGGTGGGAGATTAAGATTGGCAATTTGGCATTTCTGCTAGAGTGCCATCCCTGTGTGTGCCATCTCTCTCACATAGTGGGCCATAGAAAGCCTTTTCATTTTTCTGTATTTTTTTTTGTGGGGTGTATAAATTCTCCCTGATAAAAATACAGTGGGAGATTAATATTGGCCTTTGGGCTTGTGTGCCAGTCCTGAGTGTGCCATCTCTCTCACAAATAGTGGGCCATAGAAAGCCTATTTTATTTTTTTTGGGGTTTTATAAATTCTCCCTGAAAAAAAGGGAGATTAATATTGGCCTCTGGGCTTCTGTGCCAGTCCTGAGCGTGCCATCTGTGCCAGTCCTGAGCGTCCCATCTCTCTCACAAATAGTGGGCCATAGAAAGCCTATTTAATTTTTTTTTTGGTTTTATAAATTTTCCCTGAAAAAAGGGAGATTAATATTGGCCTCTGGGCTTGTGTGCCAGTTGTGAGCGTGCCATCTGTGCCAGTCCTGAGCGTGCCATCTCTCTCACAAATAGTGGGCCATAGAAAGCCTATTTAATTTTTTTTTTGGTTTTATAAATTTTCCCTGAAAAAAGGGAGATTAATATTGGCCTCTGGGCTTGTGTGCCAGTTGTGAGCGTGCCATCTGTGCCAGTCCTGAGCGTGCCATCTCTCTCACAAATAGTGGGCCATAGAAAGCCTATTTAAATATTTTTTTGGTTTTATAAATTCTCCCAGAAAAAAAGGGAGATTAATATTGGCCTCTGGGCTTCTGTGCCAGTTGTGAGCGTGCCATCTGTGCCAGTCCTGAGCGTGCCATCTCTCTCACAAATAGTGGGCCATAGAAAGCCTATTTAAATATTTTTTTGGTTTTATAAATTCTCCCAGAAAAAAAGGGAGATTAATATTGGCCTCTGGGCTTCTGTGCCAGTCCTGAGCGTGCCATCTGTGCCAGTCCTGAGCGTCCCATCTCTCTCACAAATAGTGGGCCATAGAAAGCCTATTTTATTTTTTTTTTGGGTTTCAGAAATTCTCCCTGGAAAAAAAAAGGGAGATTAATATTGCCCTTTGGGCTTGTGTGCCAGTACTAAGCGTTCCATCTCTCTCTCTCTCTCAGTCAGTGGGCCATAGAACGCATATTTTTGGTTTTATTTGTTTTCTAAATTCTCCCTGAAAAAATCATTTTATTTTATTTGGTTTCTAAATTCTTCCTGATAAAATCATATTTTTTTTATTATTTTTATTTCTAAAGTCTCCCTGAAAAAAAAAAAAAAAAAAAACAACCAAAAAAACAGTGGGAGATTAATATTGGCCTTTCTGCTTGTGTGCCAGTCTTGACTCCTGGGTGTGCCATCTCTCTCTCTCTCTCTCTCTCTCTCTCTCTCTCTCCAATTGTGGTCCATAGAAAGCCTATATTTTTTTTCCTTGATTTGGGTTCTAAAATCTACCAGAGAAAATAACTACATCAATCATTGGTAGAAAAATATTGGCCTCTGGGTTTGTGTGCCACTCCTGACTCCTGTGTGCGTCATCTCTCAGTCAGTGGGCCATAGAACGCCTATTTTTGGTTTTATTTGTTTTCTAAATTCTCCCTGAAAAAATTATTTTATTTTATTTGGTTTCTAAATTCTTCCTGATAAAATCATATTTTTTTTATTATTTTTTTTTCTAAAGTCTCCCTGAAAAAAAAAAAAAAAAACAGTGGGAGATTAATATTGGCCTTTCTGCTTGTGTGCCAGTCTTGACTCCTGGGTGCGTCATCTCTCAGTCAGTGGGCCATAGAACGCCTATTTTTGGTTTTATTTGTTTTCTAAATTCTCCCTGAAAAAATCATTTTATTTTATTTGGTTTCTAAATTCTTCCTGATAAAATCATATTTTTTTTATTATTTTTTTTTCTAAAGTCTCCCTGAAAAAAAAAAAAAAAAAAACAACCAAAAAAAACAGTGGGAGATTAATATTGGCCTTTCTGCTTGTGTGCCAGTCTTGACTCCTGGGTGTGCCATCTCTCTCTCTCTCTCTCTCCAATTGTGGTCCATAGAAAGCCTACATTTTTTTTCCTTGATTTGGGTTCCAAAATCTACCAGAGAAAATAACTCCATCAATCATTGGTAGAAAAATATTGGCCTCTGGGCTTGTGTGCCACTCCTGATTCCTGTGTGCGTCATCTCTCACTCAGTGGCCCATAGAAAGCATATAGTTTGTTACATTTGTTTTCTAAATTCTCCCTGCAAAAATCTATTTTTTTTTTTTTGGGGGGTTTCTAAAGTGTTCCTGAAAAAAATAAAAATAAAAAAAAAATAATAGTGTGACATTAATATTAACATTTGTGCTTCAGTGACAGTCCTGCGTGTGGGGCATCTCTCTAATTTGCAGCCACCAAAAAAAGAGTGTGTAACATTGGGCCTGATTTTCGCTGTGGTCTCACCAACCTGTAAAGGGGTAGCTAAATCATACAGAAGTTATAGCTCACCGTGTAAGTTGTGTGACTGCAACAAATAACGTTAGTTTGGTTACGTTTTTAAAACAATGAGGAAGTCTAGTGGAAGAGGTCGTGGCCGGGGGCGTTCATTGTCAGCTGGTAATGAGGGTAGTGGTAGTGGTGGAGCATCAGGTGGTCGTGGGGGAAAAAATATTGCACCTAAGTCTGGAGCTGTGGAGCCAGGTTCGTCGTCCGGCTACACAAGGCCTCGAACGCTCCCTTTTCTGGGATTAGGAAAACCGCTTTTAAAGCCGGAGCAGCAAGAGCAAGTTTTGGCTTATCTTGCTGACTCAGCCTCTAGCTCTTTTGCCTCATCTCGTGAAACTGGTAAAAGTAAAAGCAGCGCGTCGTTAGTGGATGTTCACGGTCAGGGACAAGTCACTTCCTTGTCCTCTTCAGCAAAAACAACAACAGAGAAGAATGCAGCAGGCGACACAACGGGTTACTCCATGGAGCTCTTTACACATACCGTCCCTGGCTTAGAAAGTGAAGCAGTTAACAGTCCATGCCCATTACAAATTGAATCTGACATGGAGTGCACTGACGCACAGCCACAGCCAGACTACTATGCTGGTCCTTTGACTCAGACCACAACATTGCCCTCGCAGGGTGCTGATCAAGAATCAGACCCTGATGAGACTATGTTGCCCCATCACGAACGCTATACCACCGAACGACACGGTGACACAGACGAAGTTGCGCAGGAGGTACAAGAAGAGTTATTAGATGACCCAGTTCTTGACCCCGATTGGCAGCCATTGGGGGAACAGGGTGCAGGCGGCAGCAGTTCTGAAGCAGAGGAGGAGGAGGGGCCGCAGCAGGCATCAACATCGCCACAGGTTCCATCTGCCGGGCCCGTATCTTGCCCAAAACGCGTGGCAAAGCCAAAACCTGGTGGAGGACAGCGTGGCCATCCGGTTAAAGCTCAGTCTGCAATGCCTGAAAAGGTATCCGATGCTAGAAAGAGTGCAGTCTGGCATTTTTTTAAACAACATCCAATTGATCAGCGCAAAGTCATCTGTCAAAAATGTTCTACTTCCTTAAGCAGAGGTCAGAATCTGAAAAGTCTCAATACTAGTTGCATGCATAGACATTTAACCACCATGCATTTGAAAGCTTGGACTAACTACCAAACGTCCCTTAAGGTTGTTGCACCCTCGGCCAATGAAGCTAGTCATCAACGCAACATCCCTTCCGGCAGTGTAGGACCACCATTTAGCGCACCACCTGCTGTATCTGTGCAGGTATCTTTGCCAGGCCAAAGCAGTCAGGGTCAGGGAATCACCAGTTTCGTAGTAGGAAACACTGCATCTAGGGCACCGGCGGCAACAATACCATCTCCCACCGTCTCTCAGTCTGCCATGTCCACCGGCACCCCCGCTAGTTCCACGATCTCCAGCTCTCCAGTCCAGCTCACCCTACATGAGACTATGGTTAGAAAAAGGAAATACTTAGCCTCGCATCCGCGTACACAGGGTTTGAACGCCCACATAGCTAGACTAATCTCGTTAGAGATGATGCCCTACCGGTTAGTTGAAAGCGAAGCTTTCAAAGACCTGATGGACTACGCTGTACCACGCTACGAGCTACCCAGTCGACACTTTTTTTCCAGAAAAGCCATCCCAGCCCTCCACCAGCATGTTAAAGAGCGCATCGTCCATGCACTCAGGCAATCTGTGAGCACAAAGGTGCACCTGACAACAGATGCATGGACCAGTAGGCATGGCCAGGGACGTTACGTGTCCATCACGGCACACTGGGTAAATGTGGTGGATTCAGGGTCCACAGGGGACAGCAAGTTTGGGACAGTTCTGCCTAGCCCACGGTCTAGTAAACAGTTGTCTGTAGCCGTTCGCACCCCCTCCTCCTCCTCCTCCTCGTCCTCCTGCAGAAGCAAGAGCTCGTCCACAGACCGCAGTCGCACAAACACTCCATCCGCACCTGCCACTGTTGCACACCAGGTCTCCCATTATGGGGCAGCTACTGGCATACGTCAGCAGGCTGTATTGGCTATGAAGTGTTTGGGCGACAATAGACACACCGCGGAAGTTCTGTCCGAGTTCTTGCAGCAAGAAACGCAGTCGTGGCTGGGCACTGTAGATCTTGAGGCAGGCAAGGTAGTGAGTGATAACGGAAGGAATTTCATGGCTGCCATCTCCCTTTCCCAACTGAAACACATTCCTTGCCTGGCTCACACCTTAAACCTGGTGGTGCAGTGCTTCCTGAAAAGTTATCCGGGGTTATCCGACCTGCTCCTCAAAGTGCGTGGACTTTGCGCACATATCCGCCGTTCGCCTGTACACTCCAGCCGTATGCAGACCTATCAGCGTTCTTTGAACCTTCCCCAGCATCGCCTAATCATAGACGTTGCAACAAGGTGGAACTCAACACTGCACATGCTTCAGAGACTGTGCGAACAGAGGCGGGCTGTTATGTTTTTGTGGGAGGATACACATACACGGGCAGGCAGTAGGATGGCAGACATGGAGTTGTCAGGTGTGCAGTGGTCGAAGATTCAAGACATGTGTCAAGTCCTTCAGTGTTTTGAGGAATGCACACGGCTGGTTAGTGCAGACAACGCCATAATAAGCATGAGCATCCCCCTAATGCGTCTGCTGATGCAAAGTTTGACGCACATAAAGGATCAGGCGTCTGCACCAGAGGAAGAGGAAAGCCTTGATGACAGTCAGCGATTGTCTGGTCAGGGCAGTGTACATGACGAGGTACCGGGCGAAGAGGAGGTGGAGGATGAGGAGGATGATGGGGATGAGTATATTTTTAATGAGGAAGCTTTCCCGGGGGCACGGGAAATTGGTGGCGTGGCAAGGCCGGGTTCTGGTTTTTTGAGGGACACAAGTGACGTAGATTTGCCTGCAACTGCCCCTCAACCAAGCACAACCGCAGATTTGACAACGGGAACTTTGGCCCACATGGCGGATTATGCCTTGCGTATCCTCAAAAGGGACACACGCATTACAAAAATGATGAACGATGACGATTACTGGTTGGCCTGCCTCCTTGATCCTCGCTATAAAGGCAAATTGCAAAATATTATGCCACATGAGAACTTGGAACTAATATTAGCAACAAAACAATCAACTCTTGTTGACCGTTTGCTTCTGGCATTCCCTGCACACAGCGCCCGTGATCGTTCTCACACGAGCTCCAGGGGCCAGCAGACCAGAGGTGTTAGAGGGGCAGAAATCAGAAGTGGCGTTGGACAGAGGGGTTTTCTGACCAGGTTGTGGAGTGATTTTTCTATGACCGCAGACAGGACAGGTACTGCAGCATCAATTCAAAGTGACAGGAGACAACATTTGTCCAGTATGGTTACAAACTATTTTTCATCCCTTATCGACGTTCTCCCTCAACCGTCATTCCCATTTGATTACTGGGCATCCAAATTAGACACCTGGCCAGAATTGGCAGAATATGCATTGCAGGAGCTTGCTTGCCCGGCAGCTAGTGTCCTATCAGAAAGAGTATTCAGTGCTGCAGGTTCAATACTAACAGAAAAAAGGACTCGTCTGGCTACCCAAAATGTAGATGATCTAACCTTCATTAAAATGAACCACAACTGGATTTCAAAATCTTTTGCCCCACCCTGCCCGGCTGACACCTAGCTTTCCTATGAAAAGGTCTTGCCTGTGGACTATTCTGAATGACTTTTCCAATCTCGTAATTTTCTTCACCTGATTGTCCAGCATACGACATGTTTCCACCTCACGAAATGGCCAAACTCCCCACACGGGGCCGTGCTATCGCCACTTTGCGCTTGGACCCTTGAGAGTGCTGTTTGTCTGAAGAGGTGGGTGTGGCCGCTTTTGGTCGACGGCACTGCCACTGGGTCCCTCATAGTACAATAAAGTGTCTCTGGCGGTGGTGGTGCGCACCCAACGTCAGACACACCGTTGTAATATGAGGGGCCCTGTGCCTGTACCGCCGGCCACAAGACAGTTCCCCCCCCCAGCTCAAACAGTGCTCTACCACTAGCAAAATTATCTCTCACAGCTTCACCAATGTGTAGTCTAGCCGCTGACATCCTTCAATGCCTGGCACTGACAATACCATTGTTTTGACATTTTTGTTATGTTAGGCCTTCGAAGCCTGTCTGCGGTCCCTTCTTTCTACAACTACTACACTGACCAGGCCACTGCTGGCCGTGTTACCCTGGAACCAATTTAAAAGTGCCTACAGTCAGCCCAATTTTGTTATGTTAGGCCTTCGAAGACTGTCTGCCGTCACTCCTTCCACTAGACTTCCACTGACCATACACTGCTGCCCATGTACCCCTGGAACCAATTTAAAGTGCCTACAGCCAGCCCAATTTTGTTATGTTAGGCCTTCGAAGCCTGTCTGCGGTCACTCCTTCCACTAGACTTCCACTGACCAGACCACTGCTGCCCGTGTACCCCTGGAACCAATTTAAAAGTGCCTACAGCCATGTGTTATTATTTTAGGCCTTCGATGCCTGTCTGCGGTCACTCCTTCCACTAGGCCTCCACTGACCACACCACTGCTGCCCGTGTACCCCTGGAACCAATTTAAAATTGCCTACAGCCAGCCCAATTTTTTTATTTTAGGCCTTCGATGCCTGTCTGCGGTCCATTCTTTCAACTACTACTACACTGACCAGGTCACTGCTGCCCGTGTACCCCTGGAACCAATTTAAAATTGCCTACAGCCAGCCCAATTTTTTTATTTTAGGCCTTCGATGCCTGTCTGCGGTCCATTCTTTCAACTACTACTACACTGACCAGGTCACTGCTGCCCGTGTACCCCTGGAACCAATTTAAAATTGCCTACAGCCATGTGTTATTATTTTAGGCCTTCGATGCCTGTCTGCGGTCACTCCTTCCACTAGGCCTCCACTGACCACACCACTGCTGTCCGTGTACCCCTGGAACCAATTTAAAATTGCCTACAGCCATGTGTTATTATTTTAGGCCTTCGATGCCTGTCTGCGGTCACTCCTTCCACTAGGCCTCCACTGACCACACCACTGCTGTCCGTGTACCCCTGGAACCAATTTAAAATTGCCTACAGCCATGTGTTATTATTTTAGGCCTTCGATGCCTGTCTGCGGTCCATTCTTTCAACTACTACTACACTGACCAGGGCACTGCTGGCCGTGTACCCCTGGAACCAACATCAGAAAATATAAAAATAAGTATTTTGCTTATAAAAAAGAAAATACTGGTGAGATATCAAATGCAGACATTTTAACATTAAAAACAAACACACAACTCTAATCTGGTACAGTACTAAAAATGGCCACCAGCTACAATTACTTTCTCCTGCAAGTAGTTAACTGAAAGTTTTTTTAAATTGAAAACACACATATGGCATCCACCGAGTGTTGTCCTGTCGCGTCTTCTTTATATTATTGCCGAGAAGATGCAAAATAATGAAAATAATAAAATCATTAATTACCAAAATAATAGAGAAAGTCAACACCACATTGCAAATAAACATTCATTCCAAATAAAGAAGCAGGGCGCGTCCGAGGGTGAGTATATACCTAATAAGAATATAATCACCCTCGGACGCGCAATGCTTATTTCCAACAGCCTTCCTTCCTAAGAATCAGCCCTTCCGTCGTGTAGAGAGACGTTGTGTTACACTCCAAGGTGTTCCCCAGGTTGCCTTTCCTGAGCTTCGATCTTCCGGCTCTCGTTTAGTAGTTCTTGGAAACTACTCTGCATTAGGCCTTCAAATTGGGTATGGGGTGTAGAGAGATGGTGTGTTCCACTCCAAGGTGTTCCCCAGGTTGCCTTTCCTGAGCTTCGATCTTCCGGCTCTCGTTTAGTAGTTGTTGGAAACTACGCTGCATTAGGCCTTCAAATTGGGTATGGGGTGTAGCGAGAGGGTGTGTTACACTCCAAGGTGTTCCCCAGGTTGCCTTTCCTGAGCTTCGATCTTCCGGCTCTCGTTTAGTAGTTCTTGGAAACTACACTGCATTAGGCCTTCAAATTGGGTATGGGGTGTAGAGAGAGGGTGTGTTACACTCCAAGGTGTTCCCCAGGTTGCCTTTCCTGAGCTTCGATCTTCCGGCTCTCGTTTAGTAGTTGTTGGAAACTACGCTGCATTAGGCCTTCAAATTGGGTATGGGGTGTAGCGAGAGGGTGTGTTACACTCCAAGGTGTTCCCCAGGTTGCCTTTCCTGAGCTTCGATCTTCCGGCTCTCGTTTAGTAGTTCTTGGAAACTACACTGCATTAGGCCTTCAAATTGGGTATGGGGTGTAGAGAGAGGGTGTGTTACACTCTAAGGTGTTCCCCAGGTTTCCTTGCCATTGCTTCGGTCTTCCGACTCTCGTTTAGTAGTTGTAGAAAAGTACACTGCATTAGGCCATACAAAATGGGTATGGGGTGGAGAGAGATGGTGTGTTACACTCCAAGGTGTTCCCCAGGTTGCCTTTCCTGAGCTTCTATCTTCAGGCTCTCATTAAATTGTGGTTAAATGGAACAACTGCATTTGGCGTACTAGTTGGTTTGGGGCCTACTATCGGTGTCTGCCACTCCTTGCTGTTCTCCTCCACTGAACAAAGCTGTGCCGCCTGTTTACTACGGTTGCCAATTTTGAACTGCATTTCGACTACTTACTGATTTGGCCCTACTCTCTGTGTCAGCCTCTCATTCCAGTTGTCCTCCACTGCAATGCCCCCTGGTTATTCCTGTGTTACCAATTTTGAACTGCATTTAGCCCACTTTCTTCTTTGGGCCTATATCTGTGTTTCCACTTCATCGTGCCCATTGCCCAGCCAGTGATAGATGAGTCTGCTGGTACATTGACCCATAACGCAACATTCCCCGTGCACGCTACACAACAACATTGTGACCCTGCTGAAAGTCAGGTTGCTCTTCCCGCATACCATACCACCTTACACGGGGACAAAGAGGAAGGTGCAGATGAAAGTGCAGGTTCCTTCATCAGGTGGGGGGAGGAATACTAGTTGGCGACGTCACTGGCACAGGGCCTCTCATAGTACGCAAAAGTGTTGCTGCCGGTGGGAGGCGCCCCCGCCGTGCAAACACACCGCTGTACTTTGAGGGGCCCTGTGCCAGTGCCAATGCCAACGAGTGGGCCCCCCCTGCTTGCTCAGGTTCACAGCACTTGCAAAGTTGAAATACTTACCTCTCCCTGCTCCACTGCCGTGACGTGGTCCAGATTTCCTGGGCCCACTAATTACTTGAACCAGCCCTACCCCCCACAACTTTAGCCAAATGACCCCCAATTTCAAATGCCTTCCAATTATTATAAGGTAAATTACGCTTGACAAGCTTCATTAAGAAGAATGGATGGTTTTGACATTAAAATGGCCACTCTAGGTGTTTTCCTGGCCCCCACTCACTGCCGACTATGCTGCCCCATTGACTTGCATTGGGTTTCGTGTTTCGGTCGATCCCGACTTTACGTCATAATCGGCCGATTTCACTCGACCCGACTTTGGACATAGTCGGGTTTCGCAAAACCCGGCTCGACTCTAAAAAGGTCAAGGTCGCTCAACTCTAGTGATCACTATATTGCCTGTACACTAATAGTAAATACAGAGTTCCTGTGTATAATGTCACTTAGTATTATGTTTTTTTTTTTATTAATGATCAGTATTGTAGTATTCAGTCACTATGTGGTAGTAATATGTGGTCTGGTCATGGTGTGGTGGTATTTGTTCCTTGTATGTGGTATTATTTGGTCACTTTTCAGTGGTAATATGTGGTCTGGTCATAGTGTGATGGCATTTGTTCCTTGTATGTGGTATTATAGGCCACTATGTGGTGGTGATATGTGGTCTGGTCATGGTGTGACGGTATTTGTCCCTTGAATGTTGCATTAATGGTCATTTTTTAAAAGTGTATGTGACTCATTCCCTTAAAAAGATACATAAAATATATTTATATTTAATAGTTTAGAGTAGAGTAGGGTCCGGTCAAAAGAGTTTACCGTGTCGTGGTGGGAGCTTAACATTTTTTTCGGCCAGAACGAAAGCTGCCAGCTACGTATGTGATCTGGTGTTCGATGGGAACTGTTAATATCTGATTGATGAGAACGTGGTGGAGAAGTTGACTTTTTCCAAGAATGAGTTGTGGGACTGTGGAAGGTTTGAAAGGTAGAGGCAGAGCTGGGGTGGAGCCTGGGCGGAGTCTCAAGGGGGCCCGAAAATTCTGCCAGTAAGGGGCCCCGAAATTCCTGGTGGCAGCCTTGAATGTGTGTGCTATATGTGTCTAATATGTAATTGATATATGTGTGCTGCATGTGTGTGATACGTGATTGATGTGTGTGCTGTATGTGTCTGATATGTGAGCGGTGTTTGTGCTGTTTCTGTTATGTGAGCAATATGTGCTGCATGTGTCTGTTATGTGAGCAATGTGTGTGCTGTATATGTCTGATATGTGAGCGGTATGTGCTGCATGTGTCTGTTATGTGAGCAATGTGTGTGCTGTATGTTCTTCAATACAAAAAGTGAAACGCATATAGAATTATTACAAACAGAGTGATCTATTTCAAATGTTTATTTCTGTTAATGTTGATGATTATGGCTTACAGTCAATGAAAACCCAAAAGTAATTATCTCAGTAAATTAGAATACTTTATAACATCAGCTTGAAAAATGATTTTAAAATCCAAAGTGTTGGCCTACTGAAATTTATGTTCAGTTAATGCACTCAATATATAGTCAGGGCTCCTTTTGCATCAATTAGTGCATCAATGCAGCGTGGCATGAGGCTATCAACCTATGGCACTGCTGAGGTGTTATGGAAGCCCAGATTGCTTTGATAGTAGCCTTAGGCTTGTCTGTATTGTTGGGCGTGGTATCTCTCATCTTCCTCTTGACAACCAGATATTGGTACTTTTCAACCAGGTATTTGTACTTTAGGCAGTGTGGACAGGAACCAAGTCCTGCTGGAGAATGAAATTTCCATCTCCAAAAAGCTTGTCAGCAGAGGGAAGCATGAAGTGCTCTAAAATTTCCTGGTAGATGGCTGCACTGACTTTGGTCTTGATAAAACACAGTGGACCTACACAAGCAGATGACATGGCTCCTCAAACCATCACTGATTGTGGAAACTTCACAGTAGACCTCAAGCAGCTTAGATTGTGTGCCTCTCCACTCTTCCTCCAGACTCCTGAACCTTGATTTCCAAATGAAATGCAAAATTTACTTTCATTTAAAAACAACACCTTGGACCACAGAGCAAATGTCCAGTTCTTTTTCTCCTTAGCCTAGGTGAGACGATTATGGCGTTGTCTTTTGGTCATGAGTGGCTTGTCACCTTTTTCTACCACAGTTTTTCCTTCCAATCAATGTTCCATTAATGTGCTTGGATACAGCACTATGTGAACAGCCAGCCTCCTTAGCAATAATCTTTTGTGGCTTAGCCTTCTTGTGGAGTGTGTCAATTTTCACGGCTCCTGGGTAACACTGCTGTGGGGAGAGCTACACACAGCAGATAGGGGGCTGAGCAAAAGGTCAGGTTACTAACCAGGTACAAACAGGACCTAAACCATGTGACAGAGTGGGAGGAGGTCAGGGCGGAGCCAGACGCCAGGGTGCAGAGAAGAGATAAACACAGGAGAATAGTCAAACAAGCTTAGATCAGAGCCAGAGCCAGGAGATCACGATGTACAAAGGGATGAGTCAGGGGATTGTCAGAAGTGAAGCCAGAGGTCAGAAATCCAGAAGAACAAACAAACAGAGTAATTCACGGAAAGAGCAAGGAAAACAATTGCAAACTGGGCACACACTCCAGGGGTCAGGCACAAAGACTAGAACAGAAAGTATATCTGACAGCAAATCCTAGTCTAGAGTGAGTATAAATACCCCTCCCAAATCAAAAACGAAGCCAGCAAAATTAACCCTGAGAGAACAGGACATTAAACATATCCTAACCATGACAGTACCTCCCTCTTAATGGGGGCCACTGGACCCCCAGGCTTCTCAGGGTACCTGGCATGAAAAGCCCGCACCAGTCAATCAGCGTGCACAGAACTGACCAGGGAGCCCATGACCGATCTTCAATGGAAAAACCCTTCCAGTGGATTAGGTACTGAAGCCTTTGGCACACCCACCGAGAATCAATGATGGGCCCTAACTCATACTCCAGCTGACCCTGTACCAACACTAGCGGAACATTTGATGTGGAATCTTCTCTAACCATCCCCACAGGTTTTAATAGGGACCTGTGGAAGACATTAGATATTTTGAAGGAGGTGGGCAACTGTAATCTATAGGCCACTGGGTTGATCACCTCTATAATCTTGTATGGACCTATAAACCTGGGGCCCCACTTCATAGGCGGTATCTTAAGTTTGATATAACGGGTAGACAAGCAAACCTTCTCCCCCACAGAAAACGACACAGGAGCTGACCCCCTCCTCTTGTCTGCAAAATGTTTGTACTTCTTCTGGGCTTTGGGGATGTTCCCCTGAACCTCCCTCCAAAGGGTTCTTAACTGTAGCACCAAACCCTCGGTACCAGAGCAACCAGAATCCATGCAGGAAAATTCTCCAAACTGCAGAACAAACCCATAATTGACCTGAAAGGGAGATTTGCCAGTCCTCCTGTCTTGAACTGGCCAGGCATCTCAAAATTTATTCCAACGACTGGTTGGTGTGTTCAGTCTGTCTATTAGATTCCGGGTGATAAGCAGAAGAGAATGACAATGTAACCCCTAACTTCTTACAAAAAGCCCTCCAAAACCTGGCCACAAATTGCACACCCCTGTCAAACACCACTTTCACAGGTACCTCATGCAACAGAACTAAGTGCTGAATAAACAAACAAGCCAAGGTTTCAGCAGAAGGTAACACAGGTAACGGCCGGCACAAAGTGGGCTTGCTTTGGAAACCTATCAACCACTACCCATAGTGATTAGTGATAAAGTCCATGGACAGGTGTATCCATGGTTTATCCAGAATTAGCAAAGGTACCAATTCCCCGGCCGTATGGACAAGAAAGCTCTTAGAGCGAGCACACACCACACAAGTATTTACAAACCTTTTGATATCAGTACCCATCGAGGGCCACCAAAAACTCCTAGCTACTGCCCCCTGGGTAGCTGCAATCCCAGGGTGTGCACTCAACACAGAATCATGAAATTCTTGCAGGAGTGTGAGATGGAAATGTTTGGGTACAATCAATTTACCTGGGGGGTTTATTCCTGGGAGCTTGTGCTTATGCTTCTAAAATCTCTCTCCGTAACTCAGATGAGACTTCTGCCAAAACCACTCCCAGTTGAAGAATGGAGGAAGGGAGTTCTGGAGGGGTCACAGAATCAAAACTTCGGGATTTAGACTCTGATCGGAACGTAATGGTAAAATGAAACCCAGAAAAAAAAGTGCCCACCAAGCCTGTTTGGGGGTCAATCTCTTAGCGGACTTGATATAGTCCAGGCTTTTATGATCAGTGATGACCATAACGGGATAAACAACAGCCCCCTCCAGAAAATGCTTCTATTCTTCAAAGGCCATTTTAACCGAAAACAATTCCCTGTTGCCGACATCCTAATTTCTCTCAGCCGAAGATAATTTTTTAGAGAAAAAGGCACAGGGTTTAAAGTTAGTAAGGGTGGACGGACCTTGGGACAAAACTGCCCCCACCTCTGAAGCGTCGACCTCAACGATAAAAGGTCTTGACGAATCGGGTTGTATCAAAATAGGTGCTGAAGTAAAACATTTCTTCAGTGTCTGGAATATATTTTTCTGCGGCCACGATCCTATTTTTTATATCCGTCCCTTTGAGATTGAGGTCCATCAAGGGTTTCACCACCTGCAAAATCCCTTTAATAAACTTCCTATAATAATTAGAGATGCTCAGTAATCATTGCAACCCCTTCAGGTCATGAGGTTGCACCTAATTAGAAATGGCCTGAACCTTCCCCGGATCCATGCAGAATCCCTCCCCTGATACAATTAAACCCAGAAAAGACAGTTCATGCATAAAGAATGAACACTTCTCCAGCTTAGCGTATAAATAGTTCTCCCTGAGTCTCATAAGAACCGTACGCAGATGGTGTAAGTGTGACTGAGTGTCCTCTGAGTATATCAAGATGTCTTCCAGGTAAATGATCACATTGCACCCAATCAGGTCAGAAAAAACAACATTAATGAAATTCTGGAAAACAGCAGGGGCGTTAGTGAGAATGAAGGGCATAGCCACATTTTCAAACAAGCCCTCGGTCGTCGGAAACACTGTATTCCATTCATCCCCCTCCCGGATCCTTATAAGATTATAAGCCCCTCGTAAGTCACGCTTAGAAAACCATTAGGGCCCAGTGAGTTGATTACATAAATGGTGAATCAGAGGAAGAGGATACGTGTTCTTCACAGTAATCTTATTCAGTTCCTGAAAGTTGAGGCATGGTTGCAAACCACCATCTTTTTTCTTCACAAAGAAAAGCCCTGCTGCAACGGGTGAGACAGAGGGCTGAAAATGCCCCTTACGGAGGCTTTCTGTGATGTACTCTTTCATGGCTTGGCACTCAGGCCCGGACAGATTGTACAGATGAGCCTTGGGTAATTTGGCTCTTGGGACTAAATCAATAGCACAATCACCAGGTCGATGTGGTGGAAGCGCCTCAGCCTCGCTTTTGGAAAACACGTCTTAGAAGTCCTTCAGGTACTCCGGAATACCCTCCAGACTGACAGACGACACAGATACAGACTTTACCGGGTTAACAAAAGGTCCCAGGTTACAACATGGACCATTACCCTTACATCCCCAGGGTATCAGGAGGAGGATGAAGTGCCAGAATGTCCTTCAGACGGTCAGACAGACCCTTGCAGAATAACCCCCTCAGGGCAGCATCTTTTCATGATACTTCGGCTGCCCCACGCCTAAACTCTGAACAGAACCATTCAGCGGAGTGCCTCCCCTGTGTCACACTCATATCCATATCCTCTACCAGATGCACTCTATCAGGATCATCATAAATGTGCCACAGAGCCTCAAATAACTGGTTCACAGACATACATTTAGGAGCAGAGGAAGAGAGAGAGAAAGCCCATGCCTGTGAAGCCCCCTTAAAAAGGGCATTACGATCCCCACCCTCTGCCTTTCATTTTCAGAGGCCCGGGGACACAATTCAAAAAACAACTTGCATCCCTGCTTAAAGACCCTAAGCAATTTGCATCTCTGGAAAAACTGTCGGGTAACTTTACCAGTGGCTCGGGGTCCACTAGGGATACATCAATGGGGTCCCCCTCCCAGAATCCCAACGGAGCAGACCTGAGTAAAACACTTGCCACATCGCTCTGCACATGTTGGTGTGAGTGGACCAGGGCTTGCTGCTCCATGGTCACCTTCTGCATAAGCTGGGAGAGCTCATTAATCTCCCCCGTGAAAGCCTGTACTGGATACATAGCACCCCCCCCCCCCCCCCGCTAAGGGAAAAGCCTATAAAGTCAGCCATAATGTCATAGCTCCTGGGTAATGCTGCTGTGGGAAGAGATACACACAGCAGCAAGGGAGCTGAGAAAAATGTTGGGTTACTAACCAGGCATAAACAGGACCTGAACCATGTGACAGAGTGGGAAGTGGTCAGGGCAGAGCCAGGCACCGGGGTGCAGAGAAGAGATAAACACAGGAAAATAGTCAAACAAGCTAAGATCACAGCCAGGAGATCAAGAGGTACCAAACATTGAGTGAGGGGATTGTCAGAAGTGAAGCCAGAGGTCAGAAATCCAGAAGAGCAAACAAACAGAGTAACGTACACAGAGCAATGAAAGCAATTGCAAACCGGGCACACACTCCAGGGTTCAGGCACACAGAAGAACAGAAAGTATAGCTGACAGCGAATACTAGTCTGGAGTGAGTGCAAATACTCCTCCCAGATCGAAAGGGAGGCCAGCAAAATTAACCCTGAGATAGCAGGGCATTAACCATGTCCTAACCATGACATCAATGGCTGCCTTCTGGACATCTGTCAAGTCAGCAGTCTTCCCCATGATTGTGGAGCCTACTAAAACAGAATAAGGGACCTTTTTAAATGGTTAGGAATCCTTTGCAGGTGTTTTTTGTTAATTATTCTAATTTACTGAGATGATGACTTTGGGGTTTTCATTGACTGTAAGCCATTACATATTAACAGAAATACACACTTGAAATAGATCACTCTGTTTGTAATGACTATATAATATGATACAAATATTGAAAGGAACGGATGGCACTCACCGATTAAAAAAACTTCTTTATTCCAATACTTTAAAACATCAGCGTTGGGAGGATGCGAGCAGGAGTGGAATGGACGACAGCCGTTTCGCGCTGCAGTGGCACTTCTACTGGTCACACCCAATCTCCAAACCAGTGACCAGTAGAAGCGCCACTGCAGCGCGAAACAGCTGTCGTCCATTCCACTCCTGCTCCCATCCTCCCGACGCCTATGTTTTAAAGTATTGGAATAAAGAAGTTTTTTTTAACCGGTGAGTGCCATCCATTCCTTTCAAGTTTTGTATCCATTGTGGCTGTTTTCTTTGGAGTGGCACCCCGGCTCATGGAGCACTTACTGCCGTATACAGTGGGGCAAAAAAGTATTTAGTCAGTCAGCAATAGTGCAAGTTCCACCACTTAAAAAGATGAGAGGCGTCTGTAATTTACATCATAGGTAGACCTCAACTATGGGAGACAAACTGAGAAAAAAAAATCCAGAAAATCACATTGTCTGTTTTTTTAACAATTTATTTGCATATTATGGTGGAAAATAAGTATTTGGTCAGAAACAAACAATCAAGATTTCTGTCTCTCACAGACCTGTAACTTCTTCTTTAAGAGTCTCATCTTTCCTCCACTCATTACCTGTAGTAATGGCACCTGTTTAAACTTGTTATCAGTATAAAAAGACACCTGTGCACACCCTCAAACAGTCTGACTCCAAACTCCACTATGGTGAAGACCAAAGAGCTGTCAAAGGACACCAGAAACAAAATTGTAGCCCTGCACCAGGCTGGGAAGACTGAATCTGCAATAGCCAACCAGCTTGGAGTGAAGAAATCAACAGTGGGAGCAATAATTAAAAAATGGAAGACATACAAGACCACTGATAATCTCCCTCGATCTGGGGCTCCACGCAAAATCCCACCCCGTGGGGTCAGAATGATCACAAGAACGGTGAGCAAAAATCCCAGAACCACGCGGGGGGACCTAGTGAATGAACTGCAGAGAGCTGGGACCAATGTAACAAGGCCTACCATAAGTAACACACTACACCACCATGGACTCAGATCCTGCAGTGCCAGACGTGTCCCACTGCTTAAGCCAGTACATGTCCGGGCCCGTCTGAAGTTTGCTAGAGAGCATTTGGATGATCCAGAGGAGTTTTGGGAGAATGTCCTATGGTCTGATGAAACCAAACTGGAACTGTTTGGTAGAAACACAACTTGTCGTGTTTGGAGGAAAAAGAATACTGAGTTGCATCCATCAAACACCATACCTACTGTAAAGCATGGTGGTGGAAACATCATGCTTTGGGGCTGTTTCTCTGCAAAGGGGCCAGGACGACTGATCCGGGTACATGAAAGAATGAATGGGGCCATGTATCGTGAGATTTTGAGTGCAAACCGCCTTCCATCAGCAAGGGCATTGAAGATGAAACGTGGCTGGGTCTTTCAACATGACAATGATCCAAAGCACACCGCCAGGGCAACGAAGGAGTGGCTTCGTAAGAAGCATTTCAAGGTCCTGGAGTGGCCTAGCCAGTCTCCAGATCTCAACCCTATAGAAAACCTTTGGAGGGAGTTGAAAGTCCGTGTTGCCAAGCGAAAAGCCAAAAACATCACTGCTCTAGAGGAGATCTGCATGGAGGAATGGGCCAACATACCAACAACAGTGTGTGGCAACCTTGTGAAGACTTACAGAAAACGTTTGAACTCTGTCATTGCCAACAAAGGATATATTACAAAGTATTGAGATGAAATTTTGTTTCTGACCAAATACTTATTTTCCACCATAATATGCAAATAAAATGTTAAAAAAACAGACAATGTGATTTTCTGGATTTTTTTTTCTCAGTTTGTCTCCCATAGTTGAGGTCTACCTATGATGTAAATTACAGACGCCTCTCATCTTTTTAAGTGGTGGAACTTGCACTATTGCTGACTGACTAAATACTTTTTTGCCCCACTGTATATGCTCTCAGCATCAGTTAATGCAATTACCTGTGCACTGAGTGGGCTTCTTCGCTGTGCAGATTAACACTTTGTTGGGACTATATAATATGAGTTTCACTTTTTCTATTGAAGAAATGAAATAAATTAACTTTTTGATGATATTCTAATTTAGTGAGAAGCACTGTATGTGTGCTACATGTGTTTGATATATGAGCCCTGTGTGTGCTATTGTGTCTGATACTGCATGTGAGTTGTATAGAATAGGACCTGAACAGCAGTGCAATAATGAGAAATTCTTAAAATAATTATATATAAAGATTCCATTATTTAGCAATCACTATCACTTGAGTACCAGTGCCATATTAGTTATACACAAAGAAGCTTAAGTTTTATTGCAGCTCTCAAACTAAAAAAGGTTGTGCACCCCTGCTTTAAAGAATAAATCTTAGGAAAAGCTCCATCCTAGTAACAGCATCCTCACAACAAGTTAAAACTGCAAAATGCTTTGCGAGTCATTTTAATTAGCCTTTTGCATTTTGTTCAATACGTTATGTGCACTCTGTTTCAGATGGAACAAGTCTACAGGCCATTCTACTAGAATGGGAGATCGTGCTGTTGATGTGAATTTAATCTAAAGTCAATAGTAATGCCTACAGAGAAAACAATCTGTAATGTTTTGGAAGGTGCTGCACAAGTTAAGGAATATGAGATTATGTGGTGACTAGAGTGGACCTCATATCACAATGTCACTGGCCATAATTAATAATGAAAATATCATAATTTCTGAACGAAAGCCTGATAGAACAGTCAATTATCAGCCATAGACTCAGTCGTCCCTCTCATGCATGGCAAAGTGCGACAAATCAATAGGCAACCCTGGCATAACAACCTCACCAAAAAACTCCAACAAGCATCCAGGGTCACGGAGTGGTGTTGGAAAAAAACACTCCTGCCAGATGACTTGACTGCTTTCAAACAAGCTACACTTGCCTTCAAACTAGCTCTCACTTCTGCTAAACAGACCTATTTCACTAACCTTGTATCTTCATTATCCTACAACCCAAAACAACTGTTTAGCACATTTAACTCTCTCTTTTGCCCACCACTGCCACCTCCAACCCCCTCATCTCTTCTGAGGACTTTGCCACCTACGTAAAAAACAAGATCGACCAAACAAGGCAAACCTTTACTGTTCCACCACCCCAACCACTCCATATACCAGACCTCTGCCCTTCCCTAATAACGTCCCTCTCCAACATCACTGTCAGAGAACTTATTCATCTCCTTTCCAAATCACACCTCACCACCTGTGCACTTGACCCCATCCCTTCCCACCTGCTCCCCAACCTCACTAACATGCTCATTCCAGCCCTAACTCATCTCTTCAACCTATTACTATCTTCTGGTACCTTCCCCTCTGCCTTCAAACATGCCACCATTACACCCATCCTCAAAAAAGCTAACCTTGACCCAACTTTTATGCCCAGCTATTGCCTCATATCACTGCTCCCATTTGCTTCCAAACTCCTTGAGCAGCATGTCCATGCTCAACTTTCCTCCCACCTCTCATCTAACTCTCTCCTTGACAACCTCCAATCTGGCTTCCGCCCGCACCATTCCACCGAAACTGCGCTGACCAAAATTACTAATGACTTACTCACAGCCAAAGCTAACAGACAGTTCTTCATCCTCCTCCTTCTCGACCTGTGCTCTGCTTTCGTCACTGTTGACCACTACCAACTGCTACAGATTCTTTCTTCCCTTGGCATCAAAGGCCTTGCCCTGTCCTGGATTGCCTCATACCTATCTGACTGCACATTTAGCGTTTCCCACTCCCACACTACCTCCTCATCCCACCCTCTCTCTGTTGGAGTCCCTCAAGGCTCTGTCCTAGGGCCCCTACTTTTTTCCATCTATACCCTTGGCCTAGGACAACTCATAAAGTCCCATGGCTTCCAGTACCACCTGAATACGGATGACACTTAGATCTACCGCTCTGGCCCAGATGTCACCCCTCTGCTGTCCAGAATCCCGGAGTGTCTATCAGCTATATCCAACTTCTTCAACTTTCACTTCCTAAAACTCAATGTAGACAAAACCGAACTCATCATCTTTCCCCATCTCGCTTATCCCCCCTACCTGATCTATCTATTATGGTATACAGCATCACGCTCTCTCCTGCACCTGAAATCCGCTCCCTCGGGGTAACTCTCGACTCTGCCCTGTCCTTCAAACCGCACGTCCAACCCCATGCCACTTCCTGTCACCTCCATCTCAAACATATTGCCAGAATCCGTCCCTTCCTCAGTCGACAATCTACTAAAACTCTTGTGCATGCCCTCATCATCTCCCGCCTCGATTACTGCAACACCCTCCTCTGTGGCCTCCCCGTTAACTTTCTTGCACCACTCCAGTCTGTCCTCAACTCTGCTGCCCGGCTAATCCACCTCTCTCCTCGCTACTCCCCTGTTTCTCCCCTCTGCAAATCCCTCCACTGGCTCACAATTCCCCAACAAATCCAGTTCAAACTACTAAAACTAATCTACAAAGCCATCCACAACCTATCCCCTCCCTATATCTCTGAACTAATCTCCCACTATCTTCCCTCATGTAAACTTCGATCCTCCCAATGCCTCCTACTCTTTTCCACACTTATTTGTTCCTCACACAACCTCTTCCAAGACTTCTTCCGAATATCCCCCATCCTCTGGAATTCCACGCCTCAACACGTCCGATTATCCACAACCGTCGGATCCTTCAGACGGAACCTGAAAAACCCATCTCTTCATGAAAGCCTACAGCCTGCAATAACCATTCTGCCACCTCACCAACTACCTGAGCTGCCGCCTCCCCAACCACACGATCTGCCGCCTCACCAACCACCGAGCTGCCGAGTCACCACCACCAGAGCTGCCACCTCACCACCACCAGAGCTGCCGCCTCACCGCCACTAGAGCTGCCACCTCACCACTACCAGAGCTGTGGGCCCCCCGATCTTCTGTCTCTTCCCCATTATCCCGTAGAATGTAAGTCCGCAAGTACAGGGTCCTCTCCCCTCTGTACCAGTCTGTCATTTTGTGTTCCCTGTAAACGATATCTATAACCCTGTACGTAACCCCTTTTCTCATGTACAGCACCATGGAATAATTGGTGCTATATGTTATGTTTGCTAATGACAGGTGTTATGAAGGCAATCCAGAAACACAGTGTGCTTAGCGATCAGAGCGCACACAGTGATCTGACAAATACCCAAAAATACAAGAACGAGCTCTGAGACGTGGAAACTCTGTAGACTGCACACCTGATCCTATCCTAAACACAACTAAAAGCGGCTGTGGATTGCGCCTAACAACTACCTAGGCAACTCGGCACAGCCTAAGAAACTAGCTAGCCTGAAGATAGAAAAATAGGCCTGACTTGCCCCAGAGAAATTCCCCAAAGGAAAAGGCAGCCCCCCACATATAATGACTGTGAGTAAGATGAAAAGACAAAACGTAGGGATGAAATAGATCAGCAAAGTGGGGCCCGATATTCTAGGACAGAGCGAGGACAGTAAAGCGAACTTTGCAGTCTACAAAAAACCCTAAAGCAAAACCACGCAAAGGGGGCAAAAAAAACCCACCGTGCCGAACTAACGGCATGGCGGTACACCCTTTGCGTCTCAGAGCTTCCAGCAAAACAAAAGACAAGCTGGACAGAAAAAAAGCAACAAAAAAGCAAAAAGCACTTAGCTATACAGAGCAGCAGGTCACAGGAACAATCAGGAGAAGCTCAGATCCAACACTGAAACATTGACAAGGAGCAACGATAGCAGCATCAGGCGGAGTTAAGTAATGAAGCAGTTAACGAGCTCACCAGAACACCTGAGGGAGGAAGCTCAGAAGCTGCAGTACCACTTGTGACCACAGGAGTGAATTCAGCCACAGAATTCACAACAGTACCCCCCCCTTGAGGAGGGGTCACCGAACCCTCACCAGAGCCCCCAGGCCGACCAGGATGAGCCGCATGAAAGGCACGAACAAGATCGGAAGCATGAACATCAGAGGCAAAAACCCAGGAATTATCTTCCTGAGCATAACCCTTCCATTTAACCAGATACTGGAGTTTCCGTCTAGAAACACGAGAATCCAAAATATTCTCCACAATATACTCCAATTCCCCCTCCACCAAAACCGGGGCAGGAGGCTCAACAGATGGAACCATAGGTGCCACGTATCTCCGCAACAACGACCTATGGAATACATTATGTATGGAAAAGGAGTCTGGGAGGGTCAAACGAAAAGACACAGGATTGAGAACCTCAGAAATCCTATACGGACCAATAAAACGAGGTTTAAATTTAGGAGAGGAAACCTTCATAGGAATATGACGAGAAGATAACCAAACCAGATCCCCAACACGAAGTCGGGGACCCACACGGCGTCTGCGATTAGCGAAAAGTTGAGCTTTCTCCTGGGACAAGATCAAATTGTCCACTACCTGAGTCCAGATCTGCTGCAACCTATCCACCACAGAATCCACACCAGGACAGTCCGAAGACTCAACCTGTCCTGAAGAGAAACGAGGATGGAACCCAGAATTGCAAAAAAATGGAGAAACCAAGGTAGCCGAGCTGGCCCGATTATTAAGGGCGAACTCAGCCAACGGCAAAAAGGACACCCAATCATCCTGGTCTGCAGAAACAAAACATCTCAGATATGTTTCCAAGGTCTGATTGGTTCGTTCGGTCTGGCCATTAGTCTGAGGATGGAAAGCCGAGGAAAAGGATAGGTTAATGCCCATCCTACCACAAAAGGCTCGCCAAAACCTTGAAACAAACTGGGAACCTCTGTCAGAAACAATATTCTCAGGAATGCCATGCAACCGAACCACATGCTGAAAGAACAAAGGTACCAAATCAGAGGAGGAAGGCAATTTAGCCAAGGGCACCAGATGGACCATTTTAGAAAAGCGATCACAGACCACCCAAATGACTGACATCTTTTGAGAAACGGGAAGGTCAGAAATGAAATCCATCGAAATATGTGTCCAAGGCCTCTTTGGGACCGGCAAGGGCAAAAGCAACCCACTGGCACGAGAACAGCAGGGCTTAGCCCTAGCACAAATCCCACAGGACTGCACAAAAGTACGTACATCCCGTGACAGAGATGGCCACCTGAAGGATCTAGCCACTAACTCTCTGGTACCAAAGATTCCAGGATGACCAGCCAACACCGAACAATCAGGTTTATTCGCCTGAAATTTTTGCAGCACCCGCCGCAAATCAGGGGAGATGGCAGACACAATGACTCCTTCCTTGAGGATACCCGCTGGCTCAGATAAACCCGGAGAGTCGGGCACAAAACTCCTAGACAGAGCATCCGCCTTCACATTTTTAGAGCCCGGAAGGTACGAAATCACAAAGTCGAAGTGGGCAAAAAATAACGACCAACGGGCCTGTCTAGGATTCAAGCGCTTGGCAGACTCGAGATAAGTCAAGTTCTTATGATCAGTCAATACCACCACGCGATGCTTAGCTCCTTCAAGCCAATGACGCCACTCCTCGAATGCCCACTTCATGGCCAGCAACTCTCGATTGCCCACATCATAATTACGCTCAGCGGGCGAAAACTTCCTGGAAAAGAAAGCACATGGTTTCATCACTGAGCAATCAGAACCTCTCTGTGACAAAACCGCCCCTGCTCCAATCTCAGAAGCATCAACCTCGACCTGGAACGGAAGAGAAACATCTGGCTGACACAACACAGGGGCAGAACAAAAACGACGCTTCAACTCCTGAAAAGCTTCCACAGCAGCAGAAGACCAATTAACCAAATCAGCACCCTTCTTGGTCAAATCGGTCAATGGTTTGGCAATGCTAGAAAAATTACAGATGAAGCGACGATAAAAATTAGCAAAGCCCAGGAACTTTTGCAGACTTTTCAGAGATGTCGGCTGAATCCAATCCTGGATGGCTTGGACCTTAACTGGATCCATCTCGATAGTAGAAGGGGTAAAGATGAACCCCAAAAATGAAACTTTCTGCACACCGAAGAGACACTTTGATCCCTTCACAAACAAAGAGTTAGCACGCAGGACCTGAAAAACCATTCTGACCTGCTTCACATGAGACTCCCAATCATCTGAGAAGATCAAAATGTCATCCAAGTAAACAATCAGGAATTTATCCAGATACTCACGGAAGATGTCATGCATAAAAGACTGAAACACAGATGGAGCATTGGCAAGTCCGAACGGCATTACTAGATACTCAAAATGACCCTCGGGCGTATTGAATGCAGTTTTCCATTCATCTCCTTGCCTGATTCTCACCAGATTATACGCACCACGAAGATCTATCTTAGTGAACCAACTAGCCCCCTTAATCCGAGCAAACAAGTCAGATAACAATGGCAAGGGATACTGAAATTTAACAGTGATCTTATTAAGAAGGCGGTAATCAATACACGGTCTCAGCGAACCATCCTTCTTGGCTACAAAGAAGAACCCTGCTCCCAGTGGTGATGACGATGGGCGAATATGTCCCTTCTCCAGGGATTCCTTCACATAACTGCGCATAGCGGCGTGTTCGGGCACGGATAAATTAAATAATCGACCTTTAGGGAATTTACTACCAGGAATCAAATTGATAGCACAATCACAATCCCTATGCGGAGGTAGAGCATCGGACTTGGGCTCTTCAAATACATCCTGATAATCAGACAAGAACTCTGGGACCTCAGAAGGGGTGGATGACGAAATCGACAAAAATGGAACATCACCATGTACCCCCTGACAACCCCAGCTGGATACCGACATGGAATTCCAATCCAATACTGGATTATGGGTTTGTAGCCATGGCAACCCCAACACGACCACATCATGCAGATTATGCAACACCAGAAAGCGAATAACTTCCTGATGTGCAGGAGCCATGCACATGGTCAGCTGGGCCCAGTATTGAGGTTTATTCTTGGCCAAAGGTGTAGCATCAATTCCTCTCAATGGAATAGGACACCGCAAAGGCTCCAAGAAAAACCCACAACGTTTAGCATAATCCAAATCCATCAGATTCAGGGCAGCGCCCGAATCCACAAACGCCATGACAGAAAACGACGACAAAGAGCATATCAAGGTAATGGACAGAAGGAATTTGGACTGTACAGTACCAATGACGGCAGACCTAGCGGACCGCTTAGTGCGCTTAGGACAATCAGAAATAGCATGAGTAGAAACACAGACCATTCAGACGTCTGTATTCCTGCCGTTCAACTCTAGTCATAGTCCTATCGCACTGCATAGGCTCAGGTTTAACCTCAGGCAGTACTGCCAAATGGTGCACAGATTTACGCTCGCGCAAGCGTCGACCGATCTGAATGGCCAAAGACAAAGACTCATTCAAACCAGCAGGCATAGGAAATCCCACCATGACATCCTTAAGAGCCTCAGAGAGACCCTTTCTGAACAAAGCTGCCAGCGCAGATTCATTCCACTGAGTGAGTACTGACCATTTCCTAAATTTCTGACAAAATACTTCTATATCATCCTGACCCTGGCACAAAGCCAGCAAATTTTTCTCAGCCTGATCCACTGAATTACAGCAATCTGAGCGCCAGGAAAAACGCATCGACACTACTCAATGCAGGGTCTCCTGGCGCAAGAGAAAATGCCCAGTCTTGAGGGTCGCCGCGCAAAAAAGAAATAATAATCAAAACCTGTTGAATAGGATTACCAGAAGAATGAGGTTTCAAGGCCAGAAATAGCTTACAATTATTTTTGAAACTTAGAAACTTAGTTCTATCTCCAAAAAACAAATCAGGAATAGGAATTCTTGGTTCTAACATAGATTTCTGATCAATAGTATCTTGAATTTTTTGTACACTTATAACGAGATTATCCATTGAAGAGCACAGACCCTGAATATCCATGTCCACACCTGTGTCCAGAATCACCCAAATGTCTAGGGGAAAAAAAAAAAGTGAACACAGACCTGAGAAAAAAAAAAAAATGATGTCAGAACTTTTTCTTTCCCTCTATTGAGAATCATTAGTTAGGGCTCCTTGTACTGTTATGTTTGCTAATGACAGGTGTTATGAAGGCAATCCAGAAACACAGTGTGCTTAGCGATCAGAGCGCACACAGTGATCTGACAAATACCCAAAAATACAAGAACGAGCTCTGAGACGTGGAAACTCTGTAGACTGCACACCTGATCCTATCCTAAACACAACTAAAAGCGGCTGTGGATTGCGCCTAACAACTACCTAGGCAACTCGGCACAGCCTAAGAAACTAGCTAGCCTGAAGATAGAAAAATAGGCCTGACTTGCCCCAGAGAAATTCCCCAAAGGAAAAGGCAGCCCCCCACATATAATGACTGTGAGTAAGATGAAAAGACAAAACGTACGGATGAAATAGATTCAGCAAAGTGGGGCCCGATATTCTAGGACAGAGCGAGGACAGTAAAGCGAACTTTGCAGTCTACAAAAAACCCTAAAGCAAAACCACACAAAGGGGGCAAAAAAAACCCACCGTGCCGAACTAACGGCACGGCGGTACACCCTTTGCGTCTCAGAGCTTCCAGCAAAACAAAAGACAAGCTGGACAGAAAAAAAGCAACAAAAAAGCAAAAAGCACTTAGCTATACAGAGCAGCAGGTCACAGGAACAATCAGGAGAAGCTCAGATCCAACACTGAAACATTGACAAGGAGCAAGGATAGCAGCATCAGGTGGAGTTAAGTAATGAAGCAGTTAACGAGCTCACCAGAACACCTGAGGGAGGAAGCTCAGAAGCTGCAGTACCACTTGTGACCACAGGAGTTAATTCAGCCACAGAATTCACAACAGCTATATAAATAAATAACAAGAATAATAATCTGTAGGTTATATCATGTATTGTGTTGAAATGTAATGTAATTAGGCTAAATAGCCAACTACTGTCCTATCCAGCAGCCAATAGACCTTACACGACTCACTTTCATTCATCCCCCTTTTTAACTCTTGCACATCTGCTACTTGTTATGGCTTTAGGTGAAGCGACTTTAGTACACATCATCTTGTTCCACTGACTTGTATCAGCTGGAAAAATTTCAAATGGATTTCTTCGGGCCTCACATAATCCTCTATTGCATGTCGCAACAATGAAAACATTATTATTAGTGATGAGCGAACGTGCTCGCCACTACTCGTTACTCGCCCGAGTATCACTATGCTGGGTGTACTCGGCGAGCACCGAGCATTTCCGGGATTATTCGGCGGTAACTGGTGTCTCCATCCAGCATTTTGGTGGACATTAGGGACCCAATCACGGTGCAGGGATTGTCTGCCAGGCCATGAAACGCCGCAGTCATCTTTGTTGTGGTTGTGCAGTGATTGGCTTGGCTGTACAGCATCATCCCGAGTATAAGAGACCTGGCGCCGCCCTGCTCGCCGCATTCTGTTCCGGATTCAGCGACAGTAGGGAAAGCTGCTGCCGAGATAGGGTCAGAATGGTGGTTTTTAGAGTTAGTGTAGGTTTGCAACTCTTAAATCCACAACTCCTCAGAAACCAAAAGTCCTTTTTAGGGCTAATTCGTGGGTACCGATATTGCAGCACTAGGTAGGCAGGGCACAGCTTATCCCCATCAGTGCAAGGCCTGCAGGTACTGTATGTGCGTCCATTGCTCCCAATGCATCCCTCCCAAAGCTCCATAACTGAACTATACAGCACTATTTTGCATTTAAAAAAAAAACAGGCCACATTTTTAGCAGTGTGGTATTTCCGTGACAGCCCTCATATCTGCTTGCTCCAAGTTTGGTCATTGTAGGCTGGTGGACCACTTTTTTTGCTGTCCGATACTCTAATTCTATACAGCACTACTTAGCTTCCAAAATTATAAAAAGGCCACTTATTTGCCAATGTGGTATTTACGTGATAGCCCTCGTATATCTGCGTGCTCCAAGTTTGGGCATTGTAGGCAAGTGTACCACTTTTTTTGCTGTCTGTTACTCTAATTAAATACAGCACTATTTAGCTTAAAAATATATAAAAAGCCCACATATTTGCCAGTGTGTTATCACTGTCAGACGTCTGATGTATTTGTGGCCTACAAAATGTGGAAATTCAGGCCTACATTCAGCTTTATTTGCTGTCTGTTACCCTGGTTCTGTACACTATTTTATTTTAAAAAATTAACAAATACAGGTCACATATCGAACAGTGTGGTATCTCGTTAAAAATACTTCTCTTTCAAGTTGTTATGGCGGCTTCTTGACTGTGTTAAATGCACCAACTACTACTACCACCATCATCATCTTCTGCCTAGAGGCAGTCACTGTGCACATAGAAAGTCAGAGGAACAGTGTGTGAACGCTTTTGCGGTGTTGTATTCTGTCTCTGTATTACGAAGGCGTGTGCTCCTGCCAATAAAAGCGTTATTGCCAGAAAACGAGGAGCCATGTTCACATTGACCGCCAGAGAGCGAGGCACCGTGCGCTCCATAACCGTGAGTACAGCGCACGTTCGCAGTAGAGAGACACAGTTCATGCTCCATGTTCAGCTTTGCAAAACAATAATTAAAGGGCACAGAGGAATGACAGAGGACGTTGGTATGGTCAGCAAGGTACTCCCTCAGCATTTTCCAAAACAAAGCACTCCTTGTGAGAGTCCCCCACGCATCAGGGCCAGGACGATAGGAGGGTGTGAGAAAACTCTCCCCGAACTTTGTCAGTGTTCCACTGCCTCTGCTGGATTGGAGTTGTCTCTCTCACCTGTACTCCTTGCTTTGCCAATGAACTGTGACCTCTTCTGACAGCTTTTTCAGATGGGAATTTTTTTAATAATTCAGCAAGAAGGGCTCTATGGTCCTCCAACATTGTAGTACACATATCTGCCTCTGGAATAAGAGAAATAAAGTTCTCCTTGTAGTGTGGGTCTGGAAGTGTCACCAATCAGTATTTCCTGTTACCCAAAATTTTGAGAACGCGAGAGTGACGGGAAAGGCAGTGAAACAAACTCAGCCATGAGTGCAAGACTGCTAACAGTCGATACTTCTGTGTCATCACCAAGAGGACAACTAACCATGCCCTCCTCCTCCTCCTTGTCCTCAGGCCTCCGCAAATTTTGACAAACCTCAGTAATATCATTATAAATATATCCTTTTAACCTTCGTCCGGCTGAGTAGGTACAATTGTAACTATTCCGTTTTAAAATTGCAATAACTTTTTTTTTCGAAAAGCTGTAGAGGGCTGAAATTTCGTGACATCTCTGCAGTTTTGGTCCAGAATATATTGGCCAAATTTCAATAAAATATATATGAAGGTACAATTGTACCTCTGCAGCCTGTTAACGTTGTAAAATTATGCAGCCTGACAAAGGTTAAATACATTCCCCTGTAGTTTTTAGCTCCCCCACCTCATTGTAGATTGTCACGAGCAGGATGTTTTTGGGGGGTTTAATTATTGTTCTCGTTGATACTTATTGTGGATTCTAAGCTGTCACAAGCAGGGTTGTTTTATTTCTGTTTAATTATTGTATTATTGTTATCGTTGCTACTTAGGACTGTTGTGTTTCAAATTGTAAATATGTTGACGCTATATAAATAACTATAAATATTAATATTAGAACACAGAGAAACAGGATGGAGATGTTAATTATGGCGTCATTGAGCGCACACCATCTTGGTGAATTCCTCTAAGTTTTGCAGAATGGTACTTATGTCTGACATCCAGGGCCGGACTGGCCATCGGGCAGTTCTGGCAAATGCCAGAACTGGCCATCGGGCCGTTCTGGCAAATGCCAGAAGGGCCGATGGCAGTAGTGGGCTGCTCGAGTGTGCCGCTGTCGGCACACTCCCCCCGCTGTCGGCACACTCCCGGCCCCGCATTCAACTGTACCGGCGTCATAGACGCCGGTACAGTTGAATGCAATGATGGGGAGAGAGCGTCTGCTGTTGCTCCCTCTCCCATCATTCCCCGCTCTGTCTGCCGCTTACACTGTGGGTGCGTGATGACGTCATATCATCGCGCACCTGCTGTGTGACCAGGTGGGCAGACTGCAGCTGCTGAGACCGGAGCCAGTAGCAGCGCGGGGCAAGAGGAAAGGTGAGTAGAGTCAGTGTTTTTTTTTTTATTATTACATGGCATGGCTGCATTACATTCTATGGGGCTGGGCAGCACTGCATTATATTGTATGGTGGCTGTGCTGCATTACATTCTATGGGGACTGGCTGCATTACATTCTATGGGGTCTGTGCTGCATTACATTCTATGGGGGCTGGCTGCATTACATTCTATGGGGCTGTGCTGCATTACATTCTATGGGGCTGTGCTGCATTACATTCTATGGGGCTGTGCTGCATTACATTCTATGGGGCTGTGCTGCATTACATTCTATGGGATCTGTGCTGCATTACATTCTATGGGGGCTGTGCTGCATTACATTCTATGGGGGCTGTGCTGCATTACATTCTATGAGGCTGTGCTGCATTACATTCTATGGGGGCTGGCTGCATTACATTCTATAGGGCTGTGCTGCATTACATTCTATGGTGTCTGTGCTGCATTACATTCTATGGGGGCTGTGCTGCATTACATTCTATGGGGCTGTGCTGCATTACATTCTATGGGGTCTGTGCTGCATTACATTCTATGGGGGCTGGCTGCATTACATTCTATGGGGCTGTGCTGCATTACATTCTATGGGGGCTGGCTGCATTACATTCTATGGGGCTGTGCTGCATTACATTCTATGGGGCTGTGCTGTATTACATTCTATGAGGTCTGTGCTGCATTACATTCTATGGGGCTGTGCTGCATTACATTCTATGGGGTCTGTGCTGCATTACATTCTATGGGGACTGTGCTGCATTACATTCTATGGGGGCTGTGCTGCATTACATTCTATGGGGGCTATGCTGCATTACATTCTATGGAGGCTGTGCTGCATTAGATTCTATGGGGGCTGTGCTGCATTACATTCTATGGGGCTGTGCTGCATTACATTCTATGGGGCTGTGCTGTATTACATTCTATGGGGCTGTGCTGCATTACATTCTATGGGGTCTGTGCTGCATTACATTCTATGGGGGCTGGCTGCATTACATTCTATGGGGCTGTGCTGCATTACATTCTATTGGGCTGTGCTGCATTACATTCTATGGGGGCTGGCTGCATTACATTCTATGGGGCTGTGCTGCATTACATTCTATGGGGTCTGTGCTGCATTACATTCTATGGGGGCTGGCTGCATTACATTCTATGGGGCTGTGCTGCATTACATTCTATGGGGGCTGGCTGCATTACATTCTTTGTGGACTGGCTACATTACATTCTATGGGGGCTGTGCTGCATTACATTCTATGGGGCTGTGCTGCATTGCATTCTATGGGGCCTGTGCTGCATTACATTCCATGGGGCTGGCTGCATTACATTTTATGGGGCTGGGCTGCATTACATTCTATGGGGCTGTGCTGCATTACATTCTATGGGGCTGTGCTGCATTGCATTCTATGGGGCCTGTGCTGCATTACATTCTATGGGGCTGGCTGCATTACATTTTATGGGGCTGGGCTGCATTACATTCTATGGGGTCTGTGCTGCATTACATTCTACAGGGCTGTGCTGCATTACATTCTATGGGGGCTGGCTGCATTACATTCTATTTGGACTGGCTGCATTACATTCTATGTGGCTGTGCTGCATTACATTCTATGGGGCTGTGCTGCATTGCATTCTATGGGGCCTGTGCTGCATTACATTCTATGGGGGCTGGCTGCGTTACATTCTATGGGGCTGGGCTGCATTACATTCTTTGGGGCTGGGCTGCATTACATTCTATGGGGACTGGCTGCATTACATTCCATGGGGACTGGCTGCATTACATTCCATGGGGGCTGGCTGCATTACATTCTATGGGGGCTGGCTGCATTACATTCTATGGGGGCTGGCTGCATTACATTCTATGGGGACTGGCTGCATTACATTATATGGGGGCTGGCTGCATTACATTCTATGGGGGCTGGCTGCATTACATTCTATGGGGATTGGCTGCATTACATTCTATGGGGGCTGGCTGCATTACATTCTATGGGGGCTGGCTGCATTACATTCTATGGGGACTGGCTGCATTACATTCTATGGGGCTGGCTGCATTACATTCTATGGGGGCTGGCTGCATTACATTCTATGGGGACTGGCTACATTACATTCTATGGGGCTGTGCTGCATTACATTCTATGGGGCTGTGCTGTATTACATTCTATGGGGCTGTGCTGCATTACATTCTATGGGGACTGGCTGCATTACATTCTATAGGGGCTGAGCTGTAATGCTGGATACAGCTGTAATTATATGTTATATAGTCGTGTTACACTCCCCTCACTTCTTGTAACCTACAAGTGTACAAAGATATTATACAGTCACCATGTGACAAGTGGGCCTGTGTGACTTCAAATGTCAGGGCTGAATTTTAGCCCCAGTCCGGCCCTGCTGACATCCATGTCCACTCCTGAGATCTTATGTGTGAAGTCAGAACTGAATACCAACGGCCTTGTTGATGCTGGTAGTCAACAACTGCCCTCTTCTGCTCACAAATCCTTTTCAAAATATGCAGTCTAGAGTTCTAATGCATGGCGAGGACCTCACACACCAGTCAGTAAGCCAAAAGCTGCAAGCGCTGCAGAAGCACGCCAAGGGCAGATGAAGCTCTAGCCAACTTTCTAAAATGGGTAAGCAGAGCTTTGTACTTTTCCTAGCAGATCTGGCACCTCCGTGTCGCTTTTCAGGAAACTTTGAACAATGAGGTTAAGCACATGGGCCAGGCAGGGCACGTGTGTGAGCTCCCTTCGACACAGAGCAGCCATCAGGTTCCAGCCATTGTCACACACGACCATGCCTGGCTGTAGGTTCAGTGGTGTCAGCCACACATCTGCCTGCTCTTTCAGAGCTGTCCACAACTCTTCATCATTGTGCGGTTTGTCACCTAATCATATTAGCTTCAGCACAGCCTGTTGCCGATTGCCTGAGGCAGTGCTGCAGTGCTTCCAGCTTGTGACTGATGTGTTACTTTCGGAGATGGAGGCCGAAGAGGATGTGAAGGAGAATGAGTTGCAGGAGCTGTAGACTGTGGTGGCAACCCAGATTGACGTAGGGCCAGCAATACTTGGGGTTGGCAGGACATGCACCATCCCAAGGTAGGACTGTGTCCCGGCTTTCACTATGTTAACCCAGTGTGCCCTTAGTGAGATGTACCATCCCTGACCACAAGCACTTGTCCATGTGTCTGAGGTTAGGTGGACTTTCCCAATAACAGCATTGTGGAAAGCACGGGTAATGTTGTGGGACACTTGCCTGTATAATGCCGGGATGGCACACCGGTACAAATAGTTCCGCATGTTTGGGGCCTCGGTGTGATCCTCAACTGTGTCCTCTCTTTCATGATACATATCCAAGCCCTTGCCTCCTCCTGCCCACTACAACTCAAAAACATTTCCAGGATCCGTACATTCCAAGAAACTGCAAAAATGTGTGTGCATGCCCTCATGATCCCCCACCTCCACTATTGCAACCTTCGACTCTCTGGCCTCCCCTCTAGCACTCTTGTACCACTACAATCTATCTTAAAGTCTGATGCCCGAGTAATCCAACTGTCCCTCTGTTATTCCCCAGCCTCTCCTCTCTGCCAGGCCCTTCACTGCCTTCCAATTGCCCAGAGGCTACAGTTTAAAACCCTAACTATGACAGACAAAACCTTCCACAAGCTGTCTCCATACATCAGCAACATGGTCTCCCAATGTCCGACTGGTTCATGGCTTCCTCTACGCTAACCCAGAGTGCCGTCAGCTAGATGTACCATCCTGTTGTGAATTCTGCTCTTGGGTTCCCTCCAGTGGTTGTAGGTGGGAATGCAGTTGTCTCTCACTCGCAGTCCTGACCAGGTATATCGGATGATTACAATTCTGACTGGGATATTTAGGTGTGCAGGATCCTTTAGCCCTTGCCAGTTGTCAATGTCCCTTGTGAAGTGTTGGATCACTTTCTGGCTTCTCCTGCTTGCTGCCAAATTCAGCAAAGATAAGTGTTTGGTTTTTGTTTCTGTGGCACACTGCTGTGTGCTTGTTTCAGTTTTATTCCTGCTCTGATTGTAGGATTCACTGGAGTTGCAGATTTACCCTCCTACATCTGTTAGTTAGATGTAGGAATTTTTTTGTATATTCTGCTGTGGATGTTTTGAAGGGTTTTTATACTGACCGCACAGAACTCTGTCCTATCCTGTCCTATCTAGCTAGAGTGGCCTCCTGTGCTAAATCCTGTTTTTCTGCCTGTGTATGTTTTTTCCTCTCCAACTCACCGCCAATATTTGTGGGGGGCTGTCTATCCTTTGGGGATTTTCTCTGAGGCAAGATAGTATTCCTATTTCCATCTTTAGGGGTATTTAGTCCTCCGGCTGTGACGAGGTGTCTTGGTGTGTTAGGTACACTCCACGGCTACTTCTAGTTGCGGTGTTAAGTTCAGTATTGCGGTCAGTATAGTGGCCACCTTCTCCAGTGAAAGTTCTTATGCAGCTCCAAGGTCACCGGATCATAACACCATCCCTACCCAAATGCACTTGTCCAAGTGTCCGTGTTTAGGTGCACTTCCCCCGTAACAGCATTGCAGAGGGCCCGGGTAATGTTGTGGAATATGTGCTAGCTTGTATAATGTCGTGACGGCAGACAAGGAAAAATGGTGGCAGCTGGGTAACAAGTACCTTGTTATGGTCACCTCCATCAGGTTGCGGAAAGTTTCCGTCTCCCACGGGCCTAAAATGCAACATTTCGACCGCAAGCAGATGAGAAATGTGTGAAGTTTGTACTGTGGCATTGGCTGCTTATTTCTGCTTGCGTTTCAAAGACTGGGTTTGGACAACTGAACGATGTGCTGGGACAAGGACGTGGACGTGCTTGTTGATTCTACTAGATGAGTTTTTGTGCAACTGCAGATTCAGGGCATGAGGCATCTTTCCATGCACCATGGACTGGGGATTGGCTTGCATGCACAACATCAGAAAAAGCAGTGGTATCACCTGCAGACACTGTTCATGGAGCCTTGTGTTCAACCAACAAAGTCGGGTGCTTTGCTGCCATGTGCCTGATCATGTCTTTAAAAAACAACCAGGGTGTTACGGGGACATTCAGTGTCTCCCTGTCCCACACCAGCTCCTCACCTCGACCACAGTCTTTCGGTGTTCCCCAAGGCTCAGTTCTAGGATCCCTAATCTTCTCCTTCTACACCTTCGGCCTGGGACCGCTGATGTAATGACACGGTTTGCAATATCATCAGTACGCCGATGATATGCAGAGCTACCTATCTGTACCTGACATTACCTGACTGTACCTCCATTCTGACCAAAATCACACGTCTTGCCGCTATTTTATCCTTCTCATATGCTCGCTTTGAAAAAGTGGACATGGACATAACAGAATACATCATCTTTCAACCATCTCACGCTAAATAGACATGAGAGCTGTGTATGCATCATTCGGTACCACTTCAGTAAGAGGGAATGTTTGCACAAGAGAAAATGATTTTCCAGACATTCATGGCCTTTTTTGCACATTTTTTGCAGCAGTGATCTTCATCTTCTTGGCGTTGATGGGGTAAATTTCAAAGTTGTCATCAATACCATCATCGTCCATATCTTGTAAAGAGGAAATCTGGTGTTTCCCCGGGTCGTGGTTATCTACGTTTAGTGGCATTCCTTTAACAGTGTTCGCTACACTAGAACAAATAATTTTCGACCGTGACATTTGAATATTATTGGTAATATGTATGGGTGAAGATGAAGAAGCTTGTGCCACGGGTGTTTATAGTTACGGACGGTGCACTCCTCTTTTTTTAAATCAAATAATTTTTATTAAAGCATATGCCACGCAGTAACATAGTCTGACACATTTTCCAGACAGGTACCACTAATACAAAACCTATTAATACATTTTCATTTTACGAAAACAGGACCCTTACTCCATAACAAACCCTCCCTCCCGTCCCTTACCAATTATCCAATACAACCAACTGGCAACATCACCTCTTGAAAATTGTCCAACAGTACATGTAAAAGTCCCTCCAGAAGCAACTAAACAACCCCCATTCTACTCTGCAATAACTCAGTAAACACCACGCCTGGGTAATCCATCCATCCGCTCCACACATTTTCAAATTTTGTATTCTGACCTTTCTTGATGTAGATATTCCTTTCCATAAGGACAATAAAATTAATTTTATTAATAAATTCCTTTTTCCCTGGTGGTTTTTCATCCAACCAGTGCATCACAATAAACTTTCTCGCAGCTTACAATAATATTGCAATAATCAACCTTCCACATTCATCCATAGCAATATCATCCATACAACCCAGAAGGCAAGTCAGCGGGTTACGCACCACATTTACCCCGGTCACCTCTTGAATCAAGTTAAGCACCTTCACCCAAAAGGGTTGAAGGCAAGCGCACGGCCACATCATATGTATCAAATCTACATCCTCCTCACTGCATCTTGGGCATTTTGAGTCACCTCTCAGTCCTGCCTTCCTCATCCATGCCAGGGTCCTGTACACCAGGTATAACTCCGACACCCTCTTAGCCTCACTCAAGGATGCCCTGGGGATGTATTGAAGTACAGACTCCCATGGGACTCCAACAAAGGACCCACGTCCGCCACCCATTTTTCCTTTATCATTAACAGATGTTTCAATAAAAAGATATCCATCAGACCCCTGTACATCAAGGTAATGAACCCTGTCATGATCCCAATGGCAGGGGATCACAAAAGGACAAGCACACAAAAAACAGAACAAGCTCTAGGGTGATGGAAACTGAGCTGACCGCGATCCTGAACCTAATTCACAACACTAGCAGTAGCCGGGGAACGTGCCTACGATGATTCTAGACGTCTCGCGCCAGCCGAAGGACTAGCTTCCCCTATTAGAAGAAACAAAGACCTCTCTTGCCTCCAGAGAAACACCCCACAGAAATAGCAGCCCCCCACATGTAATGACGGTGAAATGAGAGGAAAGCACATACGTAGTAATGAAAACAGATTCAGCAAAATGAGGCCCGCTAAAACTAGATAGCAGAGGATACAAAAGTGAACTGCGCGGTCAGCGAAAAACCCTACAAAAAACCATCCTGAAATTACCTGAACTCATGTGCCAACTCATGGAACATGAGGAGTAATATCAGCCCACTAGAGCAACCAGCAACAAGGAATCACATAACTGCAAGCTGGACTAAAACAAAAATAAAGCAAAACGTGGAACAGGAAAATAAAAAACTTAGCTTGTCCTGAAGATTACTGAAGCGGAAAGCAGAGGTAACAAGACACACTGATTACATTGATCGCCGGCGAGGAAATGACAAGAAAGCCAGGTTAAATAGGAAACTCCCATATCCTGATAGAACAGGTGGACATCAGAGACCGCAGAGAACACAAGTCACCCAGTACCATCAGTAACCACCAGAGGGAGCCCAAAAACAGAATCCACAACAGTACCCCCCCCTTGAGGAGGGGTCACCGAACCCTCACGAGAACCACCAGGGTGACCAGGATGAGCCCTATGAAATGCACCAAATCAGCAGCATGAACATCAGAGGCAACCACCCAAGAATTATCCTCCTGACCATAACCCTTCCACTTGACCAAATACTGAAGTTTCCGTCTGGAAACACGAGAATCCAAGATCTTCTCCACAACATACTCCAATTCTCCCTCCACCAGCACCGGAGCAGGAGGCTCAAGCGAAGGAACAACAGGTACCTCATACTTCCGCAACAACGACCGATGGAACACATTGTGAATAGCAAACGATGCTGCGAGATCCAAACGAAACGACACAGGGTTAAGAATTTCCAAGATCCTATAGGGACCGATAAACCGAGGCTTGAACTTAGGAGAAGAGACCTTCATAGGAACAAAACGAGAAGACAACCACACCAAGTCCCCAACACGAAGTCGAGGACCCACGCGGCGACGGCGATTAGCAAACTGCTGAGCCCTCTCCTGGGACAACTTCAAATTGTCCACCACATGACTCCAAATCTGATGCAACCTATCCACCACCATGTCCACTCCAGGACAATCAGAAGGCTCCACCTGACCAGAGGAAAAACGAGGATGAAACCCCGAATTACAAAAGAAAGGAGAAACCAAGGTAGCAGAACTAGCCCGATTATTAAGGGCAAATTCGGCAAGCGGCAAAAAGGTAACCCAGTCATCTTGATCAGCAGAAACAAAACACCTTAAATAAGTTTCCAAGGTCTGATTAGTTCGTTCCGTCTGGCCATTCGTCTGAGGATGGAATGCAGACGAAAAGGACAAATCAATGCCCATCTTAGCACAGAACGTCCGCCAAAATCTAGACACAAACTGGGATCCCCTGTCAGAAACAATGTTCTCCGGAATCCCATGCAAACGAACCACGTTCTGAAAAAACAGAGGGACCAACTCAGAGGAGGAAGGTAACTTAGGCAAGGGGACCAGATGAACCATCTTAGAAAAGCGGTCACACACAACCCAGATGACGGACATTTTTTGAGAGACAGGGAGATCCAAAATAAAGTCCATGGAAATGTGCGTCCAAGGCCTCTTCGGGATAGGCAAAGGTGACAACAATCCACTGGCCCGAGAACAGCAAGGCTTAGCCCGAGCACAAACCTCACAAGACTGCACAAAAGAACGCACATCCCTCGACAAGGAAGGCCACCAAAAAGACCTGGCCACCAAGTCTCTAGTACCAAATATTCCAGGATGACCTGCCAACGCAGAAGAATGGACCTAGGAGATGACTCTACTGGTCCAATTATCCGGAACAAACAATCTTTCAGCCGGACAACGATCAGGTTTATCCGCCTGAAATTCCTGCAAAGCACGTCGCAAGTCTGGGAAGACAGCCGACAAAATCACCCCATCCCTAAGGATACCAGTGGGCTCAGAATTTCCAGGGGAATCAGGCACAAAACTCCTAGAAAGAGCATCCGCCTTCACATTCTTTGAACCTGGCAGATATGAAACCACAAAATCGAAACGGGAGAAAAACAGTGACCAACGAGCCTGTCTAGGATTCAGACGCTTGGCAGACTCAAGGTAAATCAGATTTTTGTGATCAGTCAAGACCACCACACGATGTCTAGCACCCTCAAGCCAATGACGCCACTCCTCAAATGCCCACTTCATGGCCAAAAGCTCCTGATTACCAACATCATAATTCCGCTCAGTGGGCGAAAACTTTCTAGAAAAGAACGCACATGGCTTCATCACCGAGCAATCGGAGCTTCTCTGTGACAAAACCGCCCCCGCTCCAATCTCAGAAGCATCAACCTCAACCTGAAAAGGAAGCGAAACATCTGGCTGACGCAACACAGGAGCAGAAGAAAACCGGCGTTTAAGTTCCTGAAAGGCCTCCACAGCCGCAGGAGACCAATCAGCAACATCAGCACCCTTCTTAGTCAGATCCGTCAAAGGCTTAACAACACTAGAAAAATTAGTTATGAAACGACGATAAAAATTAGCAAAGCCCAAGAACTTCTGTAGACTCTTAAGAGATGTAGGCTGCGTCCAGTCACAAATAGCTTGAACCTTGACGGGATCCATCTCAATAGTAGAAGGGGAAAAAATATACCCCAAAAAAGAAATCTTCTGGACTCCAAAGAGACACTTTGAACCTTTTACAAACAAAGAATTGGCCCGCAGGACCTGAAACACCTTCCTGACCTGCTGAACATGGGACTCCCAGTCATCAGAAAAAACCAAAACATCATCCAAATACACAATCATAAATGTATCCAGATATTCACGGAAAATATCGTGCATAAAGGACTGGAAGACAGAAGGAGCATTAGAAAGTCCAAAAGGCATCACCAAATACTCAAAATGGCCCTCAGGCGTATTAAATGCGGTTTTCCACTCATCACCCTGCTTAATCCGCACAAGATTATACGCACCCCGAAGATCAATCTTAGTGAACCATTTAGCCCCCTTAATGCGAGCGAACAAATCAGTCAACAATGGCAAAGGATACTGATATTTGACCGTAATCTTATTCAAAAGACGGTAATCTATACAAGGCCTCAAGGAACCATCTTTTTTGGCCACGAAAAAAAAACCTGCTCCCAAAGGAGATGAAGATGGACGGATATGTCCCTTTTCCAAGGACTCCTTTACATAATCCCGCATAGCAGTATGCTCTGGCACTGACAGATTGAACAAACGACCTTTAGGAAATTTACTGCCAGGAATCAAATCTATAGCACAATCGCAATCCCTGTGAGGAGGAAGCGAATTGAGCTTAGGCTCCTCAAAAACATCCCGATAATCAGACAAAAATACAGGAACCTCAGAAAGAGTAGATGAAGCGATAGAAATCGGAGGTGCATCATCATGAACCCCCTGACATCCCCAGCTTAACACAGACATCGTTTTCCAGTCCAAGACTGGGTTATGAGTTTGTAACCATGGCAGACCAAGCACTAAGACATCATGTAAATTATACAGTACCAGGAAGCGAATCACCTCCTGATGAACGGGAGTCATACGCATGGTCACGTGTGTCCAGTACTGAGGTTTATTCATAGCCAAAGGTGTAGAGTCAATTCCTTTCAAAGGAATAGGGACTTCCAGAGGCTCCAGACTAAACCCACAGCGGTTGGCAAATGACCAATCCATAAGACTCAGGGCAGCGCCTGAATCCACATAGGCATCGACGGAAATGGCTGATAATGAACAAATCAGAGTCACAGACAGAATGAACTTAGACTGTAAAGTACTAATGGCAACAGACTTATCAACCTTTTTTGTGCGTTTAGAGCATGCTGATATAACATGAGCTGAATCACCACAATAAAAACACAACCCATTTTTCCGCCTATAGTTTTGCCGTTCACTTCTGGACTGAATTCTATCACATTGCATTGTGTCAGGTGCCTGTTCAGAAGACACCGCCAAATGGTGCACAGGTTTGCGCTCCCGTAAACGCCGATCAATCTGAATAGCCATAGTCATAGACTCATTCAGACCTGTAGGCGCCGGGAACCCCACCATAACATCTTTAATGGCCTCAGAAAGGCCATCTCTGAATTTTGCAGCCAGAGCGCACTCATTCCACTGACTAAGCACCGACCATTTCCGAAATTTCTGACAATATATTTCTGCTTCATCTTGCCCCTGAGAGAGAGCCAATAAAGCTTTTTCAGCCTGAATCTCTAGGTTAGGTTCCTCATAGAGCAAACCCAATGCCAGAAAAAACGCATCCACATTGAGCAACGCAGGATCCCCTGGTGCCAATGCAAATGCCCAATTCTGAGGGTCACCCCGCAGGAAAGATATTACAATTTTGACTTGCTGAGCAGGGTCTCCAGAGGAGCGAGATTTCAAAGAAAGAAACAACTTGCAATTGTTCCTAAAATTCAGAAAACTAGATCTATCTCCAGAAAAAAACTCTGGGATAGGAATTCTAGGTTCAGACATAGGAGCATGTACAACAAAATCTTGTATATTTTGAACCTTAGCAGCAAGATTATTCAGGCTGGAAGCCAAACTCTGGACGTCCATGATAAACAGCTGAGGTCAGAGCCATTCAAGGATTAAGAGGAGGTAAGACGCAGCCAGGCTGCAATTAAGGCTAGGCAGCAAACTCTGAGGAAAGGAAAAAAAAAAAAAACTTCCTCAGACTACTTTTCCTCCTACTTCAGCCAATACGATTACCACTTTTCGGGCCGGCGATACTGTCATGATCCCAATGGCAGGGGATCACAAAAGGACAAGCACACAAAAAACAGAACAAGCTCTAGGGTGATGGAAACTGAGCTGACCGCGATCCTGAACCTAATTCACAACACTAGCAGTAGCCGGGGAACGTGCCTACGATGATTCTAGACGTCTTGCGCCAGCCGAAGGACTAGCTTCCCCTATTAGAAGAAACAAAGACCTCTCTTGCCTCCAGAGAAACACCCCACAGAAATAGCAGCCCCCCACATGTAATGACGGTGAAATGAGAGGAAAGCACATACGTAGTAATGAAAACAGATTCAGCAAAATGAGGCCCGCTAAAACTAGATAGCAGAGGATACAAAAGTGAACTGCGCGGTCAGCGAAAAACCCTACAAAAAACCATCCTGAAATTACCTGAACTCATGTGCCAACTCATGGAACATGAGGAGTAATATCAGCCCACTAGAGCAACCAGCAACAAGGAATCACATAACTGCAAGCTGGACTAAAACAAAAATAAAGCAAAACGTGGAACAGGAAAATCAAAAACTTAGCTTGTCCTGATGATCACAGAAGCGGAAAGCAGAGGCAACAAGACACACTGATTACATTGATCGCCGGCGAGGAAATGACAAGAAAGCCAGGTTAAATAGGAAACTCCCATATCCTGATAGAACAGGTGGACACCAGAGACCGCAGAGAACACAAGTCACCCAGTACCATCAGTAACCACCAGAGGGAGCCCAAAAACAGAATCCACAACAGAACCCCCTCATACTCCTCCGAGGCCCGATACGATTCAACAAGCTATCGGAGTGCAGAATCACTCGCGACCCCTCCTTTTGACAATTTAGGGCATGTCGCAACTGCAAATATTGAAAGAACATCTTCTGAGACAAAGGAAACTCAGTCCTAAGTGTCTAGAATGTTTTAATAACATCCCCATCAAGCAAGTGAGACAAGAACCAAATGCTAATGCGTCTCCACTGACCAAACCCCCGCAATCTCATGAGCTCTGCCAACCTAAGATCAAACCAAATCGGCGTATATCTCGTAAATTCCGTTACTCCGTTCCAATACTTAATTTTTTGCCAGACTTTCCCCATCATAGCTATTGTTGGGAATTCTTTGGGGTTAATTCTGAATCTGCCTGCTTCCAGACTGGCTAACAATCGGCCTTTTCCTACCGTGTGTTCAATGATTTTCCACGCTGAAGCTCTCTGTTCCAGTTCTCCCCAACCTACCATATGCTGGCATTGAGATGCTATTATTATTATTATTTATTGTTATAGCGCCATTTATTCCATGATGCTTTACATGTGAGGAGGGGTATACATAATAAAAACAAGTACAATAATGTTAAACAATACAAGTCATAACTGGTACAGGAGGAGTGAGGACCCTGCCCGCGAAGGCTCACAATCTACGAGGGATGGGTGGTATATAGTAAATCCATGAATTGGGGACCGCCAGACCACCCTCATTCTTTGCCCTTTGCAAATGTTCCAATTTGATGTGCGCAAAGCCACCCTTCCAAATTAAGTCCCTAAATAGAGTATTGATCCTATAAATTTACTCTGAGGCAGCCACACTGGAGCATTATGCAATATGTAGAGAAACTGAGGCATAAGTATCATTTTGATCAAATTTACTCTTCCTGCAACCAACAGAAATAGCTTCTTCCAGCCCCCAAATCTTCAGCTGGAACTTCACAAGCAAAGGAGTCAGGTTGAGCACATAGTCTTCTATTTTGCCCGAAACCACGATGCCCAGATATTTAAACTCATGTACCACCCTTAAGGGAACCCCAGGGTCTAGTGTCAGAGGAGCCGCCGCGTCCATGGGCAACAACACAGACTTATCCCAATTAATAGATAATCCGGAAAGAGCCCCAAATTTTTTAATGCTGTTCCTAACAGCCCCCAAAGAATCCTGCGCCTCTTCCAAGAACAGTAACACGTTTTCCGCGTACAGGGCAATCTTTTCTTCATAGTTTCCGTATCTAAATCCCTTTATGTCCCTATCCCTCCGTTTCGCTGCCGCCAAGGGCTCAACAGCAATTGCAAACAGGAGAGGAGACAAGGGGCACTCCTGCCGCGTTCCCCTATATAAAGGGAAATCCCTTTGTAAGCAATTGTTGAATCTCTAATTCTAAGGCCTGTTGTTGGGCCGGAGTGTCCAGTGATGTTATAACAAAATGTTTTGGGGGAGTTCTCAAAAATTCTAATTTTAATCCTGACTCGACTACTCCCATTATCCAGGCGCTAGAAGTTATTCTTTTCCATTCTGCTGAGAAGAACCGTAGTCTTCCCCCTACTGGTAGATCTGTTCTATCTATAATTACGCCTACGTCTTGAGAAAGACGAAGGGTTTTTATAGTATCCACCTTTCTTCTTTTGGTCCGACGTCTCCCAGTCACGATTATATCCCTGCTGGTCTGACTGGAAATTTCTGAAGGGCATGCGTCTCCGGAAGGCATTCCTAAAAGTGGGATTAAATGTTTTAGGAAAACCCTTCTTTCTATCTTCTGCCTTTGCAAGGATGTCATCCAGCACCGGGCCGAATAAGTACTCACCCCTACACGGAATGGAGCACAATTTGGCTTTTGCCTGAGCATCCCCCTTCCAGGTCTTTAGCCAAAGTGCCCGTCGGGCTGCATTTGAGAGACCCGCCGATCTTGCAGCCAATTTCAGGGAATCAATCGAGGCATCCGCTAGATAAGCCGCTCCTTCTCTGACCTGAGACAGGGAGTTTAACAATTTATCCCTGGGTACTTTTGCTTTAAGCTGTTCCTCCAGCTGAGTCACCCAGACCATTACTGATCTTTCTGTACAGGTGCCTGCGATTGCGGGCTTAAAGGCTCCAGATGATGCTTCCCACACCTTCTTAAGGAGCATGTCAGCCTTCCTGTCTGAAGGATCTTTAAGGAGTCCTACATCCTCTAATGGTAGCGAGGCTGTTTTCGAGGTAGAGGCTACTGCCGCATCTACTTTTGGGATCTTCATCCACTGGGATAAGGTGTCATCCTCAAAGGGGTACCTTCTTTTTGCGGCCGAAGGTAAAAACCCTTTATCCAGCTTGTCCCACTCCCGTTTGACCAAATCTTTAATGGTATCTACCACCGGGAAAGCTTTGCGACTTCTCTGGCTCAGCCCTGCGAACATGATCTCCTGGGTTGTTTTCGGTTCTTTACTCTCAGCCACACCCATAGTCGGACGGACTGCCTTAATTAAAGTCTCCATATTATCGGTGGCAAAGCAAGGCCTTCCCTCCTCATCTGAGGAGGATGGTGATGAACTCTCCGAGCACTCGCCCTCTTGCAACGAAGGGCTGGAATCGGATACCATCTCCATACTACTCTTCTCATGCCGCTTAGATTTAAGGGAAGATTTTATTTCTTCCCTAATTACTTCCCTCAAATCCGATACACGGAGGGGAGCCTCTTCCTCTAACGTACGGCATATACACGTCTGACATAATTTCTTTACATAGGTGTCAGGTAGTGGCTCCGTGCATAACGCACACTGCTTATGTTTAGACTTTGAGACCTTCTTCCCCTATAACAAAGCATAGTATAGAAGACAATTGTATCAGCCAGTGGCTCAGATATAACACTCACCACTGCTGATGAAATTAGAGTACCGGTTTCTGAGGGGGTGAGGTGCGACGTGACGTCGGGTGGTGAGGGTCCTGCTGCCCGCGTGCCACATCTCCATTACGAGATCCGCTGCTCCTCCTCTGACCTCCTAACTGTCGGGGTTCGGCGTCTCCTGTGGAAGACATGTTGCCGCACACCACTCACCAAGCGCTGCCTTCTTTTCAAAGGTCTCACGCTCCTCCTCCCGGCCTCCTCCGGAAGTCGTTAGATCACTTCCGGGTCATAAGTGCCGACCTGCTCCCGCAGCGTCGCGCGCGTGTGGACGACCCAGGGCGGCATGCCTTCCCCCGGGAACGCCACTTCGAACGCTCGGCTATGCCGCTCCTTGCCAGACGAGGGGGGAAGCTGAACACAGGACTTCCCCCGACGCTGCTTCCGGGCCCCCGACTCTGCCGTTCTCACCTGGACACCGCACAGAGGCTTGGCGGACCCGGGTAGGTGAACGAGACCTGTAGGCTCCCGCCATACGGACAGGAACCCAAACTGGAGGGCGAGGTGGACCGCCCCTTTTTAACCTGTAGGTTCCTGTCCGGAAGGTGGGCGGATCCCCTCTCTCGTTGTGGGTGCTGTCGTGGCGATAGGAAAAAATTGCTTGCTAAAACATCATTTTTGAGGAAAGAAAAATGATTTTTTATTTTCACGGCTCTGCGTTGTAAACGTCTGTGAAGCACTTGGGGGTTCAAAGTGCTCACCACATATCTAGACAAGTTCCTTGGGGGGTCTAGTTTCCAAAATGGGGTCATTTGTGGGGGTTTCTACTGTTTAGGCACACCAGGGGCTCTGCAAACGCAACGTGACGTCCGCAGACCATTCCATCAAAGTCTGCATTTCAAAATATCACTACTTCACTTCCGAGCCCCAGCATGTGCCTAAACAGTGGTTTACCCCCACATATGGGGTATCAGCGTACTCAGGAGAAACTGGACAACAACTTTTGGGGTCAAATTTCTCCTGTTACCCTTGGGAAAATAAAAAATTGCGGGCTAAAAAATCATTTTTGAGAAAAGAAATTTTTATTTTCATGGCTCTGTGTTATAAACTTCTGTGAAGCACTTGAGGGTTCAAAGTGCTCAGCACACATCTAGATTAGTTCCTTTGGGGGTCTAGTTTCCAAAATGGGGTCATTTGTGGGGGATCTCCAATGTTTAGGCACACAGGGGCTCTCCAAACGCGACATGGTGTCCGCTAATGATTGGAGCTAAAAAGCCAAATGGCGTGCCTTCCCTTCTGAGCCCTGCCATGCGCCCAAACAGTGGTTTACCCCCACATATCGGGTATCTGCGTACTCAGGACAAACTGGACAACAACATTTGTGGTCCAATTTCTCCTATTACCATTGGCAAAATAGGAAATTCCAGGCTAAAAAATCATTTTTGAGAAAAGAAAAATTATTTTTTATTTTCATGGCTCTGCATTATAAACTTCTGTGAAGCACCTGGGGGTTTAAAGTGCTCAGTATGCATCTAGATAAGTTCCTTGGGGGGTCTAGTTTCCAAAATGGGGTCACTTGTGGGGGAGCTCCAATGCATAGGCACACAGGGGCTCTCCAAACGCGACATGGTGTCCGCTAAAAATTGGAGCTAATTTTTCATTCAAAAAGTCAAATGGCGCTCCTTCCCTTCCGAGCCTTACCATGTGCCCAAACAGTGGTTTACCCCCACATGTGAGGTATCGGTGTACTCAGGAGAAATTGCCCAACAAATTTTAGGATCCATTTTATCCTGTTGTCCATGTGAAAATGAAAAAATTGAGGCTAAAAGAATTTTTTTGTGAAAAAAAGTACTTTTTCATTTTTACGGATCAATTTGTGAAGCACCTGGGGGTTTAAAGGGCTCACTATGCATCTAGATAAGTTCCTTGGGGCGTTTAGTTTCCAAAATGGGGTCACTTGTGGGGGAGCTCCAATTTTTAGGCACACGGGGGCTCTCCAAACGTGACATGGTATCCGCTAAAGAGTGCAGCCAATTTTTCATTCAAAAAGTCAAATGGCGCTCCTTCCCTTCCAAGCCTTGCCGTGGGCCCAAACAGTGGTTTACCCCCACATATGAGGTATCAGCGTACTCAGGACAAATTGGACAACAACTTTCTTTGTTCAGTTTCTCCTTTTACCATTGGGAAAAAAAAAAAATTGTTGCTGAAAAATCATTTTTGTGACTAAAAAGTTAAATGTTCATTTTTTCCTTCCATGTTGCTTCTGCTGCTGTGAAGCACCTGAAGGGTTAATAAACTTCTTGAATGTGGTTTTGTGCACCTTGAGGGGTGCAGTTTTTAGAATGGTGTCACTTTTGGGTATTTTTAGCCATATAGACCCCTCAAACTGACTTCAAATGTGAGGTGGTCCCTAAAAAAAATGGTTTTGTAAATTTCGTTGTAAAAATGAGAAATTGCTGGTCAAATTTTAACCCTTATAACTTCCTAGCAAAAAAAAATTTTGTTTCCAAAATTGTGCTGATGTAAAGAAGACGTGTGGGAAATGTTATTTATTAACTATTTTGTGTCACATAACTCTCTGGTTTAACAGAATAAAAATTCAAAATGTGAAAATTGCGAAATTTTCAAAATTTTCGCCAAATTTCTGTTTTTATCACAAATAAACACAGAATTTATTGACCTAAATTTACCATTAACATGAAGCCCAATATGTCACGAAAAAACAATCTCAGAACCGCTAGGATCCATTGAAGCGTTCCTGAGTTATTACCTCATAAAGGGACACTGGTCAGAATTGCAAAAAACGGCAAGGTCTTTAAGGTCAAAATAGGCTGGGTCATGAAGGGGTTAATGAGCCTTTCAGCAATGTCTCCTCATTTTCCACCACTAGATCACCAGGGTTCACGTGTTCCGTGCTGATACAGAAAGTCAATTTTTGGGAAAGGGTGTCTAGGATCCACAAGAAAAATCTTTAAAAAATTAACCACCAATGAGCAAATGCTTGTCAGGCCAGGCACTCCATTACAAGTTTAAGAGACCCACACCCCTACATTGAGCCTACTTCTTAACTCTGTCTCCTGAAATGTGTCCTTTAATTGACACTCGATGACCAGGGTGAATATGCTCTGTACGGTGAATTTTGGGCACGGGGCTGTGATGGCACATTTTTAATTAAAAAAAAGGACCCCACTTTGGGGAATTTGGCATGACATTACATTGGGCCTACTTCTTAACTCTGTCTCCTGTAATGTCTCTTCTTTAACTGCCAATAGATCACCAGAGTAAACGTGCTCTGTACTGTTATAGGCCGGTGAAGTTTGGGCAAGGGGGCTGCAATGGCACTAGTCTATTTTTAAAAAAGGTACCACCATTGGGGAATTGTTTAGCAGCTCATACACTGCATTACAAGTATCAGAGACCCACACCACTACATTGGGCCTACTTCTTAACTCTGTCTCCTGCAATGTCTCTTCTTTAACTGCCAATAGATTCCCAGGGTGAACGTGCTTTGCACTGTTATAGGTTGTTGAATTTTGTGATGGCAATAGTATATTTTTAAAAAAGGTACCCCCCATTGGTGAAACCACATCCCTGTTGGCAAAGACTTCATAACATTTGTGTACCTTAAAGAACTCACTTAAAAAGCTCCTTTTTGTGTTGCCCGGTTGCTCACATTGGACACAATACACTTCATATAAATTTGATAAAGCAATGCTGTTAGTTTGGCTCAGTAGTTCATTAAAAAATATCCACTATATTACTATATTTCTCTCCTTGAGAGCCATAACTTTGGCTGCTTCAAATGTACAAAAGGCGAATATACCAATGGTGATTTGGAATCCAGATTAAAATACTGTATACCGAATGTATTCAGACAATCACATAGCTGCATTTCTTGTACAACATTTACAGATGTGACAGACAATGCTTATAGTGACATAATCCTGAGAAATGTTTGTTTATTCACTTCACAAACAGTTTTAAGCCTCTATATGTTTGCTGTTTGTCATTGTAAAACATGAAGGTTACTGAAACTATGCCAGTGGTGGTTTGATCTAAATCCTTGTTGCTTTTATTTTCAAAAGGGGTTTATGGCCCCTCGTCTGATGACTCCATGATATCTCAGTATCATCCAACCTTGAAAAGTAGCCACTTGAAGGTCTGGGTGAAACTAGAGTTACTACATAGTGTAAGTCACTATATAAGACCAGAGAAACAAGACTAAGACAGATGCCAAAACTTGGGTACCTGTACATGTACAGTGTGCTGATACCTGCATAATTGGGGACGCCCATGCAGTGTAGGTAATCTCCCAGGGGTTCTCTGTCTTGGTGTTGCTTCTCTGATATTCCAAATGGATGACGTTTAAAAGCCTATTGGTGATGGTCTAAGTATACTGTATGTAGTTAATCTTCATATATGCGAAATTACTATATGTATTTAATCCTTATATGTACTTATTAACCTTTGTATGTTAACATATACAAAAGTGTACGCACTCACACTACTCAATCATACTATTCCTTGACTTTTGTAGTTTGCAATAAAATTGCATTAGATTGCAAGTACTAGCCTTATTCAAAGCTGCATCTGAACCTTAGTGTTAAAAACATGACAAATAAAATTGCCAAATTCTCCTGTAAATAATTCTGCAAAGAGGGAACCATGGGGGGCGTGGCTATGTAGCCGAGCAGAGAAGACGTGTCTGGCTGGAGCTCCTGTGATCCTGATATAAATCCTGCAATATACTCACCCAGGAGGGTTCCTTCGGCTGCCGTTGTGTTCCCCTGGATACCTGGAGGCATCCGGCTTCAGATGAGGTGTTCGGTGCAGCTCCAGCTGGGTGAGTGCCGGGGAAGCCAGGACGTTGGACGGGTCTTGAAGGAGACGGCGGCCATTTTACCTGCCGCATGCGCCAGCGGTGAAGGACATGGAGCAGCGGCACTCGGCTCAAGGGGAGTTAGCTGGATGCAGGCAAAGCTTTGAGAGGTACGAGAGGGGAACTGTGCGGTGTGAGCTGTGAGAAACGGGCCCTGTGCTCCCCCCATCCTCAATACGGTATAGTGCTTGATAGTTCCAGTGTCTGCTCCCAAACGGATGTATCTCCCTCCGCTCCCACCATTCAGAGTGTAACTGCGGACACTGTGGTGCCTGGTGGGTGGTTGACCTGCCGAGCACCACACAGAGATTGAGATATAGATAAATTCACCGCATACAAACATTGTTTGGAGGAGGACTCTATATCTCTTGATAAACATTGAGCTTTATTTATCCCGGCTTTGTCCCCCTTAGGCTACGTTCACATTAGCGTTTTGCATGTTTGCGTCGGGCGACGCAGCGGCGACGCATGCGTCATGCGCCCCTATATTTAACATGGGGGACGCAGGAACATGCGTTGTGCTGCATTGTGCGACGCATGCGTTTTTTTTGCCGCAAGTGTCGGGCGCAGAAAATGCAACAAGTTGCATTTTTCTTGCGTCCAAATTTCGGCAAAAGACGACGCATGCGTCGCAAAATGCAGTGTTTTTGCATGCGTTTTGGTGCGTTTTTATTTGCGTTGTGCGTTGCGTCGCCGACGCAGCGGCACACAACGCAAATGTGAACGTAGCCTTACTTGCACCTCCCCCTCAGGGTAATAAGTGCAGCAGCTGCAATTAATCCTTGGCGCCACAAGCTGCTTCCTCCGTAAGGATCTTCTGTAGGCTGTGTAGATACTTACACAGATTTATTTGCTCTGCAACACATTGCTGCATTAACTAAGTAGTGACTGTATTTAATTATAGTGCAACAGTGCCTGGACCTTATTTCACAAAACCTCGGGTGCAACTGAAAAGTTGAGAAAATATGCACAACCTGACCCCCCTGATAACCTGCGGTCGAATAAAAATAATTCACCTGGGGCCAAGACTGCTAGTCAGCCAAAAAAACGTGCTTCTGATAGTGAGAAGGATGGAGATCAGGAGGATTAAACTTTGAAACAAACGTCCGAGCAGTTAATGCAGGCTATATCACTAACCAGGACATCCTTAACTGGGAAAATAGAGGAGGTTCACTCTGAGGTGGGACGCCTGCGACAGGACATGCAATCTATGAGGGGCCGCATTGCAGAGGTGGAGTCCCCGGTATCACTCCTGGAAGACAACTCTGTGCCCATGGAAATAAATTGACAAAAGTGGCTGGCTCTATAAATGCCTGGAAGCAAAAGGCGGATGACCTGGAAAATAGACTACGTCGGAATAATATCCGCATTATTGGACTCCCAGAAAGCTCAGAGGGTCAGCAACCGGAACAATTCCTGGAGAGTTGGCTTAAAGATACTTTGGGAGACAAATTCACCTCTACCTTCTCTGTGGAAAGGGCTCACAGAGTACCAACAAAACCTCTTCCCCCGGGCGCCACACCGAGACCCTTTTTGGCGCGCCTTTTGAATTGCAGGGATAGAGATGCAGTGCTTCGCAAGGCAAGACAAAAAAGCCCCATAAAATTTAATAATGCCACTATATCAATATTCCCGGATTTCTCTATGGAATTGCAGAAACAACGTGCCCAATTCAGGGAGATAAAGAAACAACTCAGGGAAAACAACATTTTATGTTCAATGATTTATCCAGCCCGTCTCAAGATTATTTACAAGGGTTCTTCCTCTTTCTTTATGACCCCAGCAGAAGCCAAAGATTGGATGCGATCTCATGTGGGAGCGAATGGGGGGGGGGAATCCTAAATTACCTGCCGTCTTTACATATAGATGCTCCGGAAATGGAACTCTTTCACTGGGTTTTCTTCTCCTTTTACTTTTTCTTCCATTTTTAATGATAAGAGCTCTTTCCGCCAAAGTCCAAGAAAACAACTATACCGGACTCTGCTTTCAGAGATGGTACCCTCTTTTTTTTTGGACAGCGATAGGAGCAAGAAACTTTGCTCCCTCTTGAAGCGTATTTTGCTTTATCTTGTTTTAGTATTGTTGGTTATATAGGAATTGTTGCCATGTTTTTTTCCATTGTATACCAGAAATGTGATTGGCGTGACAATGTGTATTATTTGTGGATGAGGGGGTATGGTGTTATGAAAGGTAATTCAGTACCACAATGGACATAGAGGTCAGCGCACATACAGTGACCTGACAATAACCAAAAAACAAGAACGAGCTCTGAGACGTGGGAACTCTGTTGACCGCAATCCCTAATCCTCTCCAACCACACTAAAGGCAGCCGTGGATTGCACCTAATGCTTCCTATGCAACTCGGCACGGCCTGAGAAACTAGCTAGCCTGAAGATAGAAAATAAGCCTACCTTGCCTCAGAGAAATACCCCAAAGGAAAAGGCAGCCCCCACATATAATGACTGTGAGTTAAGATGAAAAGACAAACGTAGAGATGAAATAGATTTAGCAAAGTGAGGCCCAACTTTCTGAACAGAGCGAGGATAGGAAAGGTAACTTTGCGGTCAACACAAAACCCTACAAACAACCACGCAAAGGGGGCAAAAAGACCCTCCGTACCGAACTAACGGCACGGAGGTACACCCTCTGCGTCCCAGAGCTTCCAGCAAGCAGAAAAAAAACTAATTGACAAGCTGGACAGAAAAAAACAGCAAATAAATAGCAAGAGGAACTTAGCTATGCAGAGCAGCAGGCCACAGGAACGATCCAGGGGGAAACAAGTCCAATACTAGAACATTGACTGGAGGCCAGGATTAAAGCACTAGGTGGAGTTAAATAGAGCAGCACCTAACGACTTCACCACACACCTGAGGAAGGAAACTCAGAAGCCGCAGTACCACTTTCCTCCACCAACGGAAGCTCACAGAGAGAACCAGCCGAAGTACCACTTGTGACCACAGGAGGGAGCTCTGCCACAGAATTCACAACAGTATGGCATCTGATCTTACATGTTTGACCTGGAATGTGAGAGGTCTTAGATCACCCCGAAAGAGAGTTATAGTATTTTCTCAAATAAGACGTCACCATCCTCATATTGTAACCCTAGTTGAAACACACTTGACCAGAGACACGGCCCGTTATGTACAGAAACTGTGGGTACAATGGTCTGTACATACATTCCATACTAGTTATTCTAGGGGGTCACTTTATTAATTCATAAGGATGTTAGATGGGAGGTTGGGAAGGTACGGAGGGATCCTGAGGGCCGGTTTAGCTTTGTACATGCGTGGATTAACTTGAAAGACTATGTTTTAATTTGTATATACAACCCCCCTCCTGCTAATATGTCCATCATAAAATAGGCACTGAGTTTTGCTCTGAATTATCCGGATGCATATATCTTATGCATGGGAGACTTCTATTTGGTTATGGACGAGGGCCTTGATATTCTCAGGCTGGATGGCGAGGTTTTGGGCGTGACTCCCTCCCCTTCCCGTTTGTCCACATTCATGGAGGGTAGTGGGTGGCTAGATCTGTGGAGAATACGTCATCCGGATGTAAAAGAATACACCTGCCACTCGTCCGTTAGATGCACCCTATTCCGCTTGGATTATGTTTTTGGCTCTAGTAACTTGGCGATGTGGGTGGGGGAGATAGAACATGGACACGGGGCATTTCAGACCATAGCCCAGTAATACTTAAGCTCAACTTTGGTCAGACAAGACATAATGCGGTCTGGAAACTAAATCCATTCTGGCTCAAGCTGATAGGCCCTAATGATAGAACTATAGACCAACTAGACTATTTCATAACATCTGACCCGGAGCCACAGAATATAAATATGTTTTGTGATGCTCTTAAGGCGTACTTGAGAGGATGCTTGATCTCTACAATTTCCTACAATAAACGTATGACCTCACGGGAAGATGATGAGATGGAGAGATGACTGAGAGACTCAGAAGAGGCCTATATTACTAGCCAAACCAGCGAGAATAGGGCTGAATGGTTACTTTCCCATAGATTATATACTCAATATGTAGATACTAAGTCTAAACGTAAACTCTTTTTTACTTGACAAGCATAGTTTGAGTTGGGGAATCAATCGAGTAAACTATTAGCATTCATGGTACGACAGCACAATACAACTAATAATATATTTAAAATCCGGAAAACCAGATGGTGCAATAATGACTTCCACAAATGATATTTTTCAGTGCTTTCAGGAATATTATAAAGAGCTGTATCGCTCTCAGGGGGACCTCGATACACCAGGTTGTTTAGACTATTTAACAGACATTGAGTTCCCTACATTGAGCCCTACACAGCAAGCTTTTCAAGATGCAGATTTCACTTTGGAAGAGATTACTGCGGCTATAGCGGATATGGCTTCTGGAAAGGCACCAGGCCCAAACGGGTTCCCCATAAAAATGTATAGACAATACCGGGATATTTTAGCACCGTGTCTTTTGAAGGTGTTTCAAGGGATTTGGAGGGGAAGTTCTTTGCCAGACTCCTATTATGAAGCAAATATTATAGTTTTAAAAAAGGAAGGTAAGGACCCCATGGAATGTGGATCATATTGCCCTATCTCATTGGTAAATGTAGATTATAAAATTTTCACTAAAAAATTAGCCACTAGGTTAAATACGGTAATACAAGACATAATACACCCAGACCAGACCGGATTCATGCCAGGTAAAAATACGTCCATTAATATTAGGAGCGTCCAGTCGGTTGCCCAATATAGCTCACTGGTATTGGAGAATAGATGGGCTTTGGCCTCGCTGGATGCGGCCAAGGCGTTCGACTCCCTTGAATGGCCCTTCCTGTCCGCATGTTTACAGAGATACCAATTTGGCCCCAAATTTAAAAAATGGATCATAGCAATATATATGAAACCTAGAGCCCGGATAATTATTAATAGCTCCATGTTAGAGATATTCTCCCTGAATAGGGGAACCCGACAGGGTTGCACCCTTTCCCCAGCCCTTTTTGGTCTTGCGATTGAAGCACTAGCAATACGTAGGAGATCCACTCCATCCATTAAAGATATTGAGATAGCAGACCACATGGAGGTTATTGACTTATACGCCGATGATATGGTAATATTCATGGATGACGTAGAGGAGACACTGCCACATGTGATCACCACCATAAATAGATTTAGTAAATGCTCGGGATTGTATATAAATTGGGACAAATCCGCCTTGATGCCTCTCTCCCATGTTTTAGCAGATCATCTTAAAGAGTTATCCTTATTGCCAGTGGTGTCCCACTTTAAATATTTAAGGATAATTATACCCAAATACAGCAGAGTTGACCTACAATTTAATGTGCTCCCGTTATTGAATCTAGTCAAGCATAAATTTGCGGTGTGGAGTAAATTACCCTTGTCTGTTTCTGGTCGCATAAATCTGATCAAGATGATATTACTTCCGAAGCTCAATTATTCCCTTTAGCACAGTGCAGTTCCTGTTCCCAGATCCTTTTTTTCAAATCTAAATTCGTTAATCTCATCCTTTATATGGGGGAAAGCCAGGCCTAAACTTAAATTATCTACTTTACATAGATCCAAGCAAATGGAAGATGTGGCGCTACCTGACTTTTTTCTGTATTATTTGGCCGGACAACTTAGGGCTCTGGGTAAGTGGATGCCTGGGGGTCATTTACCAAACTCGGAGAATCATCTGGCCCACACTGTGAAGCTTGATTGCCCATTAGGCTTTTTAGAAATTGATAGACCCAACACCTCTAAATTATTACCAATTCTCTGCTTAGCGAGATTGGTTTGGAGGCAGGTGAAAAGGGCCATTCATTTTGAAGGTATTATAGTCGAAATGCCATTATGGAATCATATGTACTTCCCGAAGCTACTCAACCACCCATCTACTCAATTCTGGACCTCATGGGGTGTTGTTTTCATTAATAATTTGTATGAGCAGGGCGTCTTAATGTCTTTCGAACAGTTACAGACAAAGTATGATATCCCAAGGCCCCAATTCTTCCATTATCTGCAACTCAGATCAGCAATACAATCGTACATGCGCAGAGTAAATGCCGTTATATCATCCCTTCCATTGATAGGGATCCTTAAATCACAGGGGCCCTGGGGTCTTATATCCACATAATACACTCATATGCTGTCCGTAAGTGCGGATTCGGTGGTATTGCCGGTTAAGGAAAAATGGAAACTCCTAGTTCCTGATCTTCAAGATGAGGACTGGGAGACAATTCTTGAATCCCCATCTAGGGTGTCACCTTCAGCCAACAATTAAATGATCCAACTATATATAATACATCAATCATATTTAACCCGTCACGACTATTTAAAATGGGTTGGACAAACTGGTCAGAATGTCTGAGATGCCATATAGGGGAAGCAGATTTTTTACATATGGTCTGCGGATGTCCAGTTATTCAATCCTTTTGGAGTGAGGTGACATCTTTACTAACCTCCCTTGTTCGGTTCCCTGTAAAATGGAGCATCTCACCTATATTACTCTCCTGCCCAGCAGAGCATCTCATCTATAATTCTATATTATTCTCCTGCCCTGCAGAGCATCTCACCTATAATTCTATATTATTCTCATGCCCTGCAGAGCATCTCACCTATAATTCTATATTATTCCCCTGCCCTGCAGAGCATCTCACCTATAATTCTATATTATTCTCCTGCCCTGCAGAGTATCTCACCTATAATTCTATATTATTCTTCTGCCCTGCAGAGCATCTTACATATACCTGCATACTATCCACCTGTCCTGCAGAGCATTTAGCCTATAGCTCTATGCTATTCTCTGTTCTGCAGAGCATCTCACCTATAACTCTCTACTGTTTTCCTGTGGGTATTCATGTGTGTGGGCACTTTTCACATATCATGTGAACACCTTGTACCTGAAATATCATAGATCTGAAACTTTGTGATGCTGCAATTGGCAATTTTCCATATTGGTAATTTTCCATATGGGGAAATTTCTGTGTGGGCAAATTTCTGTGTGGGGAATTTTCCATGTGGGGAATTTTCCGTGTGGGCAATTTTCCGTGTGGAGAATTTTCCGTGTGGGGAATTTTCCGTGTGGGGAATTTTCCATGTGGGGAATTTTCCGTGTGGGGAATTTTCTGTGTGGGCAATTTTCCTGTGGACATTTTTCATGTGGGCAATTTTTCTGTGGCTATTTTTCTGTGGCTATTTTTCTGGTCACCCAAAAAATAGAGAAAATAAGCCGCACAGCCTCTCACAGAGACTAAATCATTCAACTGTCAGTGTTTCAAGAGCCTGGCGTTCACGGGAGGTGCTCGTGTATAAAACAGCAATGAAAATGTCCCATAAAAAAAGAAGCAAAGCACGGCAACACTCACCGATCCTGTGATGCAAAGCTTGTCTTTATTGAAGCTTGTTAGACATAAATCTTCACGGCACGGGGGAGTACAGGGGAGTGAGAGGTGAACAGACGGGGTCACCCCCTTGTACATATCCCCGTTCCTTTGAACCCATTAATAGGTTTATTTGGGGTGAAGAGACATGGGGCACCATGTTAAAATTTTTTTTGACAGAACCGCTTCTTCTGGCAAGGAAAATAATAGCTTTGCGCTGGATGGGAAACAATCACCCATCCCTTAGGGCCTGGATTGAGCTGGTGAATTCAGTTATACCTTATGAATGCACATTATACCAGAATAGGGGTTGCATGGGAAAATTGGAACTCATCATACCTCACCATGTCATCACGGGACAGATAGCATTGCCTCATTATAATAAATGGTAGAATTCTACATTGGTTCGCGCCTCGTTTCAACATTTAAACACAATCAAAATTGAATTGGTTTTGGCAGCAAGACAGTTTTAGAGTTTTATTACAGGTCTGTGGATATACTGTATTACTTTAAGTTTTCTGAGACTGGGTCTATGTACCAAGATATGTGCTGACATGACTTGTGCTATACATTTGTTCTGGCTTGGTTGCAAGCAACATGTATGTCTTATTGTTCTTTGTTCTTTTTATGTGTAATAAACGAATTTGAAAAAAAAAAGATGGAACCATCATACCATTAAAAAATACGAGTGGATTTTCATGGGCCCATCAAAAATGTGAGTTCCAATGCGTAATGGGGTGCATATGACTATGCAGCAGGGCTGTCCTTGCTACCAATGTGTAAAACAAAGGAGTACGGGAGTACAAAATGAATTATGTGAAGTGTATTTTCCTGTGGCCATCCAGTACCTGGGTTCAAAGGCTTATTGGGGTGCATATGACTTGGTAACAGGGCAGGCCTTGCTGTTAATACATAAGAAAACAGTATGGCATGACCAACTGAATAACGTGAAGTGTATTTTCTGTGACCATCCAGTACCTGGGTTCAAAGGCTTATTGGGGTGCATATGACTTGATAGCAGGGCAGGCCTTGCATTCAATGCAACATTTTTTTCAGGAAACCTTCCTGTACCTCTCGTGAAAGAGGTATTGGGGTGCGTCGTAATAACAGCATAGGAGACCCACTGTTTAATAATGGCCCTTTAAGAATATTAATGCCGCCTGATGCCCCTCTAAAAATAGACTCTGTGACTTTGAGTCTCTCCTTCATACATGAAACAAGATGGGTCTGCTTATGTGTCACACACCACATGGCCAGCTAGGGTTGTTATTTGTTACAATGACATTTCCCAGTGAATGCATTTGTAGTGGTTGAAAGCAATGTTAAAGTTGAAAAACGCTTCAAAAACGCTGCGTCTGAACTAAGCCTAAGTGGGGGAGGAAATTATCGGTCTGGGGTTAAATATTTGGCCTTACAGGCAAGTCATTAATCTGCAAAGGTGTGTCCCCTAATGCTGCATATACAATTCTTGAGTATACTTTCTACACACTTTGTAATTTGTTCTGGCTTTCAAGATCTGTGTTTGCTGCAGAGCCAGGACAAGGTATTTTGGTGCCCTAAACAGATGAAGACAATGGCGCCCCCACCACCACCACCACTATCACAGCCCCCAATGAACTCTCAGCTCCCAAGGACAGGAATTGGTCAAAGAGTAAAGGTAAAAAGACCCCTAATACACCTCCTTATTGCCTCTGATAAGTCAGGTAACAAGCTCTGATGACAAAGTATAATACAAATGTTACTGTTTTCACCAAAACATACCAACCAAAGAAAAATAAATTGATGTACTTTAGTGGTGAGTCTCAATAGGGAGTACATTTCCAAAGATATTATAGAATCATTCATTGTTTGTGGACCATTTACACAATACCAGAGACAAATATTGATAGTCATTCCTGACATCTTACAGTGGGTACGGAAAGTATTCAGACCCCTTTAAATTTTTCACTCTTTGTTTGATTGCAGCCATTTGGTAAATTCAAAAAAGTTCATTTGTTTTCACATTAATGTACACTCTGCACCCCATCTGAAAAAATTAGAAATAAAGAAATGTTTGCAAATGTAATAAAAATGAAAAACTGAAATATCGCATGGTCATAAATATTCAGACCCTTTGCTCAGACACTCATATTTAAGTAACATGCTGTCCATTTCCTTGTGGTCCTCCTTGAGATGGTTCTACTCCTTCATTGGAGTCCAGCTGTGTTTAATTAAACTGATAGGACTTGATTTGGAAAAGCTCACATCTGTCTATATAAGACCTCACAGCTCACTGTGCATGTCAGACCAAACGAGAATCATGAGGTCAAAGGAACTGGCCATGGAGCTCAGAGACTGAATTTTGGCAAGCCACAGATCTGGCCAAGGTTGCAACAGAATTTCTGCAGTAGTCAAGGTTCCTAAGAGCACAGTGGCCTCCATAATCATTAAATGGAAGATGTTTTGGACCACCAGAAGTCTTCCTAGACCTGGCTGTCCAGCCAAACTGAGTAATCGTGGGAGAAGAGCCTTGGGGAGAGAGGTAAAGAAGAACCCCAAGATCACTGTGGCTGAGCTCCAGAGATGCATTTGGGAGATGAGAGAAAGTTCCACAAAGTCAACTATCAAGGCAGCACTCTACAAGTAGGGCCTTTATGGCATAGTGGCAGATGGAAGCCTCTCCTCAGTGCAAGACATATGAAAGCCTGCATAGAGTTTGCTAAAAAACACATGAAGGACTCCCAGACTATGAGAATTAAGATTCTCTGGTCTGATGAGACAAAGATAGACCTTTTTGGTGATAATTCTAAGTGGTGTGTGTGGAGAAAACCAGGCACTGCCCAATACAATCCCAAAAGTGAAACTGTCATGGTTAGAACATGTTTAATGTCCTGTTCTCTCTGGGTTAATTTTGCTGGCCTCCCTTTGGATCTGGGAGGGGTATTTATACTCACTCCAGACTAGGATTCCCTGTCAGCTATACTTTCGTCTTGTCTGTGTGCCTGACCCCTGTAGTGTGTGCTCGGTTTGCAATTGTGTTCCTTGCTCTCCGTGCGTTACTCTGCTCATTTGTTCTTTTGGATTTCTGACCTCTGGCTTCTCTTCTGACAATCCCCTGTCTCTCCCCTTTGGTACCTCATGATCTCCTGGTTTTGATCTTAGCTTGTTTGACTACTCTCCTCTGTGTATCGACTCCTCTGCACCCTGGCATCTGGCTCCGCCCCGACCACCTCCCACTCTGTTACATGGTTCAGGTCCTGTTTGTTACCTGGTTAGTAATGCCGTGCAGTGCTCAGCTCCCTTGCTGCTGTATGCCCCTCCCCACAGCAGTAATACACTGGAGTCGTGACAGAAATATGGTGGTTGCAGCATCATGCTATGGAGGTGTTTTTCAGCTGCAGGGACAGGACGACTGGTTGTCATTGAAGGAAACATAAATGTGGCCAAGTACGAGATATCCTGGATGAAAACCTCTTCCAGAGTGCTCTGGACCTCAGACCTGGTCGAAGGTTCAGCTTCCAACGAGACAATCACCCTAAGCACACAGCTAAAATAACAAAGGAGTGGCTTCAGAACAATTCTGTGACCTTTCTTGACTGGCCCAGCCAGAGCCATGACCTAAACCCAATTGAGCATCTCTGGAGAGACCTGAAAATGGCTGTCCAACCTTCACCATCCAACCTGACGGAACTGGAGAGGATCTGCAAGGAAGAATGGCAGTGGAACCCCAAATCCAGGTGTGAAAAACTTGTTGCATCATTCCCAAGAAGACTTATGGCTGTACTAGCTCAAAAGGGTGCTTGTACTCAATACTGAGCAAAGGGTCTGAATACTTATGACCATGTGATATTTCAGTTTTTCTTTTTTATTAAATGTGAAAACATTTCTACATTTCTGTTTTTTTCAGTCAAGATGGGGGTGTAGAGTGTACATTAATGAGAAAAAATTAACTTTTTTAAATTTACCAAATGGCTGCTATGAAACAAAGAGTGAAAAATTTTAAGGGGTATGAATACTTTCCGTACCCACTGTATATTGTAAAACTGCATACATTTTGATTAGAAAAATGATATTTATACAGTAACTAAACTTCATATTCCAATATAAGCCACATTTCTTGATATACCATATTTTTTGGACTATAAGATGCCCCTGACCATACGACGCACCTAGGTTTTAGAGGAGGAAATACAAAAAAAAAATGAAGCAAAAATTGTGGCTAATTGTATACTTAACATCTCCCTTTCTGGTATGCTTGGCTCCCTTATCTCTATTCTGGTATCCAGGGCCCTTCTCTGTCCTGGTATGCATGGCCCCCTCATCCCCATCTTGGCATGCAGGGCCCCCCTTCTCTGTCCTGGTATGCATGGCCCCATACTTATCCTAGTATGATTGTCCCCATCCCCTTCCTGGTATGCAGGGATCCATCCTTATTCTGGTATGCAGGGCTTCCATCTCTGTCCTGGTATACAAGGACCCCATCTCCATCCTGGAATGCACGGCCCATCCTTATCCTGGTATGATTGGCCCCATCCCTATCCTGGTATGTATGGCTCCATCCTTATCCTGGTATGATTGTCCCCATCCCCATCCTGGTATGCTGGGATCCATCCTTATTCTGGTATGCAGGGCTTCAATCTCTGTCCTGGTATACAAGGACCCCATCTCCATCCTGGAATGCATGGCCCCATCCTTATCCTGGTATGATTGGCCCCATCCCTATCCTGATATGTATGGCTCAATCCCTATCCTGGTATGATTGGCCCCCATGCTTATCCTGGTATGATTGGCCCCAACCCCTATCCTGGTATGCAGGGACCCCATCTCCATACTGGTATGCATGGTCCCATCCTTATCCTGGTATGATTGACCCCTTCCTCATCCTGGTACGCATGGCACCCTGTTGTGAATTTGGTTGTCGGGCTCCCTCCTGTGGTCATGAATGGTACTTCGGCTGGTTCTGTCCATGGACTTCCTCTGGTGGGTGTTTTCTGAGTTTCACAGGTGACGAGGTTAATTCGTTAGCTGCTGCTCTATTTAACTCCACTTAGATCTTTGCTCCATGCCACCTGTCAATGTTCCAGTATTGGTCTAGTTCACTCCTGGATCGGTCTGGTGACCTGTCTTCCCATCAGAAGCTAAGTTCCAGCTTGTATTTTTTTGGTTTGCTATTTTTCTGTCCAGCTTGCTATTTAATTTGTTGTCTTGCTTGCTGGAAGCTCTGGGATGCAGAGGGAGCGCCTCCGCACCGTGAGTCGGTGCGGAGGGTCTTTTTGCGCCCTCTGCGTGGTCTTTTTGTAGGTTTTTGTGCTGACCGCAAAGTAACCTTTCCTATCCTCGGTCTGTTCAGTAAGTCGGGCCTCACTTTGCTAAATCTATTTCATCTCAGTGTTTGTATTTTCATCTTTACTCACAGTCATTATATGTGGGGGGCTGCGTTTTCCTTTGGGGAATTTCTCTGAGGCAAGGTAGGCTTTATTTTTCTATCTTCAGGGCTAGCTAGTTTCTTAGGCTGTGCAGAGTTGCATAGGGAGCGTTAGGCGCAATCCACGGCTATTTCTAGTGTGTTTGATAGGTTTAGGGATTGCGGTCAGCAGAGTTCCCACGTCCCAGAGCTCGTCATTATTATCAGTAACTATCAGGTCATTCCGTGTGCTCTTAACCACCAGGTCCATTATTGTCCTGACCACCAGGTCATAACAGTACAGGTGGCCCAAAGTACTAATGCATCTCAATAGAGGGATAAGAGAAGTTCTGAGACCATTTTTTTTTCTTTGCAGTGTGTTTTGTCTCTATTTTCCCCTTTACCTCTGGGTGGTTCAGGACACTGGTGTAAACATGGACATTCAAGGTCTGTCCTCTTGGATGGATAATCTCACTACAAGGATACAAAACATTCAAGATTTTGTGGTTCAGAATCCGATGTCAGAGCCTAGGATTCCAATTCCTGATTTTTTTTTTTGGTGATAGATCTTGAATTTCAAAAATAATTGTAAATTGTTTCTTGCCTTGAAACCTCGCTCCTCAGGTGACCCTGTTCAACAAGTAAAGATCATTATTTCTTTGTTATGTGGTGACCCTCAAGACTGGGCATTTTCCCTTGCGCCAGGAGATCCGGCATTGCGTGATGTTGATGCGTTTTTCCTGGCGCTTGGATTGCTTTATGACGAACCTAATTCAATGGATCAGGCAGAGAAAATCTTGCTGGCTCTGTGTCAGGGTCAGGATGAAGCGGAGATATATTGTCAGAAGTTTAGAAAGTGGTCTGTGCTCACTCAGTGGAATGAATGTGCCCTGGCAGCAATCTTCAGAAAGGGTCTCTCTGAAGCCCTTAAGGATGTCATGGTGGGGTTTCCCATGCCTGCTGGTCTGATTGAGTCTATGTCCTTGGCCATTCAGATCGATCGACGCTTGCGTGAGCGTAAAGCTGTGCACCATTTGGCGGTACTATCTGAGCATGGGCCTGAGCCTATGCAATGTGATAGGACTTTGACCAGAGCTGAACGGCAAGAACACAGACGTCGGAATGGGCTATGTTTTTACTGTGGTGATTCCACTCATGCTATCTCCGATTGTCCTAAGCGCACTAAGCGGTTCGCTAGGTCTGCCACCTTTGGTACGGTACAGTCTAAATTTCTATTGTCTGTTACTCTGATTTGCTCTTTGTCATCCTATTCTGTTATGGCATTTGTGGATTCAGGCGCTGCCCTGAATTTGATGGACTTGGAGTATGCTAGGCGCTGTGGTTTTTTCTTGGAGCCCTTGCAGTATCCTATTCCATTGAGAGGAATTGATGCTACGCCTTTGGCCAAGAATAAGCCTCAGTATTGGACCCAATTGACCATGTGCATGGCTCCTGCACATCAGGAGGATATCCGCTTTCTGGTGTTGCATAATCTGCATGATGTGGTCGTTTTGGGGTTGCCATGGCTACAGGTTCATAATCCAGTATTGGACTGGAAATCTATGTCTGTGTCCAGCTGGGGTTGCCAGGGGGTACATGGTGATGTTCCATTTTTGTCTATTTCGTCTTCCACTCCTTCTGAAGTTCCAGAGTTTTTGTCGGATTATCGGGATGTATTTGATGAGCCCAAAGCCAGTGCCCTACCTCCTCATAGGGATTGCGATTGTGCAATTAATTTCATTCCTGGTAGTAAGTTTCCTAAGGGCCGATTGTTCAATTTATCTGTGCCAGAACACGCCGCTATGCGGAGTTATATAAAGGAATCCTTGGAGAAAGGCCATATTCGCCCATCATCATCACCGTTAAGAGCAGGGTTCTTTTTTGTGGCCAAGAAGAATGGTTCTTTGAGACCTTGTATTGACTACCGCCTTCTTAATAAAATTACAGTCAAATTTCAGTATCCTTTGCCGTTGCTGTCTGATTTGTTTGCTCGTATTAAAGGGGCTAGTTGGTTCACCAAGATAGATCTTCGAGGGGCGTATAATCTTGTGCGTATTAAACAAGGCGATGAATGGAAAACAGCATTTAATACGCCCGAGGGCCATTTTGAGTACCTGGTTATGCCATTCGGGCTTTCCAATGCTCCATCAGTATTTCAGTCCTTTATGCATGGCATCTTCCGAGAGTACCTGGATAAATTCCTGATTGTGTATTTAGATGATATTTTGGTCTTTTCGGATGATTGGGAGTCTCATGTGAAGCAGGTCAGAATGGTGTTCCAGGTCCTTCGTGCGAATTCCTTGTTTGTGAAGGGGTCAAAGTGTCTCTTTGGAGTTCAGAAGGTTTCATTTCTGGGGTTCATTTTTTCCCCTTCTACTATCGAGATGGACCCTGTTAAAGTCCAGGCCATTTACGATTGGACTCAGCCGACATCTGTGAAGAGCCTGCAAAAGTTTCTGGGCTTTGCTTATTTTTATCGGCGCTTCATCGCTAATTTTTCTACTGTTGCTAAACCGTTGACTGATTTGACCAAGAAGGGTGCTGATGTGGTCAATTGGTCTTCTGCGTCTGTAGAGGCTTTTCAGGAGTTGAAGCGTCGTTTTTCTTCTGCCCCTGTGTTGTGCCAGCCAGATGTTTCGCTTCCGTTTCAGGTTGAGGTTGATGCTTCTGAGATTGGAGCAGGGGCTGTTTTGTCGCAGAGAAGTTCTGATGGCTCGGTGATGAAGCCATGTGCTTTCTTTTCTAGAAAGTTTTCGCCTGCTGAGCGTAACTATGATGTTGGTAATCGTGAATTGTTGGCCATGAAGTGGGCATTCGAGGAGTGGCGTCATTGGCTGGAAGGAACCAAGCATCGCGTGGTGGTCTTGACAGATCACAAGAATTTCACTTATCTTGAGTCTGCCAAACTGTTGAATCCGAGACAGGCTCGATGGTCGTTATTTTTCTCCCGTTTTGATTTTGTGGTTTCGTACCTTTCGGGCTCTAAGAATGTGAAGGCTGATGCCCTGTCAAGGAGTTTTGTGCCTGACTCTCCGGGTGTTCCTGAGCCGGCGGGTATTCTCAAAGAGGGGGTAATTTTGTCTGCCATCTCCCCTGATTTGCGGCGGGTGCTGCAAAAATTTCAGGCTGATAGACCTGATCGTTGCCCAGCAGAAAAACTGTTTGTCCCTGATAGATGGACTAGTAGAGTTATCTCTGAGATTCATTGTTCAGTGTTGGCTGGGCATCTTGGAATCTTTGGTACCAGAGATTTGGTGGCTAGAGCCTTCTGGTGGCCGTCTTTGTCGCGGGATGTGCGTTCTTTTGTGCAGTTCTGTGGGACTTGTGCTCGGGCTAAGCCCTGCTGTTCTCGTGCCAGTGGGTTGCTTTTGCCCTTGCCGGTCCCGAAGAGGCCCTGGACGCATATTTCTATGGATTTTATTTCGGATCTTTCCGTCTCTCAAAAGATGCCGGTCATTTGGGTGGTTTGTGATCGCTTTTCTAAGATGGTCCATTTGGTACCTTTGTCTAAATTGCCTTCCTCCTCTGATTTGGTGCCATTATTTTTCCAGCATGTGGTTCGTTTACATGGTATCCCGGAGAACATCGTTTCTGAGAAAGGTTCCCAGTTTGTTTCAAGGTTTTGGCGATCCTTTTGTGCTAGGATGGGCATTGATTTGTCTTTTTCCTCGGCTTTCCATCCTCAGACAAATGGCCAAACCGAACGAACTAATCAAACTTTGGAAACATATCTGAGATGCTTTGTTTCTGCTGATCAGGATGATTGGGTGTCCTTTTTGCCGTTGGCTGAGTTCGCCCTTAATAATCGGGCCAGCTCGGCTACTTTGGTTTTGCCGTTTTTCTGCAATTCTGGTTTCCATCCTCGTTTCTCTTCAGGGCAGGTTGAGTCTTCAGACTTTCATGGTGTAGATACTGTGGTGGATAGGTTGCAGCAGATTTGGACTCATGTGTTGGACAATTTGACATTGTCCCAGGAGAAGGCTCAACGTTTCGCCAACCGCCGGCGCTGTGTGGGTCCCCGACTTCGTGTTGGGGATTTGGTTTGGTTGTCGTCTCGTTATGTTCCTATGAAGGTTTCCTCTCCTAAGTTTAATCCTCATTTCATTGGTCCGTATAAGATTTCTGAGGTTATCAATCCTGTGTCATTTCGTTTGGCCCTTCCTGCTTCTTTTGCCATCCATAATGTGTTCCATAGGTCGTTATTGCGGAGATACGTGGCGCCTGTGGTTCCATCCTTTGATCCTCCTGCCCCGGTGTTAGTTGAGGGGGAGTTGGAGTATGTGGTGGAGAAGATTTTGGATTCTCATGTTTCGAGACGGAAACTCCAGTACCTGGTCAAGTGGAAGGGTTATGGTCAGGAAGATAATTCCTGGGTTTTTGCCTCTGATGTTCATGCTGCCTATCTGGTTCGTGCCTTTCATTTGGCTCATCCTGGTCGGCCTGGGGGCTCTGGTGAGGGTTCGGTGACCCCTCCTCAAGGGGGTGGGGGGTACTGTTGTGAATTCAGTTGTCGGGCTCCCTCCTGTGGTCATGAATGGTACTTCGGCTGGTTCTGTCCATGGACTTCCTCTGGTGGGTGTTTTCTGAGTTTCACAGGTGACGAGGTTAATTCGTTAGCTGCTGCTCTATTTAACTCCACTTAGATCTTTGCTCCATGCCACCTGTCAATGTTCCAGTATTGGTCTAGTTCACTCCTGGATCGTTCTTGTGACCTGTCTTCCCATCAGAAGCTAAGTTCCAGCTTGTATTTCTTTGGTTTGCTATTTTTCTGTCCAGCTTGCTATTTAATTTGTTGTCTTGCTTGCTGGAAGCTCTGGGACGCAGAGGGAGCGCCTCCGCACCGTGAGTCGGTGCGGAGGGTCTTTTTGCGCCCTCTGCGTGGTCTTTTTGTAGGTTTTTGTGCTGACCGCAAAGTAACCTTTCCTATCCTCGGTCTGTTCAGTAAGTCGGGCCTCACTTTGCTAAATCTATTTCATCTCTGTGTTTGTATTTTCATCTTTACTCACAGTCATTATATGTGGGGGGCTGCCTTTTCCTTTGGGGAATTTCTCTGAGGCAAGGTAGGCTTTATTTTTCTATCTTCAGGGCTAGCTAGTTTCTTAGGCTGTGCAGAGTTGCATAGGGAGCGTTAGGCGCAATCCACGGCTATTTCTAGTGTGTTTGATAGGTTTAGGGATTGCGGTCAGCGGAGTTCCCACGTCCCAGAGCTCGTCCTTATTATCAGTAACTATCAGGTCATTCCGTGTGCTCTTAACCACCAGGTCCATTATTGTCCTGACCACCAGGTCATAACAGCACCCAGCAGAAAAAAACATTCTTACCTTCCCTGCGCACCCTCGCAGCATCCTGCTTTGGTGAGAGCAGCTGCTTTTTATTTGTAAGCAGCACATGGCAGTGACATCATGCGCTGCTTACAAGCCGCCGAGGACAGCTTCTGGAATACTCACTGTTCTCCACGCTTGGACTGTGTGCATGGAGAGCAGTGAGTATTCACTGCTATTTAGAGAGCACAGTGTCAGTCGCAGCTGCCGGGTTCCTGCAGCTGCAAGGCTTTCACGTGTGCTGCTACTAAAGGTATGGAATATTCATTGTATTCCACAGCTATGAGAGTGGAATGCAGTGAATATTCATTGTCTTACGTAGCCAACACATTAGAACGCCGGGCAGCTGCAACTGCAAGAATCCAGCTGCTGCAGATAACATTGTGCTCGCTATTAAAGAGAAATTAATATTCACTCCTTTCCACGCCCATGGGCGTGTAATGGAGTGAATATTCATTTCTGTTTAGCAGCGGGCACAGGAGTTACCCGCAGCAGCCGGCTCCTGCCTCCTGTGACCTTATGTTCTGCCCTTGCTACTACCCTACCTCAGCCAGATTAGGGATAACCGGACTATAAGATGCACCACCCATTTTCCTCCACATTTTTGGAGGAAAAAAGTGCATAGTCCAAAAAATACAGTACTTAACAAAAATATAAACACAACACTTATGTTTTTGCTCCCATTTTTCTTGAGCTGAACTCCGAAATCTTCAATGGCTGTGCAAAGTTCTTGCTTGGCCAGCATACTCACCTTGTATGTCACCCACTCAGCATATTTGGGATGCCCTGGATTGGCGTATACGACATGTTCAAGTTCCTACTAAAATCTAGTAACTTTGCACAGCCTTTGAAGTGAGCCAACATTCCACAGTCTACACTCAACAGCCTGATCAACTCTATGCAAAAGAGATGTGTTGCAACCGTGAGGCAAATGTTCGTCATACCAGATACTGACTGTGTTTCTGACCCCCATAACTCCCCAATACTGTAAAACTGCACATTTTAGTGTGGTATTTTATTGTAGACACACTAGTGCAATAATCATGCTGTTTAATCAGCATCGTGATATGCCACACCTGTGAGGTGCATGGATTATTTCTGTAAAAGAGAAGTGCTCACTAACATAGATTTAGACAAATTTGTGAACAATATTTGAGAGATAAAGGCCTTTTGTGCACATAGAAAAGTCTTAGATCTTTGAGTTCAGCTCATGAAAAATGGGAGCAAAAAAAAGGAGTGTTTATATTTTTGTTCAGTACATGTATGTGCATTTGTGATGTGGCTGTGTGGTTTGAGCTAGATGGTTGTGTTTCTATCAATTACAGGCTGTGTCAGTGAAGTACAGTAGAGTATAGTTGAGCGACCTACTTTCTTAGGATCGAGTCGGGTTTTGCGAAACCCGACTTTGTCAAAAGTCGGGTCTGGTGAAATCGGCCGATTATAGCGAAAAGTCGGGGGCCGACCGAAACACGAAACCCAATGCAAGTCAATGGGGAATCAAAGTCGGCAGTGAGTGGAGGACAGGAAAACACCTACAGTGTCCATTTTAATGCCAAAAACATCAATTCTTACTTCTCAAGCTTGTCAATCTTCATTTACTGTATAATAATAGTTAGGCATTGAAAACAGGGGGTCATTTGGCTAAAGTTGTGGGAGGGTAGGGCTGGCTCAAGATTTTCGTGGGCCCAGGAAACGTGGAATACGTCACGGCGGTGGAGCAGGGAGAGGTAAGTATTTCAACTTTGCAAGTGCTGTGATCCAGAGCAAGCAGGGGGGCCCACTCATTGACACTCGCACAGGGCCCCTCATAGTAAGGCAGTATGTTTGACGGCGGGTGGCGCCTCCCACTGTCAGAGACACTTTTGTGTACTATGAGGGGCCCTGTGCCAGTGACGTCGCCAACGAGTATGCCCCCCCCACCTGATGAAGGAACCTGCACTTTCATCTGCACCTTCCTCTTTGTCCCCGTGTAAGGTGGTATAGTATGCGGGAAGGGGAACCTGACTTTCAGCAGGATCAGATTCTGGCTGTGTAGAGTGCAAGGGGAATGTAGTGGTCTGGGTCAATGTACCAGCAGACTCATCTAGCAGTGGCTGGGCAATGGGCAGGATGAGGAGGAAACACAGCTATAGGCCCAAATAATAAAGTAGGCTAAATGCAGTTCAAAATTGGTAACAGGACTAAACAGGCGGCCAAGCTTTGTTCAGTGGAGGACAACTGTAATGAGTGGCGCAGACACAGTTAGTAGGCCCAAATAATAAAGTAGGCTAAATGCAGTTCAAAATTGGTAACAGGACTAAACAGGCGGCATAGCTAGGTACTGGGGTGGGCTCCTCTGCTGAGTAGCAGACAGTGGTAGTAGGCGCAAAGTATTAACTGGTCTAAATGGAGGCCAGGGCCCCTGTATATTTTAACTATCATCTATCATTTCAACAAATTTGTATTGGCAGTGCCATTGAAGGATTTAACAGCACAGTCTACACAGTGGTGGAGCAGGGAGAGGTAAGTATTGGAAGTGGTAGAGCACTGTTCGAGATGGGGGGAACACTCTCTCGTGGGTGGCGGTACTGGCACAGGGCCCCTCATATTACGACAGTGTGTCTGACGTTGGTTGTACACCACCACCGTCAGAGACACTTCATTGTACTATGAGGGACCCTGTGCCAGTGCCGTCGCTCAAGAGTGGGCGCACCCACCTGTCCAGGCAAACGGCACTCGCATGGGTGCTTGTGCCAGGTGGTGACCACGGCCCTGTGGGGGGAGTCAGCCCATTTAGGGAGGTATAAAAATGGCCTATGGTGGACATTCAGCAGCTGCAAATGGCGGAATTGGAGAAGGCAGTAAAAGGAGATAAAAAAAGCAAGACATTTTTCAGGCAAGCTACGTGTCAGCAGGAGAAGGTGGGGCAAAATAATTTGAAATCCATGATATGTTCATTTTAATGAAGGTTAGATCATCAACATTCTCGGTAGCCAGACGTGTCCTTTTTTCGGTCAGTATTAAAACAGCAGCACTGAAGACTCTTTCTGATAGCACACTAGAAGCAGAGCAAGCGAGCTCCTGTAATGCATATTCTGCTAATTCAGGCCAGGTGTCTATTTTAGATGCCCAGTAATCAAAGGGGAATGACCTGTGAGGGAGAACATCGATAAGGGAGGAAAAGTAGTTCTTAACCATACTGGACAAATGTTGCCTCCTGTCACTTTAAATCGATGCAACAGTACCTGTCATGTCAGCGGTCATTGCGAAATCACTCCACAACCTGGTCATAAAACCCCTCTGTCCAATGCCACTTCGGATTTGTGCACCTCTAACACCTCTGCAATGTTGCCCCCTACGGCTCGTGTGAGAACCATCACTGCCGCTGTGTGCTGGGAATGCCTGAACCAAATGGTCTGCAAGAGTTGCTTGTTTGGTAGCCAATATTTGCTCAAGGTTCTCATGTAGAATAGAATAGAATAGAATAGAATAGTTATTAAGGTTGAAGGAAGACTTTAAGTCCATCTAGTTCAACCCATAGTCTAACCTAACATGCCCTAACATGTTGATCCAGAGGAAGGCAAAAAAAACCATGTGGCAAAGAGTAAGCTCCACATTGGGGAAAAAAATTCCTTCCCAACTTCACATACGGCAATCAGACTAATTCTCTGGATCAACACCCTAACAAGGAATCTAGTGTATATACCCTGTAACATTATACTTTTCCAGAAAGGTATCCAGTCCCCTCTTAAATTTAAGTAACGAATCACTCATTACAAAATCGTACGGCAGAGAGTTCCATAGTCTCACTGCTCTTACAGTAAAGTATCCGCATCTGTTATTATACTTAAACCTTCTTTCCTCCAGATGTAGAGGATGCCCCCTTGTCCCTGTTTCAGGTCTATGATTAAAAAGATCATCAGAAAGGTGTTTGTACTGTCCCCTCATATATTTATACATTAAAATAAGATCACCCCTTAGTCTTCATTTTTCCAAGCTAAATAGCCCCATGTGTAATAACCTATCTTGGTATTGCAGACCCCCCAGTCCTCTAATAACCTTGGTAGCTCTTCTCTGCACCCGTTCTCGTTCAGCTATGTCTTTCTAATACACCGGAGACCAGAACTGTGCACAGTATTCTAAGTGTGGTCGAACTAGTCACTTGTATAGAGGTAAAATTATGTTCTCCTCATGTGCATCTATGCCTCTTTTAATGCATCCCATTATTTTATTTGCCTTAGTAGCAGCTGCCTGACACTGGCCACTGAATATGAGTTTGTCATCCACCCATACACCCAGGTCTTTTTCATTGACGGTTTTGCCCAGAGTTTTAGAATTAAGCACATAATTATACATCTTATTACTTCTACCCAAGTGCATGACCTTACATTTATCCCCATTAAAGCTCATTTGCCATTTATCAGCCCAAGCTTCTAGTTTACATAAATCATCCTGTAATATAAACTTGCCCTCCCCTGTATTGATAACCCTGCAGAGTTTAGTTCAAGAAAAGCACATCCAGCCCATGAATGGCAGTGCTTCCCAGGACTCACATTCAAAGATGATATTTCATATTTTTTATTTAATAACTTAACCCCTTGATGACAGCCAATACGTCTTTTAACTGACCTGAGATATATAAGAGAATAGCATCCCTATGCAGGTAACAATACAGCATCTGTCAGTTGTGCACTATAGCTGACCACTTGCTGCATCAGCCACGATCAGTTTTTGCAGTGTTCAAATCTGTTTAACCCCTTAGATGCTGTTGTAAATAGTGACTACATCATTATATATGGTTAACAGATTGTGGGCGCTTCCTCTTTATCCCCATCGGTGCCTTCAGATCATGATTGTGTGGTCCTCATGTTTGCCGTGGCAATTCATGACCAAATAGCGGCCTTAGAGTCTGATGGCTGTAGTAATCTGTTCAGAAGTTAGCGGCATTTAGGTGGTAAAAATGCACATTTTCATTCCTATCATACCACTTTGCATTAATTCCTGTAAAGCACCTGAAGGGTTAATAAACTACCTGACAGCAGTTTTCGATATGTCAGGGGGTGCTGTTTTTAAAATGGTATCACAATTGGGGGTTTCAAAAACAAAAAAAACAGTTGGATTCAAAAAGAAAAAACATTTATAAAAATAAGGATCAAACTTTATGTGGAGTTCTTCAAGACACCGGAGTTTTTAAATGTAACTCCAAAAAATTTTGTACCTGTGGGATCCTAGATCATGGGGCTAAAACTATCGAATGCAATAATACTGGTGATGTCTTTGAAATCTCACAAAGACTCACCTGTAGTAGTGATCATGTTGTACTGTATATGTCATCACATACAGTTGTGGTTTGAAATATTTGGGACACACTGTACAGACACTGCGGTCCCGCATTAATGGCCACAGAAATAGAGCAAAAAACTGCTTTTTAAAACATAGTCTCTCAAGGCATCTGCTACTTAAACATAATAAAGTTTTTAACATAAAACTAACTCCAGTGGAGCAGATACCCTCTGGAGTTGCAAACAGGAATTCTCTTTTAAACATGAAATAAACTTTTTGGATATATCGTTTGGGAACATTATTTCCAAATGGATTGAATGATATCATAGAGAGAGTTTAAAGGATTTTTATATATATATATATATATATATATATATATATATATATTTTTTTTTTTTTTTTTTTTTTTTTCTCTCTCTTTCTTGCATCAATGTTAACAAGGCTGTATCAGTATCAGTGGGTGTTTTCCTGATCTTGGTCCACACCCCAAATCAAGTTTCTGAGGCTGGGATAACAAGGTTTGATACTATATATAAGTGTAATTGAATTTTATACTAGTAGGATTTGCACTGTGTTTTTATGATACCTGAAGAAGGATATATACTGTATCTGAAACGCGTTGTATCTCTTCTATTTTAAGTTATGAAATAAAAAAATATGAAATATCATCTTTGAATGTGAGTCCTGGGAAGCCCTGCCATTCATGGGCTGGATGTGCTTTTCTTGAATTACTCATCCTGTGTGAGCCTTACTCTGGCTCTTTCACTTGGATCCACCCGAGGCAAGCTGCAAGCCCTGTATATTGAAAAGCATCTCATAGGGAATTTTGAGGATACACAATCTAAAGCCATTTTAGTCTTTTATCAGGTGAGTGCATAAAATTGTGCACCCTTTAAAGACTATAATATTGTGTTTACGCACTTAGGGCGCCGCGATTTGTCTGTTCTTCTCTCCCAAACAGGGTTTTTCTGCAGAGTTTAGTGTCATCTGCAAATATTGAAATTCTACTCTGAATGCCCCCTACAAGGTCACTAATAAATAAGTTAAAAAGAAGAGGGCCCAATACTGACCCCTGTGGTACCCCACTACTAACCGCGACCCAGTCCGAATGTGTTCCATTAATAACCACCCTTTGTTTCCTATCCCTGAGCCAGCTCTCAACCCACTTACACATATTTTCCCCTATCCTCATTATTCTCATGTGGCGTGTTATTTTGTAATTTTCCTTTATATCGTGGATCCAGGAGGCAGGCCAACCAATAATCCTCATCGGTCATCATTTTGATAATGCGGGGGTCCCTTTTTAGGATACGAAAGGCATACTCAGCCATGTGGGCCAATGTTCCAGGTGTCAATTCACTGCTTGTGCTTGGTTGAGGAGCACTTTCTTGCAAATCAACATCACTTATGTCCCGCAAAAACCCTGTACCAGACTTTGCAACGCCACCAGTTTCTATTGCCCCCTGTGAAGCATCCTTGTTCCCATAAATATTCATCCCCATCTTCCTCCTCCTCATCATCCGCCACCTCATCCAGGAGAGTTCCCTGAGCAGACAATGGCTGACTGTCATCAAGGCTTCCCTCCTCCTCGGCTGCAGATGCCAGCTCCTTAATGTGCATCAAACTGTGCATCAGCAGACGCATTAGTGGGAAGCTCATGCTTATGATGGCGTCGTCTGCATTTACCAGCCATGTGCATTCCTCAAAACACTGAAGGACTTGACAGAGGTCTTGGAGCTTCGACCACTGCACACCAGACAACTCCATGTCTGCCATCCAGCTGCCTGCCCGTGTATGTGTATCCTCCCACAAATTAATTACAGCCCGCCTCTGTTCGCGCAGCCTCTGAACCATGTGCAGTGTGGAGTTCCACCTTGTTGCAACGTTGATTATTAGGCGGTGCTGGGGAAGATTCAGCGATCGCTGATGGTTCAGCAGACAGCTGGAGTGTACGGGCGACTGACGGATGTACGAGCAAAGTCTTCACACCTTCAGGAGCAGGGCTGGGAGCTCCGGATAATTTTTGAGGAAGCACTGCACCACCAGGTTCAAGGTGTAAGCATGGCACATACAGGAACTTCAAAGAAAGACCAATGGAAGGCTGCCACAGAACTTGATCAGGTACAGGACCTTCCTGGAGGACCAATGGAAGTTGCTGCAGTACCTGAGCATGTGACACTTGATCTCCACTGAGAGATCTTACCCTGGGCATGCTCAGTGTGTGCAAAGCAGGACTTAGTCCCAGAAAAGCCTGCTCGCCGCAGACCAGTGCAGGGTACAATAGTAGAGCCTGGAGAGGCAGCAGTAACCTTTTGCACAGTATCAGATTCAGTGAGATGCTGGGACCGATGTCTCCGCTGAGCAGGCTCCACTGCGGCCGATGCAGAATGGGAGACCGCAGCAGACATGGTTCGAGATTCCCCCTGTGCAGCGGCGGGAACTTGTCTCCTAACACTAACAGGACTGAAATATATCCACTTTGTGATAATTTGAATCTCAGTTTTTTTGGGGGGAGACTAAACCAAACCTCAGGCCCTGTGCATAAAACAACACAATAAAAGTGGCAGAAAGTGGCTGGCTAATATACGACAAACTAACAGGACTGAAATATATCCACTTTGTGATAATTTGAATCTCAATTTTTTTTGGGGGGATACTAAACCAAACCTCAGGCCCTGTGCATAAAACAACACGATGTAAGTGGCAGAAAGTGGCTGGCTGATATACCACAAACTAACAGGACTGAAATATATCCACTTTGTGATAATTTGAATCTCACTTTTTTTGGGGGGAGACTAAACCAAACCTCTGGCCCTGTGCATAAAACAACACAATGTAAGTGGCAGAAAGTGGCTGGCTGATATACCACAAACTAACAGGACTGAAATAAATCCACTTTGTGATAATTTGAATCTCATTTTTTGGGGGGAGAGACTAAACCAAACCTCATGCCCTGTGCATAAAACAACACAATGTAAGTGGCAGAAAGTGGCTGGAAGATATATGAAAAAATACAAGGACTGTAGTACAATTTCAATCTCCCTACAATGATCTCAGGACAAGTATGGCAGCAATAAAAAGGACTGCTGCACACAAATGTGTGGACAAATAAACAAGATAACTGTGCAGAAAGGAGCAACAGGATTTTCGCTTTTAAAAAAGCAGTTGGTTTGCACAGTGGCGAGCAAACAGCAATGCTTCAGAGCTGATGCACAAAAATATAGCCTCCACTGTCCCTGCAAACAAATGGTGGTGTTGGACAGTGGAAATCGCTACAGCACAAGCAGTTTCGGGGCTTAATTTTCCCTCCCTACCTCTATCCCTTCTTCTGATGAAGCTGCAGCAACCTCTCCCTATGCTATGATCAGCAGAAGTAAGATGGCGGTCGGTGTGCACGCCCCTTTATAGCCCCTGTGACGCCGCAGAAAGCAAGCCAATCACTGTCATGCCCTTTTCTAAGATGGTGGCGACTGAGACCTATGTCATCACGCTGCCCACACTCTGCGTCCGCCTTCATTTGCTGAAAAATGGCGCTGAACGCGTCATACGAAACGCGACTTTGGCGCGAAGATCGCCGACCTCATGGCTGATCCCACACTAGGATCGGGTCGGGTTTCATGAAACCCAACTTTGCCGAAAGTCGGCGATTTTTTTATTGTCCGATCCGTTTCACTCAACCCTACAGTAGAGCCATTATATTGATGACAAATTGCATAAAGTAAGTCCCTGAAGCAAATATTTCCAATATAATGAGCTACATATAATGCACAGGTATAAGCAGCATAACCTAAGATTTTCAGTATTCCGTACCCATTTTTTTTTCTATTCTTTTTCTTTATTGAAGAATAAGCTACATACGGAATATGAATAATCTTATCCATTTTTTGGCTCTTTGTGGTTATAAGGAAAGTATATCATGGTTGTGGGACTGCTCTTACTTCTGTCCTCTGACATGTCTCTGCAGCTAGGCAAAGTCAAGCACTTTTCAAGCCATCAAGTCCTTCTACCTCACAGCTACAGCCTGGCATGTGTCAGCTAGCATAAGTCTTCCCTCAAAATTTCTCACCTCAAAGAATGACATTGTGACTAGGGGCCAAACACATTGCGAGACAGAAAATGGCTTAGAACATAGAGCCACATGGCTATTTTTCTTGTATTTTACTTATTCTCTTGCTTGCCACAATACCAAGAGTCAAACATAGACTGGAATGGTTTAGTTTATGTATATTATGATTGTATTTTGTAGAGATAAAGTTTTTACTAAAAACCTTTAGTAGTATAGGAGAGTAATTGAAACATCAAAATCTGAACTTTCCCAATTAACCCTACATCTGTCGCTAGTCATTGCTACGTTATCAATGTGAGGTGACACAGCAGCAATGATTTCTGTGACTACGATAAATATTGATCATTAAATTTGCTCCCCCTCCTGCTGTGAGCCTTTGATAAGGCCACACTCCATTTAAGCATACTGCAGCCTACCAGTTTTGCCAGTTATAAGTTACACTTTCCCTGAACCAAACGGTCTACAAGAGTTGCTTGTTTGGTAGCCAATATTTGCTCAAGGTTCTCATGTGGCGTGATATTTTGTAATTTTCCTTTATATCGTGGATCCAGGAGGCAGGCCAACCAGTAATCGTCATCGGTCATCATTTTGATAATGCGGGGGTCCCTTTTTAGGATAAGAAAGGCATACTCAGCCATGTGGGCCAATGTTCCAGGTGTCAATTCACTGCTTGTGCTGGGTTGAGGAGCACTTTCTTGCAAATCAACATCACTTGTGTCCCGCAAAAACCCTGTACCTGACCTTGCAACGCCACCAGTTTCTATTGCCCCCTGTAAAGCATCCTCCTCCCATGAATATTCGTCCCCATCATCCTCCTCCTTCTCCTCTTCGTCCGCCACCTCATCCAGGAGAGTTCCCTGAGCAGACAATGGCTGACTGTCATCAAGGCTTCCCTCCTACTCGGCTGCAGACGCCAGCTCTTTAATGTTCGTCGAACTTTGCATCAGCAGACGCATTAGTGGGATGCTCATGCTTATGATGGCGTCGTCTGCACTTACCAGCCATGTGCATTCCTCAAAACACTGAAGGACTTGACAGAGGTCTTGGAGCTTCGACCACTGCACACCAGACAACTCCATGTCTGCCATCCAATTGCCTGCCTGTGTATGTGTATCCTCCCACAAATTAATTAGAGCACGCCTCTGTTCACACAGCCTCTGAGCCATGTGCAGTGTGGAGTTCCACCTTGTTGCAACGTCGATTATTAGGCGGTGCTGGGGAAGATTCAGCGATCGCTGATGGTTCAGCATATGGCTGGAGTGTACGGGCGACCGGCGGATGTGCAAGCAAAGTCTTTGCACCTTCAGGAGCAAGGCTGGTAACTCCGGATAATTTTTGAGCAAGCACTGCACCACCAGGTTCAAGGTGTGAGCCAGGCAAGGTATGTGTTTAAGTTCTGAAAGGGCTATGGCAGCAATAAAATTCCTTCCGTTATTACTGACTACCTTGCCATCCTCAAGATGTACACTGCCCAGCCATGACTGAGTTTGTTGCTGCAAGAACTCGGCCAGTACTTCCGCAGTGTGTCTGTTGTCGCCCAAACACTTCATTTCTAACACTACCTGCTAACGCTTACCACTAGCTGATCGATAATGGGACACCTCGTGTGCAACACTGGTAGCTACGGAAGGAGTAGTCATGCGACTGTGCTCTGTGGACGAGCTTTCGCTTCTGGAGGAGGAGGAGGAGGAGGGGTGGCGAACACCTACAGCCAACTGTTTCCTAGACCGTGGGCTAGGCAGAACTGTCCCACTATGGCTGTCCCCTGTGGACCCTGCATCCACCACATTAACCCAGTGTGCTGTAACGGACACCTAATGTCCCTGGCCATGCCTACTGGTCCATGCATCTGTTGTGAGGTGCACTTTTCTACTGACTGATTGCCTCAGTGCATAGACAATGCGGTCTTTGACATGCTGGTGGAGGGCTGGATGGCTATTCTTGCAAAGAAATGTCGACTGGGTAGGTCATAGCGTGGTACTGTGTAGGCCATCAGGGCTTTGAAATCTTCGCTTTCAACCAACCGGTAGGGCATCATCTCTAATGAGATTAGTCTAGCAATGTGGGTGTTTAAACCCTGTGTACGCGGATGAGAGGATGAGTACTTTCTTTTCCTAACGAGAGTCTATTGTAGGGTGAGCTGGACTGGAGAGGTGCATATGGTGGAACTAGCGGTGGTGGTGGACATGGCGGATTGAGAGACGGTTGGTGATGATATTCTCGATGTTGGCCTACATACAGTGTTTCCTACCAATAACCTTGTGATTCCCTGACTGCTTTGGCCTTGCGACGATACCTCCACATTTGCTGCTGGTGGTGTCCTAACCGGTGGGCTTACAGTGAGGGAAGCAATGTAGCGTTGCTGACTACCTTCATTCTGAGCAGGTGCACCAACGGTACGGGATGTTTGGTAGTTAGTCCAGGCTTGCAAGTGCATGCTGGTTAAATTTCTAAGCATGCACATTGTATTTAAATTTTGAAGATTCTTCCCTCTGCTAAAGGTCTTTGAGCATTTCTTACAGCTCACGTTGCACTTATCATTCGGATCTTGGTTAAAAAATTGCCACACTGCACTCTTCCTACTATGGAATGCCTTTTCAGGCATTGCACGCCGTGATACTTTCACCGGATGGCCACGCTGTCCTAAAACTGTTTTTGTTTTTGACAAACATTTTTGGCCTGATACGAGCCTGCCAGATGACAGCTGTTGCGATGTAGATGGCTGCTGCAGATCATCCTCCTCCGCTTCTGAGCTACGGGCAGCAGCACCCTCTTCCCCCAATGGCTGCCAATCTGGGTCAACAACTGGGTCGTCTATCACCTCCTCTTCAATGTCATGTGCACCTTCCTCTGTGTCACCGTGTAAGGTGCTATAGCATTCAGGACGGGGCACCACAGTCTCATCAGGGTCAGATTCTGTCTCAGTACACTGCGAGGGCAATGTAGTGATCTGAGTCAGTGGAACAGCATTATAATCTAGCTGTGGCTGTGCATCAGTGTACTCCATGTCCGATTCAACTTGTAATGGGCAGTTAAAAATTTCCCGTTCTAACCCAGGCACGGTATGTGTAAAGCGCTCCATGGATAACCTATAGTGTCGCCTGATGCATCCTTCACTTTTGGTTTGGGTGAAGGACACAAGGAAACGTCTTGCTCCTGACCGGGAGCATCCACTGACGACTCGCTGCTTTTATATTTGGAACTTTCTGAAGAGGAGGCGAAAGAGCTAGAGGCTGAGTCAGCAAGGAAAGCCAAAACTTTTTCCTGCTGCTCCGGCTTTAAAAGCCGTTTTCCTACTGCCAGATAAGGGAGCCTTCGAGGCCTTGTGTAGCCAGATGATGACACTGGCTCAACACTTCCAGCCTTAGGTGCTATTGTGCTTTTGCCACTACCACCAGATGCACCACCACCACCATCAGTACCAGCTCGCAACCACCGCCCACGGCCTCTTCCACCTGACTTCCTCATTTTTGGGAAAATCTAACCAAAATTACAATTGTTATATGGTACTGTAAAACAAGGTAGAAGGTGTATATAAACATGTTGAGATTTTAAATCTCCCTATTTTTTGGGAGACTGAACAAAAAAAATCAGGCCATGTGCAAAAAACAACACAATGTAAGTGGCTGAAAGTGGCTGGCTGATATACGACAAACTAACAGGACAGAAGTATATCCACTTTGTGAGAATTTGAATCTCCCCTTTTTTGGGGGGAAACTGAACCACAACTTAGGCCCAGTGTATATAACAACGCAATCTAAGTGGCAGAAAGTGGCTGGCTGATATACCAAAAACTAACCCACCCACAGAGAAGTGATATCGACAAGCGTAGGAAGATGACCGTGTTAGGGATGGTGGAACGCACCGAATATATTTATTAGCTGAGATAGGTGCGTTCGCAACCCGGGATCCACCGTGCAGGAAAGAACCTGCTGCTAAGCAACGTGGCGAGGCAAACTAGTACAAACAAACTCTGTTACTTCACAGAGCCCGTAGTAAAGAGAACGCTGTGCCCTGTTTAGCTCACAGGGGACAGAGCTACTGTGTAGAGCTGACAGTGGTCATGCAGTCCAACCAACACGCAGCTCCTCTCCAGTGGAGCCAGAATTCTAATGGCTTATTTCAGCCGGGTCCCTGACTGCATACACAAAACTCCTCGCCGGAGGTGCCAGCATTCTAGGGGTTTATTTCAGCCGGGTCCCTGACCACACACACAACCACACTGGCGCTGAGCTCGTACATATTTGATACTGGCACATGGCCGTGCGTTCATGAGAACCTTTTATAGCTGTAGCACCTACAGGACCTTCCAAGAAAGACCAATGGAAGGCTGCCACAAAACTTGATCAGGTACAGGACCTTCCTGGAGGACCAATGGAAGTTGCTGCAGTACCTGAGCATGTGACACTTGATCTCCACTGAGAGATCTTACCCTGGGCATGCTCAGTGTGTGCAAAGCAGGACTTAGTCCTAGAAAAGCCTGCTCGCCGCAGACCAGTGCAGGGTACAATAGTAGAGCCTGGAGAGGCAGCAGTAACCCTTTGCACAGAATCAGATTCAGTGAGACGCTGGGACCGACGTCTCCGCTGAGCAGGCTCCACTGCAGCCGATGCAGAATGGGAGACCGCAGCAGACATGGTTCGAGATTCCCCCTGTGCAGCAGCAGGAACTTGTCTCCTAACACTAACAGGACTGAAATATATCCACTTTGTGATAATTTGAATCTCAGTTTTTTTGGGGGGAGACTAAACCAAACCTCAGGCCCTGTGCATAAAACAACACAATGTAAGTGGCAGAAAGTAGCTGTCTGATATACCACAAACTAACAAGATTTAAATATATCCACTTTGTGATAATTTGAATCTCACTTTTTTGGGAGTCAGACTAAACCAAACCTCAGGCCCTGTGCATAAAACAACACAATGTAAGTGGCAGAAAGTGGCTGGCTGATATACCACAAACTAACAGGACTGAAGTATATCCACTTTGTGAGAATTTGAATCTCACTTTTTTTTGGGGGGAGACTAAACCAAACCTCAGGCCCTGTGCATAAAACAACACAATGTAAGTGGCATAAAGTGGCTGGAAGATACCGTATATACTCGAGTATAAGCCGAGATTTTCAGCCCAAAATTTTGGGCTGAAAGTGCCCTTCTCGGCTTATACTCGAGTCACAGTGGGCGGCAGGGTCGGCGGGTGAGGGGGAGAGGGCGCTGAGGCATACTCACCTAGTCCCGGCGGTTCTGACGCTGCCCTTGCCCGTCACACGGTCTTCGGTGCTGCAGCTCTTCCCCTCTTCAGCGGTCACGTGGGACCTCTGATTAGAGAAATGAATATGCGGCTCCACCTTCCATAGGGATGGAGCCGCATATTCATTTCTCTAATCAGCGGTGCCGGTGACCGCTGATAGAGGAAGAGGCTGCAGCACCGAAGACAGTGTGACAGGCAGAGGGAGCGGGACGTTGGGAGCAGGTAAGTATGTAATATTCACCTGTCCGCGTTCCACACGCCGGGCGCCGCTCTGTCTTCACGTCCTCTTGCTCTGACTGTTCAGGTCAGAGGGCGCGATGATGCATATAGTGTGCGCGGCGCCCTCTGCCTGATCAGTCAGTGCTGAGAGACGCCGGGACCGGACGCTGGGAGCTGCAAGCAAGAGAGGTGAGTATGGCATTTTTTTTTATTGCAGCAGCAATGGCACAGCTTTATATGGCACAGCTATGGGGCAATAATGAACGGTGCAGAGCACTATATGGCACAGCTATGGGGCAATAATGAACGGTGCAGAGCACTATATGGCACAGCTATGGAGCAATAATGAATGGTGCAGAGCACTATATGGCACAGCTATGGGGCAACAATGAACGGTGCAGAGCACTATATGGCACAGCTATGGGGCAATAATGAACGGCGCAGAGCACTATATGGCACAGCTATGGGGCAATAATGAACGGTGCAGAGCACTATATGGCACAGCTATGGGGCAATAATGAACGGTGCAGAGCACTATATGGCACAGCTATGGGGCAATAATGAACGGTGCAGAGCACTACATGGCACAGGTATGGGGCAATAATGAACGGTGCAGAGCAGTATATGGCACAGCTATGGGGCAATAATGAACGGTGCAAGCACTATATGGCACAACTTTCTATGGAACATCTATGGGGAAATAATGAACGGTGCAGAGCACTATATGGCACCGCTATGGGGCCATAATGAACAGTATGGAGCATCTATTTTTATTTTTGAAATTCACCGGTAGCTGCTGCATTTTCCACCCTAGCCTTATACTCGAGTCAATAAGTTTTCCCAGTTTTTTGTGGCAAAATTAGGGGGGTCGGCTTATACTCGGGTCGGCTTATACTCGAGTATATACGGTATATAAAAAAATACAAGGACTGTAGTACAATTTCAATCTCACTACAATGATCTCAGGACAAGTATGGCAGCAATAAAAAGGACTGCTGCACACAAATGTGTGGACAAATAAACAAGATAACTGTGCAGAAAGGAGCAATAGGATTTTTGCTTTTAAAAAGCAGTTGGTTTGCACAGCAGCGAGCAAACAGCAATGCTACAGAGCTGATGCACAAAAATATAGCCTCCACTGTCCCTGCAAACAAATGGCGGTGTTGGACAGTGGAAATCGCTACAGCACAAGCAGTTTCGGGGCTTAATCTTCCCTCCCCAACTATATCCCTTCTTCTGATGAAGCTGTGGCAACCTCTCCCTATGCTACGATCGGCAGAAGTAAGATGGCGGTCGGCGTGCATGCCCCTTTATAGCCCCTGTGACGTCGCAGAAAGCAAGCCAATCACTGTCATGCCCTTCTCCAAGATGGTGGGAACCGAGACCTATGTCATCACGCTGCCCACACTCTGTGTCCTCCTTCATTGGCTGAAAAATGGCGCTGATTGTGTCATACAAAACGCGACTTTGGCACGAAGATCGACGACCTCATGGCTGATCCCACACTAGGATCGGGTCGGGTTTCATAAAACCCAACTTTGCCGAAAGTCGGCGATTTTTTAATTTGTCCGATCCGTTTCGCTCAACCCTACAGTAGAGCCATTATATTGATGACAAATTGCATAAAGTAAGTCCCTGAAGCAAATATTTCCAATATAATGAGCTACATATAATGCACAGGTATAAGCAGCATAGCCTAAGATTTTCAGTATTCCGTACCCATTTTTTTTTCTATTCTTTTTCTTTATTGAAGAATAAGTTACATACGGAATATGAATAATCTTATCCATTTTTTGGCTCTTTGTGGTTATAAGGAAAGTATATCATGGTTGTGGGACTGCTCTTACTTCTGTCCTCTGACATGTCTCTGCAGCTAGGCAAAGTCAAGCACTTTTCAAGCCATCAAGTCCTTCTACCTCACAGCTACAGCGTGGCATGTGTCAGCTAGCATAAGTCTTCCCTCAAAATTTCTCACCTCAAAGAATGACATTGTGACTAGGGGCCAAACACATTGCGAGACAGAAAATGGCTTAGAACATAGAGCCACATGGCTATTTTTCTTGTATTTTACTTATTCTCTTGCTTGCCACAATACCAAGAGTCAAACATAGACTTGAATGGTTTAGTTTATGTATATTATGATTGTATTTTGTAGAGATAAAGTTTTTACAAAAAATTTTTAGTAGTATAGGAGAGTAATTGAAACATCAAAATCTGAACTTTCCCAATTAACCCTACATCTTCGGGATCTGTGGAAGCGCATGTAGCGCGAAACAGCTGTCATCCTTCAGACATCATGTTCTCCCTTTCCATGTCCATGTCAAAATAAAAACTTTTTATAGCATCGGGTTTGGTGAGTGCTAACCACTTTTTTTCTTTTTCTTTTGAATTATATATCTTTTTGGTCGAGCACCCCTTATGCCCATGCATTGAGTAGGAGGTATAGGGGCTGGTACAGCATATTGTAGCACGCCGATAGGTGATCGCGAATGACAGCAGTGCGGGTATACTTTGTTTCTTCTTTTGTAACCCTACATCTGTCGCTAGTCATTGCTACGTTATCAATGTGAGGTGACACAGCAGCAATGATTTCTGTGACTACGATAAATATTGTTCATTAAATTTGCTCCCCCTCCTGCTGTGAGCCTTTGATAAGGTCACACTCCATTTAAGCATACTGCAGCCTACCAGTGTTGCCAGTTATAAGTTCCACTTTCCCTGGTTTATACTCCTGTTACCCTGCACTAAATCAGCCTATTTATTTCCTGTTACTGATATCGGCATCCTCCTGACTAGGTCATTCTCCTTGCTAAAACCCAGCGTGACGACCCTTATCTCTCTAGCTCACTCCACCTGCCACCAGCCACTCCATAGGCATAACCTAATGGGCCCTCAGTAAGGTTTTAAATGGTGATGGCCTGGATTCCCCTGGGACCTGGTAAATGGGGTGGCTTACACCTTTACAGAGATGAAATACCAAACTTTTCCTCAAGTATGTCAACTTGGGTTGAGCGACTTTTACATTTTTATGGTCGAGTCGGGTTTTGAGAAACCCGACTATATAAAAAGTCGAGTCGAGTGAAATCGGCCGATTATCGGGAAAAGTCGGGGATCGACCGAAACACGAAACCTAATGCAAGTCAATGGGGGAGCATAGTCGCAGTGAGTGGAGGCCAGGAAAACATCTACAGTGCCCATTTTAATGGCAAAAACATCCATTCTTGGTACTGAAGCTTGTCAATCTTAATTTACCTTATAATAATAGTTAGGCATTGGACATTGGGGGTCATTTGGCTAAAGTTGTGGGGGGTATGGCTGGGTCAAGTAATTAGTGGGCCCAGGAAATGTGGACCACGTCACGGCAGTGGAGCAGGGAGAGGTAAGTATTTCAACTTTGCAAGTGCTGTGATCCTGAGCAAGCAGGGGGGGCCCACTCGTTCGCATTGGCACTGGCACAGGGCCCCTCAAAGTATGTCGGTGTGTTTGCACGGCGGAGGCGCCTCCCACCAGCAGCGACACTTTTGCGTACTATGAGGGGCCCTGTGCCAGTGACGTCGCCAACGAGTATTCCCCCCCACCTGATGAAGGAACCTGCACTTTCATCTGCATCTTCCTCTTTGTCACCATGTAAGGTGGTATAGTATGCGGGAAGGGGAACCTGACATTCAGCAGGGTCAGAATCTGGCTGTGTAGCGTGCAAGGGGAATGTAGCGGTCTGGGTCAATGTACCAGCGGAGTCATCTAGCACTGGCTGGGCAATTGGCAGGATGAGGAAGAAACACAGATATAGTCCCAAATACAAAAGTAGGCTAAAAGCAGTTCAAAATTGGTAACAGTAGTAAACAGGCGGCACTGCTTTGTTCAGTGGAGGAGAACAGCAAGGAGCGGCAGACACCGTTAGTAGGCCCCAACCAAACTAGTGGGCCAAATGCAGTGTAATATTAACAACTACTTAACGAGAGCCTGAAAATGGAAGTTCAGGACAGGAAACCAGGAGAACAGCAAGGAGCGGCAGACACCGTTAGTAGGCCCCAACCCAACTAGTAGGCCAAATGCAGTGTAATATTAACAACTACTTAATGAGAGCCTGAAGATCGGAGTTCAGGACAGGAAACCAGGAGAACAGCTTGGAGCGGCAGACACGGTTAGTAGGCCCCAACCAAACTAGTAGCCCCACTGCATTTGCTCCATTTAACAACTATTTAACAAGAGCCTGAAGATAGAAGCTCTGGAAATGCAACCAGGAGAACACCTTGGAGCGGCAGACACTGTTAGTAGGCCCCAACCAAACTAGTAGCCCCACTGCAGTTTTAAAATTCCGATAGGCTGAAAACCTGACAATTGCAGGTCATTTTTTTTAAGAGGACAGCTGTATTGAGTGGCACAGACAGACACTGCTATTAGGCCTTACACCACAAAGTTGGCTCGATGCAGGTTTAAAAAAAGCTTACCTGGGTACACAGGCAGCATTGGTCTGGTCAGTGGAGGACTGTTATGATCCGGTGACCTTGGAGAGGCATGAAAACTTTCACTGGAGTAGGTGGTAACTATACTGACCGCAAATCCTGATCTTAACACCGCAACTAGAAGTAGCCGTGGGGTGTGCCTAACAAACCCTAAACACCTCGACACAGCCGGAGGACTAAATACCCCTATAGATGGAAATAGGAATACTATCTTGCCTCAGAGCAGAACCCCATAGGATAGGCAGCCCCCCACAAATATTGGCTGTGAGTAGGAGAGGAAAGACACACACAGTCAGAAAACAGGATTTAGCACAAAAGGCCGCTTTAGCTAAAATAGGAAAGGATAGGACAGAGTTCTGTGCGGTCAGTATTAAAACCCTTCCAAAAATATCCACAGCAGATTATACAAAAATTCCTCCATCTAACTAAAGACGTGGAACGTATATCTGCAACTCCAGAGACTACTAAACTCAGAGCAGGAATACAATCAAAAACAAGCACACAGCTTGTGTGCCATAGAAAAAGAAACGGACACTTATCTTTGCTGAATTGGCAGCTAAGTAGGAGAAGCCAGGCAGAGATCAAATACTTCCCAAGAAACATTGACAACTGGCAAGGACTAATGAGTCCTGCAAACCTAAATACTCCAGTCAGAACTGCAATCATTAGATACACCTGTCCAGGACTGCAGCCCAGAGACAACTGCATTACCACCTACAACCACCGGAGGGAGCCCAAAAGCAGAATTCACAACAGAGGACTATTGGAAGGAGGGACCGCAGACAGACTTGGTAGGCCTAACATAAAAAAGTAGGCTCAATGCAGTTTCATTTATCTTGCAGGGGTACACAGGCAGCATTGGTGTGGTCAGTGGAGGACTATTGGAAGGAGGGACTGCAGACAGACTTAGTGGGCCTAAAATTAAAAAAAGTAGGCCCTATGCACTTTTAAATAGGTTCCAGGGGTACACAGGCAGCATTGGTGTGGTCAGTGGAGGACTATTGGAAGGAGGAACCGCAGAAAGACTTAGTAGGCCTAATATAAAAAAAGGAGGCTCAATGCAGTTTCAATTATCTTGCAGGGGTACACAGGCAGCATTGGTGTGGTCAGTGGAGGACTATTGGAAGGAGGGACATCAGACAGACTTAGTAGGCCTAACATAAAAAAGTAGGTTCTAGGCACTTTTAAATAGGTTCCAGGGGTACATAGGCAGAATTGGTGTGGTCAGCGGAGGACAATTGGAAGGAGTGTCTGACACAGTTGGTACTCAAAAAATAATACATAGATGTTAATGTCTCACAAGAAAAACAAAACAAACAAAAAAAAGGGTGGCATACTTAGGTACAGGGGTGAGCTCCTCTGATGACTTTCAGACAGTGTTATTTGGCGCAAAGTATTTACTGGTGTAAATGTAGGACAGGGCCACTGAATATTTTAAGTAGCATCATACATGTCAACAAATTGGTATTGTCAGTGCCAGGCATTGAAGGATTTCACCGCATAGACTAAACAGCGGTGGAGCAGTGACAGATAATTTTGCAAGTGCTAGAGCACAGTTTGAGCGGGGGGGTGGGAGGCACTCTCTCGTGCCCGGCGGTACTAGCCCAAGGCCCCTCATATTACAACGGTGTGTCTGACGTTGGGTGCGCGCCACCACCGCCAGAGACACTTCATTGTACTATGAGGGACCTGGTGCCAGTGCCATCGACCAAAAGTGGGCACACCCACCTCTTCAGACAAACGGCACTCTCATGGGTGCTTCCGCCAAGTGGCGAGACCACTGCCGCGTGGGGGGAGTCAGCCCATTTAGGGAGGTGTAAACATGTCGTATGCTGGACATACAGCAGCTGCAAATGGAGAAATTGGAACACTCAGTAAGACCAGTCCAAAAGCAAGACCTTTTTAAAGTAAAGATAGGTGTCAGCCGGGAAAGGTGGGGCAAAATAATTAGAAATCCATGAGTGGTTCATTTTAATGAAGGTTAGATCATCAACATTTTGGGTAGACAGACGAGTCCTTTTTTCGGTCAGTATTGAACCAGCAGCACTGAATACTCTTTCTAATAGCACACTAGCTGCTGGGCAAGCAAGCTCCTGCAATACATATTCGGACAATTGAGGCCAGGTGTCTATTTTAGGTGGGTGATTGCTATCTAGCGCCCGACTTAGCTACCAGCACGTTACACGCCATACAGCGTCTAGTTGCTGTGACTGCCAGTGCGGCGCCGTGCGCTTTCACAGCGCTTTCCTGACCCAAGCCTGGGTGGTTAGTGGCGTCCGCCAGTGCGGCACCGCAATCACTCTCGTGTATCTTTTATTATTACTTTGGTTACACTGACACCCCATTAGCGGTGTCCAGCGCAAGTAGTCTAGTCGGACTCGGATCCCAAGTCTTGGGACTGAGCTTGGTGACTCCTTGCTTGCGCTCTTGTGTGTTCTACCGCGGCCCTGTGACTTAACAGGGTTCGCTTCCTTCGCACAGGGTGAAGTTAACCCATGTGTGTATTTACATTGTACCGCCATATAGTCCGTCATTACTTGGCAGCAGGTTCCATCTCTGCACGGTGGACCCCGGGCTGCGAACACACCTTGATCTATCTTATTATTTGGTGCGTTCCGCTAGCCCTAACATTACACTAGCGCCAGGGTCTGGCTAGTAATGACGGACATACAGCAATCCTTGCGGTATAGCCAGCAGCTGGAGGGTAGGTTGGCGGCTCTCGAGAGCTCAACCTCAGCTGTGGATGTTACCGCAGTTGCTGTACAGGCTGCTAGCGTGGCTGCAGCAACCTTGTCCACTGCCACCCCTGTTCTGACATTATCTCGCCTCCTGCTGCCAGAAAATTTATCTGGAGATAGCAAATCTTGTAGGGGATTTGTGAGTCAGTGCTCTATTCACCTCGAGCTCCTGGCTGCAAGTTTTTCCACAGAGCGGGCTAAGGTGGGATTTATTATCTCTCTCTTGTCGGACAGGGCGTTGGAATGGGCTACGCCGCTGTGGGAACGTGGCGATCATGTGGGGCAGAGTGCTTCGCTGTTTCTGAGCACCCTGAAACAGGTCTTTTTAGGACCTCAAGTCACCCATGATACTGCGCTCCAACTGCTGGCATTAACTCAGGGTGAGTCCTTGGTCAGCCATTTTGCCGTCCACCTCCGCACTTTAGCTTCTGAGCTGGAGTGGTCGGATAAAGCCCTTATCCCCATATTTTGGAAGGGGCTGTCTGATCACGTGAAGGACGCTCTGGCCACTAGGGAGATTCCTGCCACACTGGAGGAGTTAATAACTATCTCTACTCGTATTGACCTCCGTTTTAACGAGCGGAGGTTAGAACGAGCCCAGTGTAGGCAGAGGTTTCGGCTGGCTCCTACCTTCGCCAAACCTCTGGAATCTCCGAAAAAAAAAAAAAGGAAAGGAAAAGGAAAAAGGAGGGAAAGAAAAAAAAAAAAAAGGGAGAATTCCCTTTTTTTTTTTTTTTTTTAATATATTTTTTTTAAATATATTGATGAGGTATTGGAATGAATCATATTTATGATTGTGTATATACCTATATTTTTAATGTTGTGTTTGTTCGTAACAGTGTAATACCATGTATTTAAAAGCTCATTTTGGATAGAATAGAAGTACTAAACTGCTCTTTTATATATATAGGATAAATGTGTCTCTTTAGAGGCTACCATGTAGTTAGTCATCAGGAAAGGAGAACCTGATCCCCGGTCCCGCCCTGCGAATCCCTTCTAGGAACCCTCATAAATAAGAGAACTTGGAGGTTGTAACATCATTTTATAGTGCTTATTGTATTGTTTGTTCTTTTTGTTTTTTTACTACCTGATGAAGGCTGCACTGTAAAAATAGCAGCCGAAACGCGTTGTACTGTTTTTTAAAAAAATTTACAAATATATTTTATTTTGAGAAAATAAATGAATTTTTTAACATTTTTCACTGGAAGTGGATGAATTCAAAAAATCCGTAGGTGCTTAGCGCCACATTTACTTGGAGTTTTTTTTTTTTTTTTTCTCTTTGAAATCGTCATTCCTGAGGGAATTCATGAGGTCCTGTTGGGAATACCTTGGCTACGGTACCACTCTCCGCATATCGAGTGGTCCTCAGGCAGAATTCTGGGATGGGGTGAATCTTGTGGGGGTAGGTGTCAGAGGGAGTGCGTTCAGGTTGCTACTACAGAGGTACCTGCAGATCTTTCCTCTCTCCCCAAGCAATACTGGTCTTATGCAGACGTGTTCTCCAAAAAGGCGGCGGAGACCCTTCCGCCCCATCGCCCCTATGACTGTCCTATTGATCTCTTGCCTAGTGCTGAGCCTCCCCGGGGTCGAGTCTATTCGTTATCTCTCCCGGAGACAGAGGCAATGTCACAGTACATCCAGGAAAATATGGCAAGAGGATTCATTAGGAAGTCAGTGTCACCTGCTGGTGCAGGGTTCTTCTTCGTGCAGAAGAAGAATGGGGAATTGCGTCCATGCATAGAATACAGGGGTCATAATGCCATCACCGTTAAGAATAAGTATCCTTTGCCCTTGATATCTGAGCTCTTCGATAGGCTTCGGGGAGCAAGGGTATTTACTAAATTAGATCTGCGGGGTGCTTACAACCTGATTCGCATCCGTGAGGGGGACGAATGGAGGACGGCTTTTAACACCAGGGATGGGCACTATGAATATCTGGTGATGCCCTTCGGGCTCTGTAATGCCCCAGCCGTCTTCCAAGACTTTGTGAACGACATCTTCCGGGATATGCTCTCCACCTCGGTCGTAGTCTATCTGGATGATATTCTGATCTACTCTCCAGATATTGACTCCCACCGGAGAGATGTTTGCAAAGTCTTCTACCTCCTACGGGCAAACTCCCTCTATGCCAAGTTGGAGAAGTGTATATTCGAGCAGGAGTCCTTACCTTTCCTGGGCTATATCATCTCCGCCCAGGGATTGGCTATGGATCCTGCCAAACTACAGGCTGTGATGGACTGGCAGGAACCCCATTCACTTAAAGCGGTGCAGCGCTTTATGGGGTTCATTAACTACTATCGTCAGTTCATCCCACACTTCTCAACTTTGGTAGCTCCCTTGGTTGCCCTCACCAAGAAGGTAGCAAATCCCATGTTGTGGTCAGAGGAGGTCTCCAAGGCCTTTCTCTCGATTAAGTCACACTTCGCTAGCGCTCCCATCCTACATCGCCCCAATGTAGATAAGCCATTTGTCATGGAGGTGGATGCCTCTTCTGTTGGTGCTGGAGCAGTCCTTTTCCAAAAGGATGCTCAAGGTCGGAAGCATCCTTGCTTCTTCTTCTCCAAGACCTTCACACCAGCGGAGAAGAATTATTCCATCGGGGACAGGGAGTTGCTGGCCATGAAGTTAGCTTTTTCAGAGTGGAGACACCTCTTGGAGGGAGCTCGCTTTTCCTTCCAAGTGTTTACTGACCACAAGAACTTGGTGTACCTGCAGACAGCCCAGCGGTTAAATTCTCGCCAGGCCAGATGGTCCTTGTTCTTCTCCCAGTTTCATTTCACCCTCCATTTTCTTTCTGGGCAGAAGAACTTTCGGGCCGACGCTCTCTCTCGCTCCATTGTGTCATCTGTGGAGGAGGAAGAGGAGCCTCGGCTTATTGTCCCCACCGAGAGCTTGAGAACTGTGGCCCCGGTTTCGCTAGAGTCTGTGCCTCCGGGCAAGATTTTTGTACCATCCAGTTTGCGACTGGAGGTTCTCTCTTGGGCACACTCATCCGGGGTGGGTGGACATTTTGGTTCCAAAAGGACATCTTAGTTACTGGCGAGGACATACTGGTGGCCACATATGGCTCGTGATGTCGCAGAATATGTTCGGGCGTGTGTCTCTTGCGCCAAGAACAAGTCCCCTCGGCAATGGCCAGCTGGTTTGCTTTATCCTCTGCCGGTGGCGGACAGGTCCTGGGAGATGGTCGGGATGGACTTTGTAGTGGGCTTACCCAAGTCTCCTAACTGCACCATTATCTGGGTGATCACCGACCATTTTTCCAAAATGGTGCACTTGGTGCCTCTTCCACGGCTACCTTCTGCACGGGCTCTGGCTGTGTTGTTCATCAAACACATCTTTCGCCTACATGGTATGCCAGACTAAATTGCTAGTGACCCGGGTCCCCAGTTTGCGTCTCGATTCTGGAGAGAGCTTTGTCGTCTACTCAGTATTGAGTTGAATCTCTCTTCGGCATATCATCCCGAGACGAATGGGTTGGTAGAGAGGGCCAACCAGAACTTGGTCACATATTTACGACATTTTGTCTCTGCCAGGCAGGATGACTGGGCATCCTTGCTACCGTGGGCAGAGTTTGCGCTTAACAACACCGTAGCCGACACCACCGGTCAGACTCCATTCCTCCTAAATTATGGCCAGCATCCGCGTGTCCTTGTGCCCATGCCTGTGTCTTCCGCCGATTCCAGGGTGGCAGACTGGGCTGTGGAGGCACGGGACATTTGGGACCACACTCAGGATGCCATTCAGGCCTCCAAGGAGAGAATGAGGTTCTCCGCCGATGCTCATCGGCGCCCCGCTCTGACATTTGCTCCTGGCGACTTAGTGTGGCTCTCTGCCCGTAACATCAGGCTGCGTGTTGAGTCCACTAAGTTTGCACCTCGCTACTTGGGTCCCTTCAAGGTCCTCGAACAGGTTAACCCTGTGGTCTACCGTCTGGCCCTTCCTCCACGCTTGGGTATCACCGACACCTTTCATGTGTCCCTCTTGAAACCCATATACATGTCCCGGTTTTCCGAGTCATCTGCTGGGACATCAGGTTCGTCTACGGACGATTACGAGGTGAACGCTATTTTGGGGTGCAAGGTGGCACGTGGCAAAAAATTCTATTTGGTGGATTGGAAGGGTTATGGCCCAGAGGACAGGTCCTGGGAGCCTGCTGAACACATTCAATCTCCACAGCTCATTGCTGCCTTTGAGCGTAACGAGGTCCAAGGAGGGGGGGGCCATAGGGGGGGTAATGTTAGGTGTCGAGTTCCCACCTCTGCACAGGGGGAATCTCGAACCATCTCTGCTGCGGTCTCCCATTCTCCTCCAGCCGCAGTGGAGTCTGCTCAGTGGAGACGTCGTTCCCAGCGTCTTGCTCAGTCTCACTCTGTGCATAGGATTACTGCTGCTTTGCCTGCTTCTGCCATTGAAGCCAGTGCTGGGCAGCGGCGAGCAGACACTTTTGGGATCTAAGTCCTGCTTTTTCCCTTCTGAGCCAGGGTGAGATCTCCCATTGGAGATCGAGGGTCATATGCTCAGATGCTGCAGCGGTTCCCATTGGTCCTTCTTTCGAAGGTCCTGAACGTGCTGCAGCTATATAAGCTGCGCATGACCGCACGGCCATGCGCTAGTGTACATTTGTTAATGTGTGTGTGTTGTGAGTGAAAGTCGTTCATTAAAATCCCCTCCCTATTGGATGACTGTTCGCGGAAGGTGGGTGATTGCTATCTAGCGCCTGACTTAGCTACCAGCACGTTACACACCATACAGCGTCTAATTGCTGTGACCGCCAGTGCGGCACCATGCGCTTTCACAGCGATTTCCTGACCCAAGCTTGGGTGGTTAGTGGCACCCGCCAGTGCGGCACCGCAAGCACTCTCATGCATCTTTTATTATTACTTTGGTTACACTGACACCCCATTAGCGGTGTCGAGCACAAGTAGTCTAGTCGGACTCGGATCCCAAGTCTTGGGACTGAGCTTGATGACTCCTTGCTTGCGCTCTTGTGTGCGGTACCGCGGCCCTGTGACTTAACAGGGTTCGCTTCCTTCACACAGGGTGAAGTTAACCCGTGTGTGTATTTACATTGTACCGCCATATAGTCCGTCATTACTTGGCAGCAGGTTCCATCTCTGCACGGTGGACCGCGGGCTGCGAACGCACCTTACTCTGTCTTATTATTTGGTACGTTCCGCTAGCCCTAACAGTGTTTCAGTGGCACAAAATGACAGACCGATACCACAGACTGGACTGGCACAGATGCACAGATTTGCCAATATTAATCTCCCCTTCTTTTTTTTTTGGATGGGAGACTAGTGAATGAATCTGGCCCACAGTTTTACAGTAGTGTTTCAGTGGCACAAAATGACAGACCGATACCACAGACTGGACTGGCACAGATGCACAGATTTGCCAATATTAATCTCCCCTTCTTTTATTTTTTTGGATGGGAGACTAGTGAATCAATCTGGCCCACAGTTTTACAGTAGTGTTTCAGTGGCACAAAATGACAGACCGATACCACAGACTGGACTGGCACAGATGCACAGATTTGCCAATATTAATCTCCCCTTCTTTTTTTGGGGGGATGGGAGACTAGTGAATGAATCTGGCCCACAGTTTTACAGTAGTGTTTCAGTGGCACAAAATGACAGACCGATACCACAGATGCACAGATTTGCCAATATTAATCTCCCCTTTTTTTTTGGATGGGAGACTACTGTAAAACTGTGGGCCAGATTGATTCACTAGTGTTTCAGTGGCACAAAATGACAGACCGATACCACAGACTGGACTGGCACAGATGCACAGATTTGCCAGTATTAATCTCCCCTTTTTGTTTTTATATGGAAGACTAGTGAATAAATCTCGCCCACTAGTGTTTCTGTGGCACAAAATGACTGACAGATACAACAGACTCGACTGGCACAGATGCACTGATTGGCAATATAAATCTCCCTTTTTAGGTGTGGGACAGTGCAGAAAAATACAGGCCCACTGTTTCACACTACACAGTTTCAGGGGCAGAAACTGGCTTGAAGATATATATAAAAAAAAAAAAAAAAGGGACTGTACTACAATTACTATCTCCCTACAGTAATCTTAGAAAAGTATGGCAGGCAGCAATAAAAAGGACTGCTGCACACAAAAGTGTGGATAAACAAACAAGATAGCTGTGCAGAAAGGAAGGAACAACAGGATTTGTGCTTTGAAAAAAGCAGTTGGTTTGCACAGCGGCGTACACACAGCAATGCAGCTATCAGGGAGCCTTATAAGGCAGCCTAATAAGCTACAGAGCTGATGCACTGAAATCTAGCCTCCACTGTCCCTGCAAGGAAAAGGTGGTGTTGGACAGTGGAAATCGCTACAGCAAAAGCGGTTTGCGGGTTTATATTCCCTGCTTAACGCTATCCCTGCTTCTGACGAAGCGGCAGCAACCTCTCCCTATGCTCAGATCAGCAGCAGTAAGATGGCGGTCGGCGTGCACGCCCCTTTATAGCCCCTGTGACGCCGCAGAAAGCAAGCCAATCACTGTAATGCCCTTCTCTAAGATGGTGGGGACCGAGAACTATGTCATCACGCTGCCCACACTCTGCGTCCTCCTTCATTGGCTGAGAAATGGCGCTGAATGCATCATATGAAACGCGGCTTTGGCGCGAAGGTCGCGTACCGCATGGCCGACCCCACACAGGGATCGGATCGGGTTTCATGAAACCCGACTTTGCCGAAAGTCGGTGACTTATGAAAATGACCGATCCGTTTCGCTCAACCCTAATGTCAACATTACCTCTAAAGGGTGATGACCAGTATATTTGCTTAACTCCTTAATAACAAAGCAAATTTTGACTTTAATGACCAGCCCTAATTTTTTTAAAATCTGACCAGTGTCACTTTATGTGATAATAACTCTGGAATGCATTCTGTAATGTTGTAGATAAGCCCCCGATGTTACCTGAAAAAGGAGAAAAAGACGTTATATTATACTCACCCAGGGGCGGTCCCGCTGCTGGTCAGGTCAAACGGGCGTCTCTGTTCCGCTGCGGCGCCTCCCATCTTCATTACAAGACGTCCTCTTCTGATCTTCAGCCACGGCTCCGGCGCAGGCGTACTTTGCTCTGCCCTGTTGAGGGCAGACAAAGTACTGCAGTGCGCAGGTGCCGGGCCTCTGACCTTTCCGGCGCCTGCGCACTGCAGTATTATCCTCTGCCCTCAACAGGGCAGAGCAAAGTACGCCTGTGCCAGAGCCGTGGCTGAAGATCAGAAGAGGACGTCTTGTAATGAAGATGGGAGGCGCCGCAGCGGACCGGAGACGCCCATCCGACCTGACCAGCAGCGGGACCGCCCCTGGGTGAGTATAATATAACGTCTTTTTCTCCTATTTCAGGTAACATCGGGGGCTTATCTACAGCATTACAGAATGCTGTAGATAAGCCCCTGATGCCGGTGGGCTTACCTCACCCGCGAATTTCGGGGTGACAGGTTCCCTTTAATGTGTGTACATTCAGGCAGCCAATCAAGGCACAGAAACCATCCACAACGTCATGACACAAGGTCTTTATGATTGGCTGCCAAAGTTGGCATTGGTGGGAGGGGACGAAGGAAACAAGTGTGTGTGTGGTGTGTTGAGTGTTACTCCACCACCAACACATCTTGGACTTGAATCTCATGGAAGCCCCCGACACATGAGCATCTTCTTGCTGCACTATCTTCAACATGCTGCCCATATTCTTAGGACTAGAACTAGTGCTGACTACTGGGTTGCCACTCTGTCAGATCCACAGTAGAAAAGTAAAATTTGCCAGATTCTTCCTCTACTGAAAAGGGACACACGCATGCTGGAGTATCGAAACACACATGTAGACAATCTTAAGAGTGGTTTTCCTCAAGACAGCAACAGTGTGCATCACAGGTCTAGGCTTCCAAACCCGGCAACGTCAAGGCGTCATTGCAAAAACATCAGCAGCAGCGTAAGTGGTGATTGAGTCAGTTCACTAATTTTTTTAGACTAACCCGTTCACCAACAGAACATAGTACAAGTTTGACATGTTGTGAACAACTGGAGTGGATGTTGCAGTAGTATCTTGAGCTCAATATCCATCAATTTGCACCCTTTTGCATTTTGGTCTTCAAAAATGGAAGAGTGGCCTGAGCTCACCTGTCATGACTTGGAGGTTTTGTCATTCCCTACAGACAGCGTGCTCTCAAAACGTGTCTTCAGTGCTGCTGGCGGTGTCCTGATGGATAAGTGCATCCGGCTGTCCCCTGAAAGTGTAGACCACCTAAATTTCATCAAAATGAACGAGTAATAGATCTTCAATGACTTTTGCACCCCAGTCGCAGACTGGGCAATCTAGGCAATGGTATAGTTTTTACTGTCATTCATTGATCTCATGTTATTGCAGTCTGTGCCACCTTTGTCATGGCTTCTGTGCCTGCTGTTGCTACTGCTACTGAGGTTATAAACATTTTTTTGAAATGTGAAGACTCAGAGTTGGGTTTCCATCTGGTGGGCTGCCTGTAGTGGAAGGTGTGTCAGAGGCCTATTATACTGTTTCTTCTCTGTGGAAATTGATGCCACTTTAGTAGTTGTGTAACAATAATTTTTTGAAATCTAAGTTGGGTCTCTTTCATGTGTGTTGCCTGTAGAAGTAGGACTCCCAGACATGTAGGTCAACTTACTTTCACTCAACTGCCTGTGTTACTATCCTTACATTTTCCTATCATTATTATTATTATTATTATTAATTATTATAGCGCCATTTATTCCATGGCGCTTTATATGTGAGGAGGGGTATACATAATAAAAACAAGTACAATAATCTTGAACAATACAAGTCACAGCTGGTACAGAAGGAGAGAGTACTTTATGAATCTGAAGTTTGTGTCATGTGAGTATGGCTGGAATAAAAAAAAAAATTGGAGGTGTGGCATGAGGTATCAGGTGTCCCAGCTAAGAAGGCTTACACCGCTCCCTTAACCACCAGGTACTCATTGGAACTTCAATTCAAAGCTTTAAATTCTGGCCCAGACCCTGATACCTCATAGATGTGCCATGGCTGGCTGCTTCTGTGCCATTATAAAAGGTTCTATTATGGGTCAATTGAGCAGTCAACAACCTGTGTTACAGTCCTTACATTTTTCTGCCAATAGTACTGTATGAAACTGATGTTTGTGCCATCTGAGTATGGCTGGAATAAAACAAAAAACTATTGAAGTGTTGCATGAGGTATCAGGTCTCCCAGCTAAGAAGGCTTACTCTGCTCCCTTAACCACCATGTCCTCACCGAAACTTCAATTCCAAGCTGTAAATGCTGACTCAGACCCTGTCTCTTGCATGTCTCATGCCTGACTGCTCCGCCATTATAAAATCTCTACGGTGAGTCAATTGATGACACTTTTTATGGTGCCTGCCTCTAATTTGAGCTTTTTGGGCAGCTTCCCCCCTCCCCCCCAAAGGGTGTTGTCTATGCGTTTTTGTTTTGTTTTTTGCCTCGCATTAAATTCATTGAAGTTCAGATACGTTCAACAAACCATTTGACAAACAATTAGAGCTGCATAGAAAGGGTCATTAACCTCTTAAGCACCAAAGATAACCAAATTCATATAATATGGGATACAAACACACAGGCTAAATTGAAGATTCACAATACGTAGTGCTCTTCTACCCTCAAATCGGTGTGATACACTCATGACAGGAGGAGGAGCAGGAGCTGGCTGCCTGCTCTATAGACGGTACTACCCACACCGCCTTCATCCAGTCTGTTAAGTGTGGGTGGTATGAAGATGAGGAGTAGAGGGAGGATGAGGAGGAGGATGATGAGGACAATATCGACAGCTATCCTCTTGGTGGGGACAGGGAAGTGTCGGCTGTTGGCAGTCTGGCAAATATGGCTGCGTTTATGTTCCATTGCCTTTTTCCTTGATCCTCGCATTGCATGCATTTTGGCCAACACTAATTGCAGGTTGGTCACCCTTCTAGATCCATGCTACAAGGAAAACTTTACATCTCTCCTTCAAGTGGCAGAGAGGTTTTATAAAATGTTGCAGTACCAGAAGGCCCTAGTTGAAGAATTATTTAAAATATTCCCATCTGACAATGTTGGCGGCAGAGGTCACAGTTCCTTGGACAACCAAGGAGTAGAGAAGAGGGAGACACACACCGGATGCAGCAGAGGCAGGTGAACACTATCAAAGGTCTGTGACAGTTTTCTCAGACCCTCCCATTGCCCAGGTCCTGATGTACAGGGTACTCTCACAAGGAGGGAAAAGTTTTGGAAGATGCTGAAGGAGTACATTGCCAACCATACCAGCATCCTGCATGATTCCTCTGTGCCTTACAACTATTGGGTGACAGGAGACTTTGCATAGTAAGTACAGAGGATTCTGGTCTCCTCCATATCAGGCTAAGTAAATGAGAAACGCTCCACTATATTCCCCAGCGGGGTTGATGAAATAAAGTCTTTGATGCTGCTACATAAAAATAATTGCTTTTTTCAGGGCTAATTCAAATTGGTTCTATACTCTATTATTACTGCTCTTATCTGCAATTTGTTTAGAGTGAGGTGTGGCAGTTGGGATAGCACATTACAGCCGTATAAAGGCACAGATGATTGGCCTCGGGGAGACCAAAACATCCAACACTGCGGAGACACCATCACGTGTTTCTCAACGCAGTGATTCCAGAACACTGCCCCCATCCCTTATGGGAAATATGCAGATAAAGAAGCTGCGGAGACACCATCACGTGTTTCTCGACGCAAGCAGTGAATAGCCAGGCCTTTCCCCGGGAAGGAACAACCACGGGAAGGGCAGCATCCTATGAAGGAAAGCCACCTATGCCAAGCATGGTATCCATCCACAGACAGCTGTTTCGGGGTGTTTGCCCCTCATCAGTGTGGAGTAGGAATCTGGCTATTAGGAGCAGTGCCTAGTAAAAAGTGCCTTTATAGCCTTTTTACTAGGCACTGCTCCTAATAGCCAGATTCCTACTCCACACTGATGAGGGGCAAACACCCCGAAACAGCTGTCTGTGGATGGATACCATGCTTGGCATAGGTGGCTTTCCTTCATAGGATGCTGCCCTTCCCGTGGTTGTTCCTTCCCGGGGAAAGGCCTGGCTATTCACTGCTTGCATCGAGAAACACGTGATGGTGTCTCCGCAGCTTCTTTATCTACATTACAGCCGTATAGTCAGGGTTTATTGCCTTATAAATTATAATCCTTGCTGCTGCGTTTTTTCCATACACTGATTGACAAATTCTGCCCAAAACACCGTGTCTGCGAATTGAGATACTGAGTTGGCCTTAATCCTAAGTCATATTGCACGACTCGTTAAAGAGTTGATTGTGACTTGTAGGATCTCTACTTCCAACAGGTGGCACTATAGAGTTTAAGTCCTCTTTTTCTCAGAAGAGGCAATTTGCATATTTAATTTCCCAGAGGAGCATTGCACGGCGAATAAGCCTCCTTACCTTGACAAGCCAGAGATGGTATGTCACTCTCCACAAGGAGAAACGATACCCCTTAGACCCCAGTCCAGAGCCTCTCACCTAGCCAAATCAGTTCTCATGCTTCGCACTGACGAGGGCCAACAGCCCGAAACACCGTGTCTGCGAATTGAGATACTGATTTGGCTTTAATCCTAAGTCATATTGCACGACTCGTTAAAGAGTTGATTGTGACTTGTATGATCGCTACTTCCAACAGAAGGCGCTATAGAGTTTAAGTCCTCTTTTTTTCGGAAGAGGCAATTTGCATATGACAAATTCATGTCTTTTATGGTAATCTGTATTCAAAATTTCATCAAAGCTGGCAGTGTTGCTTGCGTTGCTCCAGAGTTTGTTGCTGCCAGGTACAAGAAAAAATCTTTTCATGGCCTGTTCAATTTCCTTCTACATTCTACAATAATACCACTCTTATCTATAATTCAGTTATGATTAGCTGTGGCAGTAGGGATAGCATATTACAGGCATCTAGTCAGGGATTATGGCCTTATAAATGATAATACAGTATTTGATGCTGCTTTTTGTTTACATACACTTATTGACAGATTTGTGTTTTTAACTATGATCTGTACTCAGAAATTCATCAAAGCAGGTAGAATTAATTGATTTAATGTGTCCATTCGCAGTTTCACTATAGCAGCTGTATATAAAAGGAAGGGGTGGGAGACTTAACGTTAGTGAAGCAGGAATTACCACTTCTGAACTATCAAGTGCTTTGTTTCCATCAATTCCTGGGGGCTTCTTGAAGTTTGTTTGGGATCATTGTTCTACTGGAAGAACCATAACTTAGGGTGCAAACCCAGCTTTATGACACTGGACACTACATTGTGACCCTAAATTCTTTGCGAATCTTCATATTTCATGATGCCTTGCACACAGTCATGGCACCCAGAGCCAGGAAAACAACTCCAAAATATGAACCCCCACCATATTTAACTGTAGCTACTGTGCTCTTTGATTTGTAGGCCTCATTCCATGTACAGTAAACACTAGAATGATGTGCTTTACAAAAAAGCTCTATCTTGGTCTCATCTGTCAACAAGACACCTACTGACCCCTCTAAAAATAATGGGGTGCTGCCTGCTGACCCTCTATAAATTGTGAGGGCCTCCTGCTGGCCCTCCAAGTTTAAAACTTTACAGTATTAACACAAAGAATAAAATTTTCCCACCTGAGATGGATAAATTATATTGCAATAGCGATATACAGCTAATATTAGAGTGAAGGATGCCGAATGGCTCTCTGACAATAGTGAGAGCCGCCTGCTGGCCCTATAACAATAGTAAGGGCCACCTGATGGCCCTCTACAAATAGTGAGGACTGCCTGAACAACTCCATAGCATTATTATTGGAGTTGCCCCACCAAACTTTACAGGTAGCACAATGCAGTCTGGCAGATATCATTTTCATTTTCAAAAAACCCACCCTCGACCCATCCTGCACAAACAACTACAGACCGGTCTCCAATCTCCCCTTCATCTCAAAACTCCTGGAGCGCCTAGTCTACTCCCGCCTTACCCGTTACCTCTCCACTCATTCCCTCCTAGACCCTTCACAGTCCGGGTTCCGCCCCCTACATTCGACAGAAACTGCACTCATCAAGGTGACCAATGACCTTCTGACAGCAAAACGTAATGGTGACAACTCTCTGCTCATTCTTCTCGATCTTTCTGCAGCTTTCGACACTGTTGACCACCCTCTCTTACTCTCTAGGCTCCAGTCACTAGGCATTAAGGACACTGCTCTCTCCTGGTTCTCCTCCTATCTTTCTGACCGCTCCTTCAGTGTTCTGTTCTCTGGCTCCACTTCATCTCCTCTTCCTCTCACTGTCGGGGTACCTCAGGGCTCAGTCCTTGGCCCCCTTCTCTTCTCCCTCTACACAGCCCCAATTGGACAGACCATCAGCAGATTTGGCTTTCAGTACCATCTTTACGCTGATGACACACAACTATACACGTCATCCCCTGACCTTACTCCTGCTGTACTACAGAACGCCACTGACTGTCTGTCCGCAGTCTCTGACATCATGTCCGCTCTCTTTCTGAAACTCAACCTCTCCAAAACTGAACTTCTTCTGCTCCCGCCTTCTACTAACCTCCCTAAATCTGACATTTCCCTCTCCGTGGGTGGCACCATAGTAACACCCCGGCAGCAGGCGCGCTGTCTGGGTGTTATGTTTGACTCTGATCTCTCCTTCACCTCCCACATACAATCTCTTGCCCGCTCGTGCCGCTTACACCTAAAGAACATCTCTAGAATCCGCCCTTTTCTCACCATGGAGACAACAAAAACTCTCACTGTAGCCCTAGTCCACTCCCGTCTAGACTACTGTAACGCTCTATTAATTGGCCTCCCCCTCACGCGACTTTCCCCTCTCCAGTCTATCCTTAATGCGGCAGCCAGGGTTGTCCATCTGGCTAATCGTTACTCGGACGTGTCCACTCTTCGCCAGTCGTTACACTGGCTGCCCATTCATTACAGTATACAATTCAAAGTACTTGTTCTCACCCACAAAGCTCTCCACAGTGCGGCACCCCCTTACATCTCCTCCCTCATTTCTGTCTATCGGCCTAGCCGACCACTGCGCTCTGCAAACGACTTTCGACTAACCTCTGCACTAATCCGTACCTCCCACTCCCGACTACAGGACTTCTCCCGTGCTGCACCAATCCTCTGGAATGCTCTACCCCAAGATATTAGGACCATCCACAACTTGCATAGTTTTAGGCGCTCCCTCAAAACTCATTTGTTCAGAGCGGCCTATCACGTTCCCTAATCAAACTCATGTTTGTGTGTGTGTGTAGCCCATTCACTATCTCCATCTACCCCCCACTCCATGAAGATGGCTGGACCATCATTGTAAATACATCATTGTAAATACACACCTGTACTTTGTATCTCCCCATCTCATTGTGGATTGTAAGCTCTCACGAGCAGGGTTGTCTTATTTTGCTTTATTACTGTATTGTTAACATTGTTACCTATGACTGGTGTGTTTGAAACTGTTAAACTGTAAAGCGCTGCGGAATATGTTGGCGCTATATAAATAAAGATTATTATTATTATTATTATTATTATTTTCCTAGCATTCATCTCAACCATACTCATTCATCAGTCTGCCAGATAGAGAACCATGATTTGCCACTCTAAAGAACATGTTTCCACTGCCTTAAATTCCAATAGCGGCGTGCACCATCCAACACATGAAATTGTGCTTGGTGATATAAAGCTTACATGTAGCTGCTCGCTGATGGAAACCCATGCCATGAAGTTTTTGGTGCACAATTTGCTCATATTAATGCCAGAAGTGGTTTGGATTCTGCATTTACTGAGTCAACAGTGCATTGGAAACTTTAATGCAGTATGTGCCTCAGTACTAGGTGGCCCCGCTCTGTAACTTTATGTGGTTTTCCATTTTGCGGTTTCATAGCTGTTCTTGAACGTTTCCACTTGTCAATAATGCATATGTAAAGGGTGCGGGGGGCCCGTTTAATGCACTGCACTCCTTGCATAAGTCCCTGGTATATTTCATATGTCATGTAATGATTATATATTGTTTATTGCATTTTACTTATGTTCATGTTTTGTAAAGATATAGGGATAGTATTGGACTTCGACCAGCAGGGGGAGTACATTAGAACAGAATAGAATAGAATAGGGATTAGTTTGACCAATAGGATTTTGCATGGTTAGAAGGGGCTAGGAAAAGAGTAGTTGGGGAGCTTCCTGGAGTTAGTTAGTGCGTGTGAGCTGGGAGCAGGGAAGGGACAGTCGTGTCCAGGGAAACGTCCAAGCAGAGGAGTCCAGCAGTTCAGGGCCGAAGAGCTGACAGTCACAAGGTAGCGGAGGAATATCAATGCAGCATAAAGATGGTAGCAGCTAACTTTATGGGAACAACCCTTAACGTCCGAGCCTGTGGCCTAGTAAGGAATGGAAGAGCCATTCTTTGACTTCACCTTTGGAAAGGGAAGTGGGCAGGGGAACTCCTGAAGCGGGTTAGTCTGACCAGTCAGGAAGTTGCTGCACCGGCGAATCCGGTGGATATTCCAGGAGGAGTGAGGGACAGTACAGGGAATGGAATAGTGATATTCTGCGAAGAATCTCGTGCTGTTTCGGTGACTAAACTGCACGAGCTGAGTAAAATTGTTATGTTGAAGATGACCCTGGACTCTGACTGTCATTGTGTGGTGTTGAAAGAAAAGGAACCCCAGCAGTGTGGAATGGACTGCAATGTGTTAATGTGACGGAGGACCACGGTGTGTCAGCACTGCCACCCTCAGCCACGACAACCCCCCTGGCCTCCGTTTCACATACATCAGCAAATTTTGCTCTGAGAGATTTGAACTTCAAAGATTGCTAAGAAAAATCCAGCAGTGCTTTAGAATATTGAATGTATATTAACTTGAACGTTCTATTGAACTGGGATAGATGGCAGGTGCATGGAAAGATTTTTATTTGATGTGCTTCAGTGAAAGGGGTGCCATTAACTTCCATTATTCATCCTTATCTCATTGTTTTACTGTTTAATTCGGCTAATCTAATTTGTACCAACCATTGACTTCTCTTCCTTAGCACACAGAGGGCCTGGAGGGGTTTAAAGAGTTCTAATTTGATTTTGTGGCTAATGCAACACTTTCTGTAGGTTCAGAAACACCTATTACACCATTACAAAAGCTATTTTTACTGTACATACTGGCCATTTTAATAGATTTAGATATAATATTTTTATTCATATAAATATACCGTACCTTAATTTAAAAAATAAATATGTTAAGTAGAACATCTATTGGTCTGCATGACACAATATAGTTGCTAATTGTGGTAAATTTGTTAGGACTGTAAAGAACTTTCGGAAACAATCCTCACAAATTTAAGCAGTGGACCAAAAATTTTTAAAGTTTGTGTAAACCATACCACTAGAGGAACAACATAAATGTCCATTGTCCATTGTAATGTTTGCAATTTAGTATATGTGAAAAAAGGTTCATCAAGGATAAACAAAGAAGGGAAGAAGTTGTGGTTTCCTTATGCTAAAAAAAAAAGCTGGAGCCCAATGAGTCATACAATCATGGCCAAAAGTGTGGGCACTGTTGAAATTGTTCCAGAAAATGAAGTGTTTCTCCCAGAAAACTATTACCATTATACATGTTTTTATCTGGTTTGCAGTGTTATTTTCATATTGCAGTGAGTTTGAACGAGCATCATATGCTTGAATCAAAGTTGTTTACCCACAATTTTGGAAAGGTACCAACAATTTTGTCAGGCCCATTTTTGAGGTTTAGTGTGAAATTGTGCCCAATTTGCCTTTTTTTATCAGGTTTGTTTTGTATTGTTCCAAGGCACACGAGAAATAAACATTTGCATAACAAAACTTGTCTAATTGCAATAAATTTATTGGGGAAAAACTTAATTTTCTGTAACAATTTCAAGAGCGACAATACTTTCAGCCATAACTGTATGTCACATGTTAATTTGCGGCAAGTTGCGATGATTTATGCAGGTTAAAATGGTTGCAACTTAAATATATTTTTCCAGTTTTTTTTTAAAGCAGTTGTTCTCTTCTTTAAAAGATAACACCGGGACAGCTGAGGTAATAGCTAGTTAGTAATGTCCATATGTCTGTAAAGTTCCACTTGGATGAAGGAGCTCTGACTGTGTAAATTCTTATTTTTTTACATTTCCATCCCATGGCATGCCCTGCAAAAGACAAAGTATGCTCTGCTCATATATCGCAGGATCATGGATTTCCTCCCCCTCACCATGAGACTGAGTGCATCCTGATGTATTAGCACATTGGCACATTACAGACATATGGACTTTACTACACATGTCGTCAAAATTGTTGGTACCCCTGGTTTAATGACAGAAAAACCCACAATGGTCACAGAAATAACTTTAATCTGTCAAAAGAAATAATAAATAATCTATGAAAAAGAACAAATGAAAGTCAGACATTGCTTTTCAACCATGCTTCCACAGAATTAAAAGAAAAATAAACTCATGAAATAGGCCTGGACAGAAATAATGGTATCCTTAACTTAATATTTTGTTGCACAACCTTTTGAGGCCATCACTGTAATCAAATGATTCCTGTAACCGTCTGTTAGGAGTCGAGTTTCCTCTGCTGCACAGGAGGAATCTCGATCCGTGTCTGCTGCGGTCTCCCATGCGGTATCGGCCGCAGTGGGCTCTGCTCAGCGGAGATGTCGCTCCCAGCGTCTCGCTGGGGTTGATTCGGTGCATAGGGTCACTACTGCCTTTTCTGGCTTTTCTATGGTACCCTGCACTGATCTGCGGTGAGCGAGCCTCTCTGGGACTAAGTCCTTGTTTACTCACACTGAGCATGCCCAGGGCAGGGTCTCCCATTGGAGGTCGAGGGCCACATGTTCGGTCACATGCTCAGGTGCTGCAGTACATTCCATTGGTCCTTCTGGAAGGTCCTGAAAGGGCAAAACATGCTCAGGTACTGCAGCACTTTCCATTGGTCCTTCTGGAAGGTCCTGAAAGGGCAAAAACTTCAGTAGCAGCTTCCTGTGCTGCAACTATATAAACTGCGCATGACCGCACGGCCATGCGCTAGTATCGTCTTATGCTATATGCTTTGCGCCAATGTGGTCATGTGTTTGAATGTGTTCAGGGACCCGGCTGAAATAAGCCCCTAGAATGCTGGCACCTCCGGCGAGGAGATTGTGTTTAAGTGTGTTCAGGGACCCGGCTGAAATAAGCCCCTAGAATGCTGGCATCTCCGGCGAGGAGTTTTGTATGCATGCATGACCACTCACTGCTCACATCTGGGTAGTTGGCCTGTGCCTCTGTGAAAGTCTAACAGGGCACAGAGCTTTCCTCTCGCGGTTACTCTGTGAAGCTAACAGAGTTGGTATATACCGCCATATAGAGCCGCCATTATTTGGCAGCAGGTGCTTTCCTGCACGGTGGATCCCGGGTTGCGAACGCACCAATTCCATTTAATAAATTATATATTTGTTGCGTTCCGCCAACCCTAACACCGTCAATGAGACTTCTGCAATCTGCACTTCTCGACAGGTATTTTGGCCCACTCCTCAAGAGCAATCTGCTAAAGTTGTCTCGTGTTTGAAGGTTGCCTTTTCCAGACGGCATGTTTCAGCTCAATAAGATTTAGGTCAGGGCTCATAGAAGGCCACTTCAGAATAGTCCAATAGGAAACTCTTAGCCATTCCTGGGTGTTTTTAGCTGTGTGTTTTGGGTCATTATGCAGTTGCAAGGCCCATGACCTGTGACTGAGACCAAGCTTTCTGCCACTGGGCAGCACATTTCTCACTAGAATCCCTTGATAGTCTTGAGATTTTATTGTACCCTGCACAAATTCTAGACACCCTGTGCCAGATGCAGCAAAGCAGTCCCATGTTTCACAGTAGAGACAGTGTTCTTTTCTCATCTGTCCATAGGACATTCTCCCAAAAGCTTTGTGGCATGTCAACATGTAGTTTGGCAAATTCCAGTGTGACTTTTTTATAATTTTTTTTCAACAACTGTGTCCTCCTTTGTCATCTCCCAGGAAGTCTACTTTGGCTCCTACAATGAGGGATGGCGCTATCTGACACTGATGTTCCTTGCTCTTCAAGTTAACCATTAATCTGTTTAGAAGTTTTTCTGGGCGCTTTTGTTACCATTCGTATTATCCATCTCTTTGATTTGTCATCAATTTTCCTCCTGCGGCCACATCCAGGGAGGTTGGCTGCAGTCACATGGATCTTAAATTTCTGGATAATATGTGCAACTGTAGTCACAGCAACATCAAGCTGCTTGGAGATAGTCTTATAACTTTTACCTTTAACATAGTTGTCTATAATGTTCTTTCTTAAGGTACCTTCACACTGAACAACATTACAACGATAACGATAGCGATCCGTGACGTTGCAGCGTCCTGGATAGCGATATCGTTGTGTTTGACACGCAGCAGCGATCTGGATCCTGCTGTGACATCGCTGGTCGGAGCTAGAAGGCCAGAACTTTATTTCGTCGCTGGCTCACCCGCTGACATCGCTGGATCGGCGTGTGTGATGCCGATCCAGCGATGTGTTCACTGGTAACAAGGGTAAATATCGGGTTACTAAGCGCAGGGCCACGCTTAGTAACCCAATGTTTACCTTGGTTACCATTGTAAATGTAAAAAAAAAAAAAACACTACATACTTACATTCCGGTGTCTGTCACGTCCCTCGCCGTCAGCTTCCCACACTGACTGAGCGCCGGCGGTAAAGCACAGCGGTGACGTCACCGCTGTGCTCTGCTTTACGGCTGGCCTGGGGATTTCGGCATCGTTGGTCGCTGGAGAGCTGTCTGTGTGACAGCTCTCCAGCGACCACACAAGGACTTTCCAACGATCACGGCCAGGTCGTATCGCTGGTCGTGATCGTTGGAAAGTTGCTGAATGTGACGGTACCTTAATCTCCTGAGACAACTCTTTCCTTTGCTTCCTCTGGTCTATGTTGAGTGTGATACACACCATGTCACCAAACAGCACAGTGAGTATCTGTAGCCCTATATACAGGCCCACTCACTGATTCCAAGATTGTAGTCACCTGTGATGCTAGTTAGTGCATACACCTTGATTTAACATGTCCCTTTTGTCACATTATTTTTAGGGGTATCATCATTTCTGTCCAGGCCTATTTCATGAGTTTTATTTTTTTTGTAATTCTGTGGAAGCATGGTTGAAAAGCAATTTCTTATTTTCATTTGTTCATATTCATAGATCTTTAATTCATTATTACAAATTATTTCTGTGACCAATGTGGGGTTTTCTGTCATTAACTGAGGGGTACCACCAATTTTGACCATGTGTGTAACTAGCTAACATCTCAGCCGTACTAGTTGTTAACATTACCTCTTGCACTGGCACTTTATCTAGTTTCATATTCTCAGCCCACAGCTGCTTAAATATGGTTAATCATTACGTGCCTACTGTTAAGTGCCTTATACTCGTTGTCTCTCCTTCAGGACTCTAGTCTATATCCCTTCTGGGTGTGCGCTCCTGTTTTTTTAGACGGATTTAACTTTTCTTCATTGTTCTGTTTATCCTTTTTATCACCTGATTCTAATAAAGCATAATTTTGTTCACTATTAGTCAATACACAGTACCTAGAAGAAATTTGCCTAGATAATGATGGCACTTCCACAATTGTATATAAACCTATAAATATACGGAAGCAGATGCCCAGTAAATTTTAAAAGATCATACCGTACATTTTATTGAATACTAAATAACACACAATTTTAAAAAAATTGTTTTCAATGGGTAAACACAACAAAAATAGACTTGCAAATCTAAGGATAGTTATACCCAATATTAAGAGCAATGGATACCATTAAATTAGTGTTACTGATACGATTTGGACTAGAGAAAAACATCCAATTATTTTACAAAATAAAATACTGTTAATGCTTATAAGCTTTGATGTATAAAAAATAATAATTAATGAATACTCAAATAATAGCTAGTCAGGTACATTTAGATTGATTAAATTATTCCTGATGCTCAGTCGCAATGTTAGTACATATTAGATCAGTACCCTTGTACATACAAGTTGTGCTTATAAGTTTCAAACAAGACGACAAAAAAACGAGAAAGCCAGCTCACCGACAGATGCAAGAGGCACGGAACTTCGTCCTGACACGACGTAGTAAGATTCAAAGAAAAGAAGAAAGTGTTCCAGCTTCTTGATAAAATGTATAAACTTTAATCCAACATATTAAAAATAGAGAGAACAAACTCCTGGGACAGTGCCATAGAACGTGTGAAGTAAGCTACGCGTTTCGACCTGACGGTCTTTGTCACAGCTGTGACAAAGACCGTCAGGTCGAAACGCGTAGCTCACTTCACACGTGCTATGGCACTGTCCCAGGAGTTTGTCCTCTCTATTTTTAATATGTTGGATTAAAGTTTATACATTTTATCAAGAAGCTGGAACACTTATAAGTTTCAACACATGAAAAAAGTTTAGATTCTCTGATGATATGAAGTTAAAATCCAATTGGATCAATTACATTATTAAATCTATTTTTAAAGCAAAGTAATAATTCTCTTAAAGGTAGATCAGCAAATAGTATATAGTGAATCAATGGTCCAATTGAAAAAAGCTTTTAACAATTTTTCTTGTGCTTAGCTTACCCATTAAAAAAAATTTTTTTAAAAATTGTGTGTTATTTAGTATTCAATAAAATGTATTATCTTTTAAAATTTACTGGGCATCTGTTCCGGTATATTTATAGGTTTATATTAGTCAATATATTACAGCTCTGGTGCTGCCTACGTCAGTATCACTCTCATCTTTGGTAATCATTAAAGGGGTTGCCCAGCTTTAGTCTACATCTATAAGTCCGCATTCAGTCTATGCAACTGCAGACTTGTGAATCCTCATATCACGCACACATCCGGCCACATTCTGGGTGGACTTTGCCCAGTATACTTGCATTGAGTGAGGCCATGCCCACATATTCACCACGTAACCGCATGTATGCGAATCACATACTGGCAGTCACGTGCCCATTGCTCCTGGAGCCAACACCAGAAAATTTTCACAGCGCACAGTGGGTGCAATGTGTGGATTCCCAAGTCTGCAATCACACAGAGTGCAGACTTGTACCTTAATGCTGGTCAACCTCTTTAAGCTGCCAATAAACTGCAATGCCAAGTCACAAATTTAAGTCTGTTAGGAAAACTAAAAATATGTTAAAGAAATGGTAAAAAAAAAGAAAAAGTATAAAAACAAATAAAAAACTAAACGTTTCAGTTACCCTGCTTTGTATTACTGTGATTATAAAAGTCAGCAGGATCAAAATGTTAAATTAATTTACCTAATTTAACCCCAAAATGGTTTTTGTTCAAAAAAATGTTTTTACTGAAAAAGAAATGTAACAAAAAAATATAAAAAAAAATTGTATGCATGTGAAAAAGGCACTGTTAGGGCTAGCGGAACGCACCAAATAATAAGATAGATTAAGGTGCGTTCGCAGCCCGGGGTCCACCGTGCAGAGATGGAAACTGATGCCAAGTAATGATGGACTATATGGCGGTATAATGTGAATACACACACGGGTTAACTTCACCCTGTGTGAAGGAAGTGAACCCTGTTAAGTCACAGGGCCGCGGTACCGCACACAAGAGCGCAAGCAAGGAGTCACCAAGCTCAGTCCCAAGACTTGGGATCCGAGTCCGACTAGACTACTTGCGCTCGACACCGCTAATGGGGTGTCAGTGTAACCAAAGTAATAATAAAAGATGCACGAGAGTGCATGCGGTGCCGCACTGGCGGATGCCACTAACCACCCAGGCTTGGGTCAGGAAAGCGCTGTGAAAGCGCACTGCGCCGCACTGGCGGACACAGCAATTAGACGCTGTAAGGTGTGTAACGTGCTGGTAGCTAAGTCGGGCGCTAGATAGCAATCACCCACCTTCCGCGAACAATCATCCAATAGGGAGGGGATTTTAATGAACGACTTTAACTCACAACACACACACGTTTACAAATGTACACTAGTGCATGGCCGTGCAGTCATGCGCAGCTTATATAGCTGCAGCACGTTCAGGATCTTCCAATAAAGGACCAATGGGAACAGCTGCAGCATCTGAGCATGTGACCCTCGATCTCCAATGGGAGATCTCATCCTGGGCATGCTCAGAAGGGAAAAAGCAGGACTTTGATCCCAAAAGCGTCTGCTCGCTGCTGCCCAGCACTGGCTTCAATGGCAGAAGCAGGCAAAGCAGCAGTAATCCTATGCACAGAGTGAGACTGAGCAAGACGCTGGGAACAACGTCTCCGCTGAGCAGACTCCACTGTGGCTGGAGAAGAATGGGAGACCGCAGCAGAGATGGTTCGAGATTCCCCCTTTGCAGAGGCGGGAACTCGACACCTAACAGGCACCAATTAAATGTACAGGGTGGGTCATTTATATGGATACACCTAAATAAGATGGGTGGTGGTCATTTTGAATCCAACTTTATTTTTTCCAATGGGAAGAGGGTCATGTGACACATCAAGTCAATAAAGAATTTCACAAGAAAAACAATGGTGTGCTTGGTTTTAACGTAACTTTATATTTTTCATGAGTTATTTACAAGTTTATGACCACTTATAAAATGTGTTCAAAGTGCTGCCCATTGTATTGGATTGTCAAATGGCTGACTTCAAAATGGCAGTTATTGTCACCACCCATCTTGAAACGTTTTCCCCTTCCATATACTAATATGCAACAAACAGGAAGTTGATCTCACCAACCATTCCCATTTTATTTAGGTGTATCCATATAAATGGCCCACCCTGTATTGTTGCCTTTAGGAACATGTAATACATTTTTTTTGCATTATATAATGGGCCTTGGATCAGGTCAAAATTGTTAAATATTCTTAGGTGGAAAATATAAAGTGGTGCCAGTATTATTTTAACCCCTTTACCCCCAAGGGTGGTTTGCATGTTAATGACCAAGCCAATTTTTACAATTCTGACCACTGTCCCTTTATGAGGTTATAACTCTGGAACGCTTCAACGGATCCCAGTGATTCTGACATTGTTTTCTCAGGATATATTGTACTTCATGATAGTGGTAAAATTTCTTTGATATTACCTGCGTTTATTTGTGAAAAAAATGGAAATTTGGCAAATATTTCGCAATTTTCCAACTTTGAATTTTTATGCAATTAAATCACAGACATACAGTTAGGGCCAGAAATATTTGGACAGTGACACAATTTTCGCGAGTTGGGCTCTGCATGCCACCACATTGGATTTGAAATGAAACCTCTACAACAAAATTCAAGTGCAGATTGTAACGTTTAATTTGAAGGGTTGAACAAAAATATCTGATAGAAAATGTAGGAATTGTACACATTTCTTTACAAACATTCCACATTTTAGGAGGTCAAAAGTAATTGGACAAATAAACATAACCCAAACAAAATATTTTTATTTTCAATATTTGGTTGCAAATCCTTTGGAGGCAATCACTGCCTTAAGTCTGGAACCCATGGACATCACCAAACGCTGGGTTTCCTCCTTCTTAATGCTTTGCCAGGCCTTTACAGCCGCAGCCTTCAGGTCTTGCTTGTTTGTGGGTCTTTCCGTCTTAAGTCTGGATTTGAGCAAGTGAAATGCATGCTCAATTGGGTTTAGATCTGGAGATTGACTTGGCCATTGCAGAATGTTCCACATTTTGGCACTCATGAACTCCTGGGTAGCTTTGGCTGTATGCTTGGGGTCATTGTCCATCTGTACTATGAAGCGCCGTCCAATCAACTTTGCAGCATTTGGCTGAATCTGGGCTGAAAGTATATCCCGGTACACTTCAGAATTCATCCGGCTACTCTTGTCTGCTCTTATGTCATCAATAAACACAAGTGACCCAGTGCCATTGAAAGCCATGCATGCCCATGCCATCACGTTGCCTCCACCATGTTTTACAGAGGATGTGGTGTGCCTTGGATCATGTGCCGTTCCCTTTCTTCTCCAAACTTTTTTCTTCCCATCATTCTGGTACAGGTTGATCTTTGTCTCATCTGTCCATAGAATACTTTTCCAGAACTGAGCTGGCTTCTTGAGGTGTTTTTCTGCAAATTTAACTCTGGCCTGTCTATTTTTGTTATTGATGAATGGTTTGCATCTAGATGTGAACCCTTTGTATTTACTGTCATGGAGTTTTCTCTTTACTGTTGACTTAGAGACAGATACACCTACTTCACTGAGAGTGTTCTGGACTTCAGTTGATGTTGTGAACGGGTTCTTCTTCACCAAATTAAGTATGCGGCGATCATCCACCACTGTTGTCATCCGTGGACGCCCAGGCCTTTTTGAGTTCCCAAGCTCACCAGTCAATTCCTTTTTTCTCAGAATGTACCCAACTGTTGATTTTGCTACTCCAAGCATGTCTGCTATCTCTCTGATGGATTTTTTCTTTTTTTTCAGCCTCAGGATGTTCTGCTTCACCTCAATTGAGAGTTCCTTTGACCGCATGTTGTCTGCTCACAGCAACAGCTTCCAAATGCAAAACCACACACCTGGAATCCACTCCTGACCTTTTAACTACTTCATTGATTACAGGTTAACGAGGGAGACGCCTTCAGAGTTAATTGCAGCCCTTAGAGTCCATTGTCCAATTACTTTTGGTCCCTTGAAAAAGAGGACGCTATGTATTACAGAGCTATGATTCCTAAACCCTTTCTCCGATTTGGATGTGGAAACTATCATATTGCAGCTGGGAGTGTGCACTTTCAGCCCATATTATATATATAATTGTATTTCTGAACATGTTTTTGTAAACAGCTAAAATAACAAAACTTGTGTCACTGTCCAAATATTTCTGGCCCTAACTGTACAGTGGGGCAAAAAAGTATTTAGTCAGTCAGCAATAGTGCAAGTTCCACCACTTAAAAAGATGAGAGGCGTCTGTAATTTACATCATAGGTAGACCTCAACTATGGGAGACAAACTGAGAAAAAAAAATCCAGAAAATCACATTGTCTGTTTTTTTAACATTTTATTTGCATATTATGGTGGAAAATAAGTATTTGGTCAGAAACAAAATTTCATCTCAATACTTTGTAATATATCCTTTGTTGGCAATGACAGAGGTCAAACGTTTTCTGTAAGTCTTCACAAGGTCCTTAACAAAGGATATATTACAAAGTATTGAGATGAAATTATGTTTTTGACCAAATACTTATTTTCCACCATAATATGCAAATAAAATGTTAAAAAAAACAGACAATGTGATTTTCTGGATTTTTTTTTCTCAGTTTGTCTCCCATTGTTGAGGTCTACCTATGATGTAAATTACAGACGCCTCTCATCTTTTTAAGTGGTGGAACTTGCACTATTGCTGACTAACTAAATACTTTTTTGCCCCACTGTATGTCACACAAAATACATTATAAGTAACATTTCCCACATGTCTACTTTACATCAGCACAATTTTGGAACCAAATTTTTTTTTTCTTAGGGAGTTATAAGGGTTAAAAGTTGACCAGCAATTTCTCATTTTTACAACACCATTTTTTTTAGGGACCACATCTCATTTTTTTCACAAAAAATTTACTTCAGCTCCAATTTATTTTATTTTACCAAGGGTAACAGGAGAAAATGGACCACAAAAGTTGTTGTCCTGAGTACGCTGATACCCATATGTGGGGGGAGGGCCACCGTTTGGCGCATGGGAGGGCTCGGAAGGGAAGGAGCGCCATTTGGAATGCAGACTTAGATGGAATGGTCTGCAGGCGTCACATTGCGTTTGCAGAGCCCCTAATGTACCTAAACAGTAGAAACCCCCAACAAGTGACACCATTTTGGAAAGTAGACCCCCTAAGGAACTCATCTAGAGGTGTGGTGAGCCCTTTGACCCACCAAGTGTTTCACAGAAGTTTATAATGCAGAACAGTAAAAATAAAAAATCATTTTTTCACAAAAATTATATTTTCGCCCCCAATTTTTTATTTTCCCAAGGGTAAGAGAAGAAATTGGACCCCAAGAGTTGCTGTACAATTTGTCCTGAGTACGCTGATACCCCATATGTGGGGGTAAACCACTGTTTGAGCGCATGGGAGAGCTCGGAAGGGAAGAAGCGCCGTTTGACTTTTCAATGCAAAATTGACAGGAATTGAGATGGGACGCCATATTGCATTTGGAGAGCCACTGATGTGCCTAAACATTGAAACCCCCCACAAGTGACACCAATTTGGAAAGTAGACCCCCTAAGGAACTTATCTAGATGTGTGGTGAGCACTTTGACCCACCAAGGGCTTCACAGAAGTTTATAATGCAGAGCCGTAAAAATGAAACAAAAATTTTTTCCCATAAAAATTATTTTTTAGGCCCCAGTTTTGTATTTTCCCGAGGGTAACAGGAAAATTGGACCCCAAAAGTTGTTGTCCTGAGTACGCTGATACCCCATATGTGGGGGGAGGGCCACCGTTTGGCGCATGGGAGGGCTCGGAAGGGAAGGAGCGCCATTTGGAATGCAGACTTAGATGGAATGGTCTGCATGCGTCACATTGCGTTTGCAGAGCCCCTAATGTACCTAAACAGTAGAAACCCCCAACAAGTGACACCATTTTGGAAAGTAGACCCCCTAAGGAACTCATCTAGATGTGCTGTGAGAGCTTTGAACCCCCAAGTGTTTCACTACAGTTTATAACGCAGAGCCATGAAAATAAAAAATCTTTTTTTCCCACAAAAATTATTTTTTAGCCCCCAGTTTTGTATTTTCCCAAGGGTAATAGGAGAAATTGGACCCCAAAATTTGTTGTACAATTTGTCCTGAGTGCGCTGATACCCCATATGTTGGGGTAAACCCCTGTTTGGGCGCACGGGAGAGCCTGGAAGGGAAGGAGCACTGTTTTACTTTTTCAACTCAGAATTGGCTGGAATTGAGATCGGACGCCATGTCGCGTTTGGAGAGCCCCTGATGTGCGTAAACAGTGGAAACCCCCCAATTATAACTCAAACCCTAATCCAAACACACCCCTAACCCTAATCCCAATGGTAACCCTAACCACACCTCTAACCCAGACACACCCCTAACCCTAATCCCAACCCTATTCCCAACCGCAAATGTAATCCAAACCCTAACCCTAACTTTAGCCCCATCCCTAACGGTAGCCTTAACCCTAGCCCCAACCCTAACCCTAGCCCTAGCCCTAGCCCTAACCCTAGCCCTAGCCCTAACCCTAGCCCTAACCCTAACCCTTGCCTTTGCCCTAGCCCTAACCCTAGCAGTAACCCTAACCCTAGCACTAACCCTAACCCTAACCCTATCCCTAACCCTAATGAGAAAATGTAAATAAATACATTTTTTTAATTTTTTAATTTTTCTCTAACTAAGGGGGTGATGAAGGGGGGTTGATTTACTTTTATAGCGGGTTATTTAGTGGATTTTTATGATTGGCAGCCGTCACACACTGAAAGACGCTTTTTAATGCAAAAAATATTTTTTGCATTACCATATTTTGAGAGCTATAATTTTTCCAAATTTGAGTACACAGAGTCATGTGAGGTCTTGTATTTTGCGGGATGAGTTGACGTTTTTATTGGTAACATTTTCGGGCATGTGACATTTTTTGATCGCTTTTTATTCCGATTTTTGTGAGGCAGAATGATCAAAAACCAGCTATTCATGAATTTCTTTTGGGGGAGGCATTTATACCGTTCCGCGTTTGGTAAAATTGATAAAGCAGTTTTATTCTTCGGGTCAGTACGATTACAGCGATATCTCATTTATATCATTTTTTTATGTTTTGGCGCTTTTATTCGATAAAAACTATTTTATAGAAAAAATAATTATTTTGGCATCGCTTTATTCTCAGGACTATAACTTTTTTATTTTTTGCTAATGATGCTGCATGGTGGCTCGTTTTTTGTGGGACAAGATGCCGTTTTCAGCGGTGCAATGGTTATTTACATCTGTCTTTTTGATCGCGTGTTATTCCACTTTTTGTTCGACGGTATGATAATAAAGCGTTGTTTTTTGCCTCATTTTTTTTTTCCTTACGGTGTTTACTGATGGGGTTAACTAGTGGGACAGTTTTATAGGCTGGGTCGTTATGGATGCGGCGATACTAAATATGTGTACTTTTATTGTTTGTTTTTTTATTTAGATAAAGAAATGTATTTATGGGAATAATATTTTTTTTTTCTTTATTTAGGAATTTTTTCTTTATTTTTTTTTACATATGTGGAAATTTTTTTTTTTTTACTTTTTTCTTTGTCCCAGGGGGTACATCACAGATCGCTGATCTGACAGTTTGCACAGCACTGCAGGCTTACCAAGCGTCTGCTCTGAGCAGGCACTTGGTAAGCCACCTCCCTCCATCCATGTGCATCCATGTGCAATGCGAGATTGCTATTTTTTTCTCATCAAAGTATCTGTGTGACATTCGTATGGCATCTGTGTGGCAATATTTTCTCGCTGGCTTGCAAAATGGACATATAATGGATTCATGGCCTCAAATATTCGTGAAATCATATGTACAGTCTATATATGTATATGTATATAGATATACAGTACAGACCAAAAGTTTGGACGCACCTCCTCATTTAAAGATTTTTCTGTATTTTCATGACTATGAAAATTGTACATTCACACTGAAGGCATCAAAACTATGAATTAACACATTTTGAATTATATACTTAACAAAAAAGTGTGAAACAACTGAAATTATGTCTTATATTCTAGGTTCTTCAAAGTAGCCACCTTTTGCTTTGATGACTGTTTTGCACACTCTTGGCATTCTCTTGATAAGCGTCAAGAGGTAGTCACTGGGAATGGTTTTCAATTCACAGGTGCGCCCTGTCTGGTTTAATAAGTGGGATTTCTTTCCTCATAAATGGGGTTGGGGCCATCAGTTGTGTTGTGCAGAAGTCTGGTGGATACACAGCTGATAGTCCTACTGAACAGACTGTTAGAATTTGTATTATGGCAAGTAAAAAGCAGTTAAGTGAAGAAAAATGAGTGGCCATCATTACTTTAAGAAATGAAGGTCAGTCAGTCCGAAAAATTGGGAAAATTTTAAAAGTGTCCCCAAGTGCAGTGGCAAAAACCATCAAGCGCTACAAAGAAACTGGCTCACATGAGGACCGCCCCAGGAAAGGAAGACCAAGAGTCACCTCTGCATCTGAGGATAAGTTTATCCGAGTCAACAGCCTCAGAAATCGTAGGTTAACAGCAGCTCAGGTTAGAGACCAGGTCAATGCCACACAGAGTTCTAGCAGCAGACACATCTCTAAAACAATTAATAAGAGGAGACTGTGCAGCAGGCCTTCATGGTAAAATACCTGCTAGGAAACCACTGCTAAGGACAGGCAACAAGGGCTAAAGAACAAAAGGAATGGACATTAGACCAGTGGAAATCTGTGCTTTGGTATGATGAGTCCAAACTTGAGATGTTTGGTTCCAACCACCGTGTCTTTGTGCTATGCAGAAAAGGTGAAAGGATGGACTATACATGCCTGGTTCCCACCATGATGCATGCAGGAGGAGGTGTGATGGTGTGGGGGTGCTTTGCTGGTGGCACTGTTGGGGATTTATTCAAAATTGAAGGCATACTGAACCAGCATGGCTACCACAGCATCTTGCAGTGGCATGCTATTCCATCCGGTTTGCGTTTAGATGGACCATCATTTATTTTTCAACAAGACAATGACCCCAAACACACCTCCAGGCTGTGTAAGGGCTATTTGACCAAGAAGGACAGTGATGGGGTGCTATGCCAGATGACCTGGCCTCTACAGTCACCATACCTGAACCCAATCGAGATGGTTTGGGGTGAGCTGGACCGCAGAGTGAATGCAAAAGGGCCTACAAGTGCTAAGCATCTCTGGGAACTCCTTCAAGATTGTTGGAAGACCATTTCCGGTGACTACCTCTGGAAGCTCATCAAGAGAATGCCAAGAGTGTGCAAAGCAGTCATCAAAGCAAAAGGTGGCTACTTTGAAGAACCTAGAATATAAGACATATTTTCAGTTGTTTCACACTTTTTTGTTATAATTCCACATGTGTTAAATCATAGTTCAGTGTGAATTTACAATTTTCATAGCCATGAAAATACAGAAAAATCTTTAAATGAGAAGGTGTGTCCAAACTTTTGGTCTGTACTGTATACTGTACAGTATATATATATATATATATATATATATATATATATTTATTTATTTATATCTACCTATACTATGTGTAGACATTTATTTTATCTATTCTGTTTTACGGCTAGGTTCACATTGCGTTCAGTGTCTCCGTTTAACTGACTACGTTTCACTGCGGCATAACGCGGTATAACGTAGTCCGTTAACGGCGTTATTGAATGCAATGTCGGACGCATTGACACAATGAGCGTGCGCTAGTGATGCGTCCGACATTGAGTGACGGACCCGAGACGCGGGCTGCAGCGTTTCGGAGTCCGTCACCGCTATCGCAGATGGAGCTAGCAGATGCTCCATCTGCGCTAGCGCTGTGCAAAGTCGGCACCTGCGTCAGCGCAGTCAGTTTAACGTATGCGTTGAACGGACTGCACTAACACAATGTGAACCTAGCCTAACCTGTCAGTGTGATTTTACATTACACTGCACTGAATTGCCGGCTTTTCTATAGGACACTGCTGCGTATTTCTCGTAAGTCACACTGATGGTCCATGTGGTGTGCGAGTTTTTCTCGCACCCTTAGATTTTCACTGGCGTATTTCGGGCGTAATACGGTGACAATCGCAGCATGCTGCAATTTCCTCCGCATGTATAATACGGCCGAGAAAAAAACGGATGATGGGAGCTGCCCTGTTATGTTTGCTAATGACAGGTGTTATGAAGGCAATCCAGAAACACAGTGTGCTTAGCGATCAGAGCGCACACAGTGATCTGACAAATACCCAAAAATACAAGAACGAGCTCTGAGACGTGGAAACTCTGTAGACTGCACACCTGATCCTATCCTAAACACAACTAAAAGCGGCTGTGGATTGCGCCTAACAACTACCTAGGCAACTCGGCACAGCCTAAGAAACTAGCTAGCCTGAAGATAGAAAAATAGGCCTGACTTGCCCCAGAGAAATTCCCCAAAGGAAAAGGCAGCCCCCCACATATAATGACTGTGAGTAAGATGAAAAGAAAACGTAGGGATGAAATAGATTCAGCAAAGTGGGGCCCGATATTCTAGGACAGAGCGAGGACAGTAAAGCGAACTTTGCAGTCTACAAAAAACCCTAAAGCAAAACCACGCAAAGGGGGCAAAAAAACCCCACCGTGCCGAACTAACGGCACGGCGGTACACCCTTTGCGTCTCAGAGCTTCCAGCAAAACAAAAGACAAGCTGGACAGAAAAAAAAGCAACAAAAAAGCAAAAAGCACTTAGCTATACAGAGCAGCAGGTCACAGGAACAATCAGGAGAAGCTCAGATCCAACACTGAAACATTGACAAGGAGCAAGGACAGCAGCATCAGGCGGAGTTAAGTAATGAAGCAGTTAACGAGCTCACCAGAACACCTGAGGGAGGAAGCTCAGAAGCTGCAGTACCACTTGTGACCACAGGAGTGAATTCAGCCACAGAATTCACAACACTGCCCCATAAATTAACATTGGTCCGAGTACTATGCGATTTTTTATCACATAGCACTCGTGCGTATTTATCGCTAGTGTGACTCAGGCCTTATATCTAATTTCCCTGTCTCATACTCCTCTGCCACCACCTTCATCTTTTCCCAGCATCGCTCCTGATGGTCTCCGATGAAAAGTAACCTGCCGGCAGTTCCAGTGTTTTATGCAGTATGCCTGAGGTCAATTTTCAATCATCTCTATGATTGCCTCATTCTGCCTCTACCAGAGTTGCACTGAGCTCTTGTAATGTAATGTATGACTTCCGGCCAGTGTCACTACAGTGCTGAAAAATAACAACATGCTGGAGTGGTGCTTTATAATTACTGTAGTTAACCAATGTTCCGACAACATCAGTTATTTCTGATGATGGCCTTATATATCAGACAGGAGTAGGTGGATGGTTGTACACTCAAGAACAAAGAATGTATGAATGTTCTGGGAACATTTTTATATGGAAAGATCTTTTATGGACTAGTGGGTGTCCAACAGATGGCGCTATAGAGTTAAGTCCTCTTTTTCTCAGAAGAGGCAATTTGCATATAAACAAAAATATCTAATGGATACCAACTTCTTACTAGAAGATGACAGTCTGCCATCAGACAGCTAGAACCATTATTCAATGTTAAATTTTTCTAGCTAAAAAGTTGTTGTGGTTAAAATAGGTTGTTTTGAACAATTTTATTACTAATATGGTATGTAGTGTATGACAACCTTTGGTGCAATAGAGTTTGCAATCAAGGCATCTGTGACACAAGACCCATTATATAATGAATAGTGTTGAAATAAATTAAGATTATTTACCCTTTCCCCCTGAAATTTTATAAAGTTTACAACCACACAAAAAGCCAAGTTCCTAGAGTACTGGGAAACTAAAGACCCAAAAGCCTATACTACTTCCTACTCTGTTTCTCCAAGCTTGATGGCTTGGTGCTATACTGTTGCAGCAGAGGTTTAGGGAGCTAGCCCCTATATTCCAATAGACAAGGTTAAAGAGGTGTTTGGGATCAGTAAATGAAGGTTCTTTGTTTTACAATGAAGATCTCCACACTTTCCATTGTGTTTTCTGTAGCATTTCCATTTAAGATCTCTACTTACAGCCCCTTAACAAAGACCTTCATTATCTACGAATCTGACCCATTTATGTATGACTCATTATATATAAGACACAGCTCTCATAACGGTCTTATAACTACTAGATATGAGCTGTTCTTTTGAAATTTGCCAATTTCGCCAAATTTTGAAAAAAAAATATTTGTGGTGAATAAATTCAAGCAAATCACAGTACTGGAAAGCTTATAATTGCTCAGAAAATACATATGGAGGAGAGGAGGGAGCGAGAGAGGACCCCACTGACCATAAAGCTTACACTCTACAAGAGGGAGAAACCTACTGATCATAATAGCTTACACTGTAAAGGAATAAAGGAAAGTGAGAGGAAGAACACCACTGACCACCACTGACCATAAGAGCTTACACTCTACAGAAGACAGAGAGAGAGAGAGAGAGAGAGGACCCTGCTGACCATACTGACTATTAGACTGTACAGGAATGAGCAAGAGGAACCCGCTGATTCATCCAGTGACTATGGACATGGAAAATTACTCCGCTATGAAAATTGGGAACCCCTGATCTGTGATGGCCTATGTACTGACCACTACTGCACAGGGTATGATAATCCATAGGATGGCATCGTTTCAGGGCAATATAAGGAAGTCCATGCGGCTATGCAAAATGACATTATCCCGCTCTCTGATGCTTCAGCATTGTGGGAAATGGTGCCAGGCAAGGGTTTTTTTGTGAGCTGCAAATCAAATCCCAAAATGTTTGCATGAAATTGTGAATTGCAGGACATTTAATAATAATAACTCCCTGTGATTGCCACATGACCAGAGCAGATTTTTACACACAGGGCATAAATCTGGGGGGCAGGGGCTATTATCCAATGATTGCAGAGATGCTGAAAACTGTTAACATTTGATTCAGAAAATGGGAAATGAGATGAGCACTAATTCCTTACAAAGCCTATCCATATTATTGAAGAGGGAGACCACTAAGTGAGCCCACTACAAATACCTTATGGCCTTTTCTTTACTATCAATGAACACCATATTGGATGGGTGCTCTGTATAACTTGCTGCTGGTTATAGATCGTCTAATTGCCCTACTGTGAATCTATGATGTTTCACATGTAGGCATTAATACATGATCCAGCCAAGTCCCATTCCCAATACTGTATGCTAATAATTAGGAACAAGGCTGCATACAGTATATAAAATTCCATTGAATTGCCATTAATGTATCCTCCAGCGTTATTGTGCAGAGTTGTTTGTACACTTGCCCTATCATGGTTTGTTATGACATAAGGAGAACAATTTGTAGATTAATATCAAGGTCATTAAAACAAGGTCAAATGCTGCATCTCATCTTACAGAGAAGGGAGAACTCACCGAGATCCCATCACTGTTCTATTATTTTCAGCTGTTACTGTCACCAGATCTGTGTTAAGTGGTCTCCCCCCATGCCTGTGCCCCTTTGAGGATTTACAAGTCTTGTAAATGATTTTTGATTCTAATTGGTAAGTGAGAATTGCAGGACTGAAAATAATGGAAGATATAGGGCATGGTTTCCTAAGCAGGGCTAGTTATCACATTTTTGTAATGGCTTAAAACAGAAGGAAACATTTTTAGTCCTAAAGTTAATCAGGTTAATCAGACAGAAACAGCACTAATTTTCTCACAGTGGAGCGCGGAGTATGGTAAAGTCGGTGCCTCTTGCTACACTTTTCTGTACTCCGGAACGGAATTGCAAAATGCAGGTATGAATAGAGACTAAGGCATAAAGAATGTCTAAAACACAAAATAAGTTTGTTCTATGGTAGGTAGGTCAAACTGAAATACACAGAGGGCTAAAATTTAAACTTTGGACAAAGTCACAGGCCATACTTGATATTTATTAGAAAAAAATGTGTACAATTGAGGACGTTTTTCCTCATAATTAAATATAATGATAAACCTTTTCATATGGAAACAAACTTAAAGTGCTATTCCCATCTCTAAGACATTACCCCAATATGCAATAGGTGTAATAGTAATATAAGCAAATACCTCCAATAAGAAAGTAGTATAGTTTTTCTAGGTCACTATGTCTCTTACCCCATGTGCAGGGCATTACAGTAGCTGAGTTATCCATGGTTACGACCACTCATATAGTGACAATTAGTTGTTAGTGGTCGTAACCATAGATATCTAAGGCTAAGTTCACATTTGCGTTCGGCAGCCCTGCGTAGGGCTGCATACTTTTCTCTTTATATCTGCACAGCTGCACATGCATCCTGCATGCCAATCTTTAACATTGGGTACACAAGGACATGCGTTTGTTTGCAGATGCGTCTGCAGGCATCATTTTGACGTGCCCGCTGACCGCATGGGAATGCAACATGAAGGGAAAAAGTACGCAGCCCTACGCAGGGCTGCCGAACGCAAATGTGAACCCGGCCTAAACTACTGCAATGCCATGCACAAGGGGTAAGCGACATACTGAATGAGAAGAGCAATACTACATTTGTAATTGGAGGTATTTGCCTTTTATGCTTCATTTTTTTTTAGCATATTGTTGTTATTATTATTATTATTAACCCTTTAGTGACAGAGCCAATTTGGGACTTAATGACCGAGCCAATTTTTACAATTCTGACCACTGTCACTTTATGAGGTAATAACTCTGGAACGCTTTAACAGATCCCGCTGATTCTGAGACTGTTTTTTCGAGACATATTGTACTTCATGATAGTGGTAACATTTCTTCGATATTACTTGCGATTATTTATGAAAAAAATGGAAATATGGCGAAAATTTTTAACATTTTGCAATTTTCAAACTTTGTATTTTATGCCCTTAAATCAGAGAGATATGTCACACAAAATAGTTAATAAATAACATTTCCCACATGTCTACTTTACATAAGCACAATTTTGGAAACAACTTTTTTCTGTTAGGGAGTTATAAGGGTTAAAAGTTGACCAGCAATTTCTCATTTTTACAACACCATTTTTTTTTAGGGACTACATCACATTTGAAGTCATTTTGAGAGGTTTATATGATAGAAAATTACCAAGTTTGACACTATTCTAAAAACTGCACCTCTCAAGGTGCTCAAAACCACATTCAAGAAGTTTATTAACCCTTTACGTGCTTCACAGGAACTGAAACAATGTGGAAGAAAAAAATGAACATTTAACTTTTTTTTGCAAACATTTTACTTCAGAGCCATTTTTTTTATTTTCAAAAGTGTAAAAACAGAAATTTAACCATACATTTTGTTGTGCAATTTCTTCTGAGTACGTCAATACCCCATATGTGGGGGTAAACCACTGTTTGGGCGCACCGCAGAGCTTGGAAGAGAAGGAGTGCCGTTTTACTTTTTCAATGTAGAATTGGCTGGAATATTGATCGGACGCCATGTCGTGTTTGGAGAGCCCCAAATGTGTCTAAACAGTGGAAACCCCCCACAAGTGACACTATTTTGGAAACTAGACCCCCCCATGGAACTTATCTAGATGTGTGGTGAGAACTTTGCCCAAATGCTTCACAGAAGTCTATAATGCAGAGTCGTGAAAATAAAAAATATTTTTTCTTTCCACAAAAAAGATTTTTTAGCCCCCAAGTTTTTATTTTCACAAGAGTAACAAGAGAAATTGGACCCCAAAATGTGTTACCCAATTTGTCCTGAGTATGCTGGTACCCCATATATGGGGGTAAACCACTGTTTGGGCGCACGGCAGAGCTCGGAAGGGAAGAAGCGCCGTTTTGGAATGCAGACTTTGATAGAATGGTCTGCGGGCGTTATGTTGCGTTTGCAGAGCCCCTGATGTACCTAAACAGTAAAAAACCCCACAAGTGACCCTATTTTGGAGACTAGACCCCCCAAGGAACTTATCTAGATGGTGGTGAGAACTTTGAATGCCCAAGTGCTTCACAGAAGTTTATAATGCAGAGTCGTGAAAATAAAAAATATATTTTTTCCACAAAAAAGATTTTTTTAGCCCCAAGTTTTATTTTCACAAGTGTAACAGGAGAAATTGGACCCCAAAAGTTGTTGTTCAATTTATCCCGAGTACGCTGATGCCCCACATGTAGGGGTAAACCACTGATTGGGAGCACGGCAGAGCTCAGAAGGGAGGGAGCACCATTTGACTTTTTGAGTGCAAAATTGGCTGTCGTATTTGGAGACCCCCTGATGTACCTAAACAGTGGAAACCCCCCAATTCTAACTCCAAACCTAACCCCAACACACCCCTAACCCTAATCCCAAGCCAATCCATAATCCTAATCACAACCCTAACGATAATCACATCCCTAACCCCAAAACAACCCTAATCTCAACCCTAACCATAACCCTAATCAAAACCCTAAATCCAACACAACCTTAATCCTAATCTTAACCCTAACCTCAAACCTAACCCTAATCCCAATACACCCCTAACCCAATCCCAACCCTAACCTTAACCCTAACCTTAACCCCAATCCCAAATGTAACCCTAATGCCAACCCTAACACCAACCCTAATACCAACCCTAACCCTAATCCCAACTCTAACCCTAACTTTAGCAGCAACCCTAGCCCTAACTTTAACCCCAACCTTAACCCTAACTTTAGCCCCAACCCTAACCCTAGTCCTAACCCTAACTTTAGCCTCAACCCTAACCCTAACTTTAGCCCTAGCCCTAAATTTAGCCCCAACCCTAACCCTAAATTTAGCCCCAACCTTAACCCTAGCCCTAACTTTAGCTCAAACCCTAACCCTAGCCCTAAGGCTACTTTCATACTTGCGTCGTGTGGCATCTGTCGTTATGGACAAAAAACGGATCCTGCAAATGTGCCCGCAGGATGCCTTTTTTGCCCATAGATTTGTATTGCCGACGGATGGCCACACGTCGCATCCATCGTGTACTGGATCTGTTGTGTTTTGGTGGACCGTCGTCACAAAAAATGTTCAATCTAACCTTTTTTTTGTACGTCGCGTCCGCCATTTCCGACCGTGCATGCGTGGCCATAACTCTGCCCCCTCCTCCCCAGGACATAGACTGGGCAGCAGATGCGTTGAAAAACTGCATCCGCTGCCCACGTTGTGCACAATTTTCACAACGTGCGTCGGTACTCCAGGCTGATGCATTGCGATGGCCCCGTACCGACGCAAGTGTGAAAGAAGCCTAACCCTAGCCCCAACCCTAACCCTAAATTTAGCCCCAACCCTAACCCTAATTTTAGCCCCAACTCTAGTTGCCAGCCGATCATGGCGGGCACACTGCGCATGCGCCCGCCATTTTCTTTCCCGATGAAGAAGCCGGCGGGCAGAAGGGGACGCAGGAGGATCCAGGAAAACCGGTAAGTATAACAGGGTCCCCGAATCCCCCTATTTCTCTGTCCTCTGATGTGCGATCAAATCAGAGGACAGAGAATAACACATTGCTTTTTTTTCTGCGGCCTCCGGTAAACAGTTAATTACCGGCGATCGCAAAACAGGGGTCGGTAAAAACCGACCCCGATCATGTTCTTTTGGGTCTCGGCTACCCCCGGCAGCCGAGACCCCAAAGATGTTCCGGGTGTCGGCCAGCGGGCGCAGTGCGCATGCGCCCACCATTTTTTGGCCGGAAAAAGATGGCGGCGCCCATCGGAAGCCACGAGGAGCACCGGGGGAGACAGTTGAGTATCGGGGGGCTATCGGGGACCCCATTTCTCTGTCCTCTGATGTGCGATCACATTGGAGGACAGAGAAATTAAATGGGAAATCGCGTTTTTTTGGGTTTTTTTGAGACCACCGGTAAACGGTTAATTACCAGCGATCGCAACTCGGGGGTCAGTAAAAAAAAAAACCCGAATCAGGTTCTCTGGGGTCTCGGCTACCCCTGGCATCCAAGACCCCAGAGAAAATCCAACTCTGGGGGGCGCTTTTCACTTTTTCCACAGCGCCGTTAATTAACGGCGCTGTGGTTTAAGTACCCTTAACTGCTGCCGTTAAAAGGCGTATCGGCGGTCGTTAAGGGGTTAATGATAATAATAAACCTCCTACATATTGGGATAGTATCTTGGAGATAGGACTACCCCTTTAAAGTGTTACTTTGATTAATTTATAAAATAAAAAATCTAACGCACACATGAAAATTAGAAACTTTGAAATATATCTTATGTGCTTCTTTTTCCGCGATGACTGATCAGTCATTTTAAAAAATCTCAATTCTGAGGTAAAATCTGTAACTAATGAAAAGCTTCCCATTACTGAGATAGAATCATAGCAGGAGCAGATGCCATCTTCTATCTAGAAAGGAGGGGGGAGGAGAATGAAACAAAGCTCCTCCCTCCTCATCCAACTTCCATCTACATAGAATCTTATCAGAAACAACTGCCATCTCCTATCTCAGTAATGTCACATTCTGTCTACACTGAATATAGATTTTACCTGTGAAATGAGAATAATCAGACCTGGTGGAAAATGCAGCAGAAGATTTCTCTTATAAGATATAAAATAAATTTGCTTATTTTCATGTGCACTATTGATTTATAAGAAAAAATAAAAATGATGGTTACTCATTACGTTTTGCTTAACCCCTTAGTGACAGAGCCAATTTGGTACTTAATGACCAGGCCAATTTTTACAATTCTGATCACTGTCACTTTATATGGTTATAACTCTGGAACGCTTCAACGTATCCCACTGATTATGAGACCGTTTTTTCTTGACATATTGTACTTCATGTTAGCGGTAAAAATTTCTTCTATATGACTTGCATTTATGAAAAAAAACGGAAATATGAATTTTTATGCCCCTAAATCAGAGAGATATGTCACACAAAATACATAATAAACAACATTTCCTATATGTGTACTTTACATCAGCACAATTTTTTTAACAACAATTTTTTTGTAGGAAGTTATAAGGGTTAGGGATAATAATAATAATAATCTTTATTTTTATATAGCGCTAACATATTCCGCAGCGCTTTACAGGTTGCACACATTATCATCACTGTCCCCGATGGGGCTCACAATCTAGAATTCCTATCAGTATGTCTTTGGAATGTGGGAGGAAACCGGAGTGCCCGGAGGAAACCCACGCAAACACGGAGAGAACATACAAACTCTTTGCAGATGTTGTCCTGGGTGGGATTAGAACCCAGGACCCCAGCGCTGCAAGGCTGTTGTGCTAACCACTGCGCCACCGTGCTGCCCAATTAGTGATTAGGGATTAGTGATGAGCGAGTGTACTCGTTGATCGGGTTTTCCCGAGCACGCTCGGGTGACATCCGAGTATTTGTTATTGCTCGGAGATATAGTTTTCATCGGCCTCAGTTGCATGATTTACAGCTTCCAGATAAGCGGAATACATGTGGGAATTCCCTAACAAACAGGCATTCCTCACATGTATTCAGCGTATCTGGAAGCTGTAAATCATGCAACTGAGGCGATGAAAACTATAAAGGTACCTTCACACATAACGATATCGTTAACGATATCGTTGCTTTTTGTGACGTAGCAACGATATCGCTAAGGAAATCGTTATGTGTGACAGCGACCAACGATCAGGCCCCTGCTGGGAGATCGTTGGTCGCTGAACAAAGTCCAGAACTTTATTTCGTCGCTGGATCTCCCGTGGACATCGCTGGATCGGCGTGTGTGACACCGATCAAGCGTTGTCTTCACTGGTAACCAGGGTAAACATCGGGTAACTAAGCGCAGGGCCGCGCTTAGTAACCCGATGTTTACCCTGGTTACCAGCGTAAAAGTAAAAAAAAACAAACACTACAAACTTACCTACCGCTGTCTGTCCCCGGCGCTGTGCTCTGCACTCCTCCTGTACTGGCTGTGAGCGTCGGTCAGCCGGAAAGCAGAGCGGTGACGTCACCGCTCTGCTTTCCGGCCGCTGTGCTCACAGCCAGACCAGAGAAGCAGAGCGCCGGGGACAGACAGCGGTAGGTAAGTATGTAGTGTTTGTTTCTGTGTGACAGCTCTCCAGCGACCAAACAGCGACGCTGCAGCGATCCGGATCGTTGTCGGTATCGCTGCAGCGTCGCTTAATGTGAAGGGGCCTTAACTCCGAGCAATAACAAATACTTGGAGGTCACCTGAGCAATGAGTACACTCGCTCATCACTATTAGGGATATGTTCACACGTTGCGGATTTTGTTGCGGATCCACCAAATCTGCAAGAAGTGCTTAGGCAATGTTAATCGATGGGAATCCAGAATTGGTGTACACATGCTGCAGAAAATTCCACACTGATTTTCAGCATTTTATTTTCCGCAGCATGTCAAATTTTTTTTGCGGATCTACAGCGTTTCTGCACCTATTGACTTACAATGAGTCAGTCAAATCCGCAGCTAAACCACAGGTGCGGATTTGCATGCCAAAAGCACTGCAGAAAGGAAGGAGGAAGAGTGTGTGTGGGCGGAGAATATGTGTGTGGGCAGAGACTATGTGTGACCCAAGAATATGTGTGGGTCTGTCTTCTGTGTGTGTCTGTTTGTCTGCAGGTGTCTGTGTGTGTGTGTGCGGGTGTCTGAGTGTATCTATGTGTGTCTGTGGGTGTTTGTGTCTGTCTGCGGGTGTCTGAGTGTGTTTGTGTGGGTGCGGGTGTCTGCAGGTGTGTAGCCAGGCATCATCTGATGGGACTACTACTCCCATCCCGGTATGTCTGGTGTCATATAACAGTGACAACATGAGCCGATGATGATACAGTAGTAGTGCCATCATCCAGTGACTGTGTTCAATTAAAAAACATATTCATACACACCTAACACCTAATTCCCTGATGCCCTCGATCTCCTGCAATAAAAACAAAATAATAAACCAACATATACTTACCTTTCTGCTGTAGTCCATTTAATAACGAGTGTCCCACGGCGATCTCACATGTAGAACTGTCACATCAGGAGATGTGCGCTTTATCTGACTCCCAATGATACAGTGACAGGAGTTATCCTCCTGCACTGTGTCACCGTGCCGCCGTCAGAGGTCACTGGAGTTCGTTCTGTCACTTGCGGCACCGCTGCATGAGAAAATTCTCACACAGCGGTAGTGCCATGAGAGCACAAACTCCGGGGAGTTCTCAGTGTATCACCGGAGGCCGTGTAGAGCGGTCACATCTCCCGATGTGACTGTTCTACATTTGAGATCGTCGTGGGACACTGGGTAATTGGACTACATTAGACAGGGAGTATTTGTGTTGGTTTATTATTTTATTTTTATTACAGGAGATTGAGGTATATGGGGATTAGGTGATGTAGTAAGTATGGTAAATTGATGGATAGGTGTCTTATTGACTCTTCTCCATTACCCACGGGGTTTGATGTCACCGGACAATACACAGGTGACATCAACTCCACAAATATTACCCCACTTGCCACCGCTACAGGGCAAGTGGGAAGAGCGAAGCTAAGTGCCCTAATGCTAACCCTAACCCTTGTGCAACTCACTGTAGCCCAACTCTAACCCTAATGGAAAAATTGAAATAAATATATATTTTTTATTTGATTCCCTAACTAAGAGGGGTGAAAAAAGGGGTTTTATTTACTATTTTTTACAATTTTTTTAATTGAACTAATAAGAAAAATTTCCTATTGTTGCCGGGTGCCGGCCAGCAGATCTCGGCGGGCTCACTGCGCATGCGTCTGCCATTTTCTCCCGGAAAAATACTCAGGCGTCGACTCTGTTTACACTGGCAGATTATGCTACTCCATTAGTTCCTTCCCATTCTCTTAATATTGACCAAAATATTACTTTGTGAAAATGGCTTCAATGTGTATGTCAGGACTCTGGATTCCCTGTTTTATTTGTGGTACTGTTTGCCTTTTTCCAAGATGGCGTCTGCTGCTTCGCTTCTGCTCATGGGATCCGCCTTCCCTGTCTTTATAACCCTGGTTCACATCCCACTCCTTGCTTGTGTATTCTGCTAGTACTCCAGGCTTGTGCTGCAAGAGATTTCCCTGCTTCAGATACTCCGGCTCCGCCTCCTCAGCAAACCTTTCCAGCTCTCAGAAGTGTTTGTGCTGCAAGCTGTTTTGCCTGTGTTTCTCTGCATCCTCCTCCTGCCTGCATGGACATGTAAGCTCTGCCTGCTGCAGCTGTCTAGTTTGGTATCGGTTGCCAGTTTATTTGACTGTTTCTGGACTCGAAGCTCTGCTCTGCTTCAGGACTCTTTTCGAGTGACTGCAAACCCTGGTATGAACTGTGTTCTATGATCTGCTTTACTCCAGAGAGTGCTGTTGTGAATTCTGTGGCTGAGTTCACTTCTGTGGTCACAAGTGGTATTGCAGTCTCTGGGCTTCCTCCCTCAGGTGTTTTGGTGAGCTCGTTGGCTGCCTTGCTATTTAGCTCCACCTGAGTCTGTCTTCCTTGCTCCTTGTCAATGTTCCAGTGTTGGATCTGAGCTACTGCATCTTTCCTTGGGCCTGCTGCTCTGCTAGATAAGTGCTTCTAGTTTGTTTTCTGTTTTTTCTGTCCAGCTTGCTATTAACTTTTGCTGGAAGCTCTGAGAAGCAAAGGGGTGCACCGCCGTGCTGTTAGTTCGGCACGGTGGGTCTTTTTGCCCCTTTGCGTGGTTTTCGTTTTAGGGTTTTTTGTAGACTGCATAGTTCTCTTTGCTATCCTCGCTCTGTCTAGAATATCGGGCCTCACTTTGCTGAATCTATTTCATTCCTACGTTTGTCTTTTCATCTTGCTAACAGTCATTATATGTGGGGGGCTGCCTATTCCTTTGGGGTATTTCTCTGAGGTAAGTCAGGCTTGTATTTCTATCTTCAGGCTAGTCAGCTCCTCAGGCAGTGCCGAGTTGCATAGGTAGTTGATAGGCGCAATCCACTGCTGCTTATAGTTGTGTGAGGATAGATCAGGTACTGCAGTCTACAGAGATTCCACGTCTCAGAGCTCGTCCTATTGTTTTTGGTTATTGCCAGATCTCTGTATGTGCGCTGATTACTGCACGCTGTGTTGCCTGATTGCCAGCCATAACAGTACAAGGAGCCCTCCAATGATTTCCAATAGAGGGAAAAAAGAAATCCTGACATCATTTTTTTTTCTTAGCTCTGTCTTCAGTCTTTTTTTTCCCCTAGACATTAGAGTGCTTCAGGACACAGCTGTGGACATGGATATTCAGGCTCTGTGTTCCTCAATGGATAATCTCGTTGTAAATGTACAAAAGATTCAAGATACTATTGATCAGAAATCGATGCTAGAACCAAGAATTCCGATTCCTGATTTGTTTTTTGGTGACAGAACTAAGTTCCTGAGCTTCAGAAATAATTGTAAGCTATTTTTGGCCTTGAAACCTCATTCTTCTGGTAATCCTATTCAACAGGTTTTGATTATTATTTCTTTTTTGCGCGGCGACCCACAGGACTGGGCGTTTTCTCTTGCACCAGGAGATTCTGCATTGAGTAATGTTGATGCATTTTTCCAGGCGCTGGGATTGCTTTACGATGAGCCTAATTCAGTGGATCAAGCTGAGAAAAATCTGCTGGCTTTATGCCAGGGTCAGGATGATGTAGAAGTATATTGTCAGAAATTTAGGAAATGGTCAGTACTCATTCTGTGGAATGAATCTGCACTAGCGGCTTTGTTCAGAAAGGGTCTCTCTGAAGCTCTTAAGGATGTAATGGTGGGATTTCCTATGCCTGCTGGTTTGAATGAGTCTATGTCCTTGGCCATTCAGATCGGTCGTCGCTTGCGCGAGCGTAAATCTGTGCACCATCTGGCGGTATTGTCTGAGAGTAAGCCTGAGCCTATGCAGTGCGACAGGACTATGACTAAAGTAGAACGGCACGAACACAGACGTCTGAACAGACTGTGTTTCTATTGTGGTGATTCTACTCATGCTATTTCTAATTGTCCTAAACGCACTAGGCGGTTCGATAGCTCTGCCGTTATTGGTACTGTACAGTCCAAATTCCTTTTGTCCATTACCTTAATGTGCTCTTTGTCATCATATTCTGTCATGGCGTTTGTGGATTCAGGCGCTGCCCTGAATCTGATGGATTTGGATTATGCTAAACGTTGTGGATTTTTCTTGGAGCCTTTGCGGTGTCCTATTCCGTTGAGAGGAATTGATGCTACACCTTTGGCCAAGAATAAGCCTCAGTACTGGGCCCAGCTGACCATGTGCATGGCTCCTGCACATCAGGAAGTTATTCGCTTTTTGGTACTGCATAATTTGCATGATGTGGTCGTGTTGGGGTTGCCATGGCTACAAACCCATAATCCAGTATTGGATTGGAACTCTATGTCGGTAACCAGCTGGGGTTGTCAGGGAGTACATGGTGATGTTCCATTTTTGTCTATTTCGTCATCCATTCCTTCTGACATCCCAGAGTTCTTGTCGGACTTTCAGGATGTATTTGAAGAGTCCAAGTCTGATGCCCTACCTCCGCATAGGAATTGTGATTGTGCTATCGATTTGATTCCTGGTAGTAAATTCCCTAAGGGTCGTTTATTTAATTTGTCCGTACCTGAACACACCGCTATGCGCAGTTATGTGAAGGAGTCCCTGGAGAAGGGACATATTCGCCCATCGTCGTCACCATTGGGAGCAGGGTTCTTTTTTGTAGCCAAGAAGGATGGTTCGCTAAGACCGTGTATTGATTACCGCCTTCTTAATAAGATCACTGTTAAGTTTCAGTATCCCTTGCAATTGATTTCTGACTTGTTTGCTCGGATTAAGGGGGCTAGTTGGTTTACTAAGATTGATCTTCGTGGTGCGTATAATCTGGTGAGAATCAGGCAGGGAGATGAATGGAAAACGGCATTTAATACGCCCGAGGGTCATTTTGAGTATCTGGTGATGCCGTTCGGACTTGCCAATGCTCCATCTGTTTTTCAGTCTTTTATGCATGACATTTTCCGTGAGTATCTGGATAAATTCTTGATTGTTTACTTGGATGACATTTTGATCTTCTCAGATGATTGGGAGTCTCATGTGAAGCAAGTCAGAATGGTTTTCCAGGTACTGCGTGCTAATTCCTTGTTCGTGAAGGGATCAAAGTGTCTCTTCGGTGTGCAGAAAGTTTCATTTTTGGGGTTCATCTTTTCCCCTTCTACTATCGAGATGGATCCGGTTAAGGTTCAGGCCATCCAGGATTGGACTCAGCCGACATCTCTAAAAAGTCTGCAGAAATTCCTGGGCTTTGCTAATTTTTATCGTCGCTTCATCTGTAATTTTTCTAGCATTGCCAAACCATTGACCGATTTGACCAAGAAGGGTGCTGATTTGGTTAATTGGTCTTCTGCTGCCGTGGAAGCTTTTCAGGAGTTGAAGCGTCGTTTTTGCTGTGCCCCTGTGTTGTGTCAACCTGATGTTTCTCTTCCGTTCCAGGTCGAGGTTGATGCTTCTGAGATTGGTGCAGGGGCGGTTTTGTCACAGAGAGGTTCTGGTTGCTCAGTGTTCAAACCATGTGCTTTCTTTTCCAGGAAATTTTCTGCTGCTGAGCGTAATTATGATGTGGGCAACCGAGAGTTGCTGGCCATGAAGTGGGCATTCGAGGAGTGGCGTCATTGGCTTGAGGGTGCTAAGCATCGCGTGGTGGTTTTGACTGATCATAAGAACCTTACTTATCTTGAGTCTGCCAAGCGCTTGAATCCTAGACAGGCCCGTTGGTCGTTATTTTTTGCTCGTTTTGATTTTGTGATTTCATACCTTCCGGGCTCTAAAAATGTGAAGGCGGATGCTCTGTCTAGGAGTTTTGTGCCCGACTCTCCGGGGTTATCTGAGCCGGCGAGTATCCTCAAGGAAGGAGTCATTGTGTCTGCCATCTCCCCTGATTTGCGGAGAGTGTTGCAGAAATTTCAGGCTAATAAACCTGATCGTTGTCCGGCCGAGAAACTGTTCGTCCCTGATAGGTGGACTAGTAAAGTTATCTCTGAACTTCATTGTTCGGTGCTGGCCGGTCATCCAGGAATCTTTGGTACTAGGGAGTTGGTTGCTAGATCCTTCTGGTGGCCATCTCTGTCACGGGATGTGCGTGCTTTTGTGCAGTCCTGTGGAATTTGTGCTAGGGCTAAGCCCTGCTGTTCACGTGCCAGTGGGTTGCTTTTGCCCTTGCCGGTCCCGAAGAGGCCTTGGACACATATTTCGATGGATTTCATTTCTGACCTTCCCGTTTCTCAAAAAATGTCGGTCATTTGGGTGGTCTGTGATCGCTTTTCTAAAATGGTCCATCTGGTGCCCTTGGTTAAATTGCCTTCCTCCTCTGATTTGGTGCCTTTGTTCTTCCAGCATGTGGTTCGTTTACATGGCATTCCTGAGAATATTGTTTCTGACAGAGGTTCCCAGTTTGTCTCGAGGTTCTGGCGAGCCTTTTGTGGTAGGATGGGCATTGACCTATCTTTTTCCTCGGCCTTCCATCCTCAGACTAATGGCCAGACCGAACGAACCAATCAGACCTTGGAAACATATCTGAGATGTTTTGTTTCCGCTGACCAGGATGATTGGGTGTCATTTTTGCCGTTGGCTGAGTTCGCCCTTAATAATCGGGCCAGCTCGGCTACCTTGGTCTCTCCATTTTTCTGCAATTCTGGGTTCCATCCTCGTTTCTCTTCAGGACAGGTTGAGTCTTCGGACTGTCCTGGTGTGGATTATGTGGTGGACAGGTTGCAGCAGATCTGGACTCAGGTAGTGGACAATTTGACCTTGTCCCAGGAGAAGGCTCAGCTTTTCGCTAATCGCAGACGCCGTGTGGGACCCCGACTTCGTGTTGGGGATCTGGTTTGGTTATCTTCTCGTCATATTCCTATGAAGGTTTCCTCTCCTAAATTTAAACCTCGTTTTATTGGTCCGTATAGGATTTCTGAGATTCTCAATCCGGTGTCTTTTCGTCTGACCCTCCCAGACTCCTTTTCCATACATAATGTATTCCATAGGTCGTTGTTGAGGAGATACGTGGCACCTATGGTTCCATCTGTGGAGCCTCCTGCCCCTGTTTTGGTGGAGGGGGAATTGGAGTATATTGTGGAGAAGATTTTGGATTCTCGTGTCTCTAGACGGAAACTCCAGTATCTGGTCAAATGGAAGGGTTATGCTCAGGAAGATAATTCCTGGGTTTTTGCCTCTGATGTCCATGCCCCAGATCTTGTTCGTGCCTTTCATGTGGCTCATCCTGGTCGGCCTGGGGGTTCTGGTGAGGGTTCGGTGACCCCTCCTCAAGGGGGGGGTACTGTTGTGAATTCTGTGGCTGAGTTCACTTCTGTGGTCACAAGTGGTATTGCAGTCTCTGGGCTTCCTCCCTCAGGTGTTTTGGTGAGCTCGTTGGCTGCCTTGCTATTTAGCTCCACCTGAGTCTGTCTTCCTTGCTCCTTGTCAATGTTCCAGTGTTGGATCTGAGCTACTGCATCTTTCCTTGGGCCTGCTGCTCTGCTAGATAAGTGCTTCTAGTTTGTTTTCTGTTTTTTCTGTCCAGCTTGCTATTAACTTTTGCTGGAAGCTCTGAGAAGCAAAGGGGTGCACCGCCGTGCTGTTAGTTCGGCACGGTGGGTCTTTTTGCCCCTTTGCGTGGTTTTCGTTTTAGGGTTTTTTGTAGACTGCATAGTTCTCTTTGCTATCCTCGCTCTGTCTAGAATATCGGGCCTCACTTTGCTGAATCTATTTCATTCCTACGTTTGTCTTTTCATCTTGCTAACAGTCATTATATGTGGGGGGCTGCCTATTCCTTTGGGGTATTTCTCTGAGGTAAGTCAGGCTTGTATTTCTATCTTCAGGCTAGTCAGCTCCTCAGGCAGTGCCGAGTTGCATAGGTAGTTGATAGGCGCAATCCACTGCTGCTTATAGTTGTGTGAGGATAGATCAGGTACTGCAGTCTACAGAGATTCCACGTCTCAGAGCTCGTCCTATTGTTTTTGGTTATTGCCAGATCTCTGTATGTGCGCTGATTACTGCACGCTGTGTTGCCTGATTGCCAGCCATAACAGAGTGCTACGCCCATAAGACTTTGCCCGCAGTGGAGCTGCAAATGAACTACTCCTAAGGCCAGTTTCACACGTCAGTGGCTCCGGTACGTGAGGTGACAGTTTCCTCACATACCGGAGCCACTGACACATGTAGACACATTAAAATCAATGCATCTGTTCAGATGTCATTGATTTTTTGCAGACCGTGTCTCCGTGTGCCAAACACGGAGACATGTCAGTGTTCGTGGGAGTGCACATATTACACGGACCCATTAAAGTCAATCCGTGTGCCTTGCAGGAGACAGCGCTACATTAAGCGCTGTCCCCCCCACTGGTGCTGAAGCCGCGATTCATATCTTCCCTGCAGCAGCGTTTGCTGTAGAGAAGGTATGAATAATTGTGTTTAAAATAAAGATCTATGTGCCCCCCGCTCTCCCTCCCCCTGTGCGCCCCCCCGCTGTTCTGAAAATACTCACCCGACTCCCTCGCTGGCGCTGCTTCCTGTTCTGGCCGCATCTTCTACTGTATCAGCTGTAGGGATTGTACTCGCTCGGATGCATAGGAGGAAACAGGAGGCACATTCTCTTCAGCGTTCATATAGGTTTATTCACTCCATAAACCATTTAAGTCAGCAACACAAGGGTAAACAGTCTTACATCAGACGGAAAAGTCCTCAATGTCCATATTAGAGCTCTGCTCTCTCTCAAACCTGTAGGCATACAGGCTGTGCCATGTCCAGCACGTAGGCTCTCCAGCCTAAATATGGTCTCTGTGTGCTGTTCAGGACGTCTGTCCCCACTTGGAACCGTCCAACACACAGGCCACTCTGCAGTGTCCAGCCATGACACATGGAAGTCTGTCCACTCTTGCAGACTCCCAAACACACTCTCCATGTGCTACACACACCTCTTTACATAGGTGTAACCACACCCAGGAACCCAACCCATGATTAGACATGTGGTTCTGACATCACCACAGGTCCTGCAACAAACATAGATAGGCACGGTTATGCCCCTTACCCAGGGGTGAGGTATATGGGTAGCCAGACCCTCCCATCTCTCATAGCTACCCGTAACCCGGACCCAAACATACTAAACAATTTCTTATTGCTTTATGTGCATTACAGAAAACACTCCGGGTCACATCACAGCAACAAGCGTTCTCTGTGATACATACCTCCCGTTGACTATCCAACCTTTAGCCACGCTACACCGCATACAGGAGAAGATGCGGCCAGAACAGGAAGCAGTGCCGGCGAGGGAGCGAGCCGGGTGAGAAGTTTCAGAACAGCGGGAGGGGGGGGGGGGGGCACATAGATCTTTATTTTAAACACAATTATTCATATCTTCTCTACAGCAAACGCTGCTGCAGGGAAGATATGAATGAGGCTTCAGCACCAGATGCTGGTACGTGTGGTACCCAGCACGGTGCGTGTGGTACCCAGTGGGCACACGGGCGGCACACGTGTGCCGCACATGTGCCACACTCATGTGCCACACTCATGTGCCACAGAATCGTAGGGGCACACGGACATGGATAATTCCGGTACCGATTTTTTCCGGTACCGGAATTATCTGGACGTGTGAGACTGGCCTAAGAAGGACCTTGTTTGTCATTCACTTGAACTTTGTGCACATGCTGCACCCACATTGGTGCAAAGTATCTTCTCCCGATATCACCTCGGTTCTGCTGCCTTATTTGTCTCAAGCTAAGAGATTCCTGAGTGTACCGCTATAATTGTTACAGGATACACAAGCCAATTAAGGAATCTGCTGAGACAATTGCTACTGAACCTAAGATTGAGCAACTGTTTTCTATGATGAGATCTCTGCAAAAAGAAATTGGCAGTCTGCAGAGTAAGGTTGGAGGCTTGGAACATAATCAGCAGGTGTTTGGACAGACTCTGCAGGATCTGAGCTCTCGAATGGACGCTCAGGAGAATAAATTTAAAAGCATGGAGTCCCAGTATGGACAGGCTTTCCAGGACTTAAGTGCTCAGATGGCCACACAAGTGGTCTTACCCCCTGGACAGCCGCAGGCAGCCAGTCCTCCTAAGCTGCTGCCATTTCGATGCAATGGTGATCGTGATAAATTTAGTGGTTTTGTAAATCAATGTTTGATGACCCAAACCGCAGCACCTCTGCTGAGACCGCCTTACTGTCCTTGCGTCAGAGTAAACGTTCAGTTATTGAATATGCCACTGATTTTAGAAGGCTAGCTGTGGATACTAATTGGGATTGTTATGCACAATTGCCTATTTTCAGGAGAGGTCTGTCTAGTGTTATAAAGGATGAACTAGCCCGCTCTGAGTCACCACAAGAGCTAGAAACATTTATCCAACATTGTGTATGCATTGATATTTGCCTTACTGAGCGTAGACAGGAGAAAATGGCAATATTTAATCGCATGTCTAACTATTCCCTTTCTCCGAAGGAATCTGCAGGTGAAGTCACTCGGGAGACTGAGGTGGTGCCTATGCAAATTGACTCAGTACAGAGGTGTGAGAGTAATGAACGCTGGGAACACCGCCTCCGGGAGAGTCTATGCTTCTATTGCGGCCAATCTGACCACTTCCTGATCAACTGTCCCAAGCGGCCTAACAAGGTGTTAGCAGCCGTAGGGGAATATGATGACTGTGATGCTGAGTCAGATGTCTCTGAATTTAGTCTACCAGTGAATGCTGTTTTTCATGCACTCTCAATGACTACTTCTTCCACTAAGCAGAAGGAGACGAGTTCTCAATGTTCACTCCCTATAAAGGTTTTATGCTCGGGACAGTGGATCTCTAGTGCAGCCATGATCGACTCTGGCGCAGGGGGTAATTTCATTGACATTACTTTTACCAAGGAACACGGTATAGAGATTCTGCATAGAGCTTCCCCAATTGCCATGGAGACTGTAGATGGCTCACCATTAATCTCTGGGCCTGTTGATCAGGAGACTGTACCTCTTACCATTGTATTGGAGTCAGATCATCAGGAGCAGCTCTCCTTCTTATTAATCTCTTCTCCTCATTTTCATGTGATTCTAGGCATTCCCTGGCTGCGTTCACAGAATCCAACGATCAACTGAGAGACCAGAGAGATTACATTTCCAACAAGGAGTGATTCAAAATTACTGGAAACTGTACCGAAGTCTCTTGATTCGGAACCTCTGGAACCAGTATTCACTTTACCTTCTGTGTATAAGGAATTCTCTGATATCTGTGATAAGAAGAAGGCAGATCAGCTTCCACCACATAGGTCTTATGATTGTCCTATTGAACTGCTTCCAGGGGCTGCCATTCCTTTCAGTAATGTGTATCCATTAGCAGCTCCTGAACTCCAAGCTTTGAAGGAGTATATCGATGAAAATTTGGCCAAGGGCTTTATACGTCCTTCTTCCTCACCAGCAGGGGCACCTATTTCTTTTGTAAAGAAGGATGGGACTCAGACCTTGTATCGACTATCGGGAACTCAACAAGGTGACCATCCAGAATAGATATCCCTTGCCTTTGATTCCAGAACTATTGGAAAGAATCCGTCATGCCAATGTATTTTCTAAATTGGATCTTCGTGGGGCATATAACCTGGTACGTATTCGTCCTGGTGATGAATGGAAGATGGCTTTCAGATGTCGGTATGGATATTTTAAATACTTGGTGATGCCTTTTGGGCTGTGCAATGCCCCTGCAACCTTTCAACATCTTGCCAATGATATCTTTAGAGATTTACTGGACCAGTTTGTCGTAATCTATCTGGACGACATCCTAATTTTTTCTGACTCCCTACAGGAACATCAAGAGAATGTCAAAGTGGTTTTGAGATGTTTGCAAGAGAACCATCTTTATATCAAGCCAGAGAAATGTGACTTCCATCATTCTGAAATACAATTCTTGGGGTATGTCATCTCTCCACAAGGGATAAACATGGATTCTGGTAAGATTCAAGTAATCCTTGATTGGCCAGCACCTAAAAACGTTAAGGAAGTTCAACGCTTTATCGGCTTTGCAAATTTATATAGACGTTTTATCCGAAATTTTTCAAAGATTGTCCGTCCCATCACTTCTCTGACCAAGAAGGAGAAATCCTTTAGGTGGTCTTAACAGGCTCAGGAAGCCTTTGATCGGCTTAAGTCATGTTTCACTTCAGCTCCGCTCTTGATTCATCCGGACTCAACACTTCCTTTCATCGTGGAGGTGGACGCTTCTGATTGGGCATTGGGGGCCATTCTCTCTCAAAGAACTAGAGAGAAGGTTCTGCTACATCCTTGTGCTTTCTTTTTCCGTAGGCTTACCCCTGCAGAGAGGAACTACGACGTGGGAGATAAGGAACTTCTAGCGATTATTGCGGCCTTTAAGGAATGGAGGCACCATCTGCAAGGGGCTGCACAACAGATCATAGTGCTGACCGATCATCATCGCAATTTAGAGTTCCTCAGATCTGCTAAGTGTCTGACTCCACGTCAGGCTCGGTGGAATTTATTTCTAAACCAATTTAATTTTATTTCGTACCGTCCAGGTTCACGTAATGGGAAGGCTGATGCTTTGTCCCGAATCCATTCTGCGGATTCCGTACCTGGATCCCCACCCAAGACCATTTTATCGGATGCCAACTTCATCGGAGTAATCCATGATCCAGGCCTGTGGATGGAGATCAAGGAGGCCGATTCTTCTGGTGGCCAACTTGCCTGAAGGATGCTAAAGACTATGTTCTTTCTTGCGAGGTATGTGCTCGTTATAAGACTCCTCGTGCTTCTCCTACGGATCTACTTCAACCTCTACCAGTTCCATCTCGCCCATGGGGCTCATTTTCTATGGACTTCATTGTGGATCTTCCTACTTCTGGTGGTATGAATACAATCCTAGTGGTGGTTGATCGTCTGACTAAGGGTGCTCATTTTGTTCCTTGTGCCGGCCTCCCCTCGGCAAAAGAGACTGAACTTGGTGATTCAGAATGTTTTTCAGCTGCATGGGGGTCCCAGATGAAGTGTTCTCTGACCGTGGAGTCCAATTCACCTCAAGATTCTGGAAGGGGTTTTGTGCTGCACTTAATATTAATGTTCGTCTTTCTTCTGCATATCACCCTCAGACGAATGGTTCGCCCTGTCTGACTAATCAGACTTTGGAACAATATCTTTGATGCTACATCTGCCATCTTCAGGATGATTGGTTGGAGCTACTTCCTCTAGCAGAATTCTTCTGCAACAATTCTCAGAATGCCTCCTCTATGGTAACGCCCTTCTTCACTAATCTAGGTTATCATCCGAGCATCATTCCTAGATCTCCGATGGATGTTCCTGTTCCGGCAGTGGAGGAGAGGTTGACTGCTATGAGGGAAAATCTAGAAGTCCTTAAGGAATCTTTAACTTCAGCCCAGGAATGTTACAAGAAATTGGCTGATAGATTTTGGAAGCCAGCACCCATGTTTAAGGTAGGAGACTCTGTGTGGTTATCCACTAAGAATCTAAGACTAAACATTCCCTCACAGAAACTGGGGCAGAAGTTCATCGGTCCTTTCAAGATCAGCGGTATCGTGAATTCTGTGGCCTGCCGTTTAAAGCTGCCAAGGACTATGAAGGTACATCCAGTATTTCATGTCTCTCTATTGAAACCTGTCTCTCAATAAATTCCAGGGACGCAATGTGCCCCCTCCACAACCCGCACTGGTTAGACGGGCAGGAACAATTCTTGATGGAAGAGATCATTGATTACAGGGTCCGCAGGAATCAACTTCAGTATCTAATAAGATGGCAGGGTTATCCACCTGAGGGTGATCACAGACCATTTCTCTGTTCTCATCCTTTTTGGCTGTTGTTTTGGACACTTTTGCATTTTGTCATTGCTCTCATCCCTAGATGTACAGTAGCATGATGCGGTGTCTACAACCCACAGTTGTATTGTAAATAATCACACAGCAAGAATAAAGTCTTTTATTTGAAATAAAAATACACTTTTCCTTTCTTATTTAAAAATAATAAACACAGATATACTAAACTAACGCCCATTCCATTGAAGCCCTCGTCTCTTGTAATAAAACAAAAATGAAAAACAACCATATCCCTCACCTTTCTGTCATTCTGTCCTATCCATCGCTGAGCTCAGAAAGTTTCTCCGGGTGAACTCACCTCTGCACAGTGAGCCTTTTTCTCACTGTGCTAATGGGGATGTCAGCAGAGGTCACTGCAATTCAGGGGTCCTACTGAGAATGCAGCCTCGGTGACAGGCCGTAACTTTGATGACGTCATGGCTGGTCACTGATGCTGAGGTCGCAGCAGCTCATTGCCCAGTAGTTCTCAGCCTGGACGGTCTCATCTTGGCACCATCCAGGATAAAAACTGAGTATCCCTAGACATGGACATGTGAGAAATATGGTGTTTCTTTCTGATCACAATACATTTGTCACATGAAAAAGCCAAATCTGGTTCATGTGGATTGCATGGTTGAACGGCAGCATGATGCAACTGCTCAGCCGTGAATCCAGGAGACACTGAGCTGAGTCTGAGAACACAGCTTCAGTGCTAACGTCAAAAGATGACTGGAGTTCAACAGCTAATTGCACTGTGTGCAAAGCCTTTATAAGTGCCACAACTACATTTTCTTAATTTTTTTGAGACATTCCGTGTAGTACCTTGAATGGTGTATGGATGACCCTGCTTGTAATTTTTCACAGGCTTTTCATCATGTGCAGAGTTTTTGAGTGTAGAAGTATCACAACTACACTTTCCTCACAATATTTGAATGATGCACTACAGTTGGTGCTTTCAAGAGTGTATCGATGATCATGCTTGTAATTTCTGTAGGCTTTGCACTTAGTGCAAAGATGGCATTGGCATTGATGTGTATATATAAAAAGTTGGAATTTATTTATTATAATGTCACTGGCAATTTGTTTTTCTGTGGATACTTTTGCCAACTTGATTTATTTTCTACATTTCTTACTTAAAACTTTATATTCCTGAAATGCTATTTCAGTATTCTTGGCCTTCTGCATTTTAGTGCCCTTTGTTTTAGTCTGATTAAACTTTGTAGTGTCTTATTTATCTATAATAGTTTCTTTCTATTCTTGGGCATTTTATTACCAGAGTGTATGTGTTCTACAGGACTCTAGTAGTATATCCTTAAATATGCTCCATTTATGGTCAGTATCCCCAGTTACCATGAGATGGTCCCAGTCTACACCAATTTTTTTTCCTTTAATTTGTTGAAATCAGCTTTCCTAAATTTCCAGGTTTTTGCATTTCCCCTTTTGAATGATTGATTGAAAATTACTGTGAAACTTACTATATTACAGTCACTGCATCTCATGAAAATGACTGTGAAACGTACTATATTATGGTCACTGCATCTCAAATAATACTCCCTGACTTGAAAACACAAAAGCACACAGAGAGGTCAAAAAATACTCTGTTGTAAAAAAGTCACAGTAAATAAGCAAGTGCTAGTCAAAAAATGAAAAAATACAGGGTATTTAGTTAATATGTTTTTTTGCAAAAAAAATATGTTAAGCTGCTCCACCAATCGCCAAGGTATACCCATAATAGAGCAGTCCTGGTAATGTATATAATCCCTATCTGATGTATTTAAAAACCTGATCATCTGTATAGTACCTGTATGAACAGGGCTCAGAGAGAAAATATCCACGTTGAACATGCGAGATGGAACAGCTACAATGCAAATGACCCACAGAGGAGTGGTGAACTCCCCAGTCTTGTAGAAACAAGAGAACAATTATAAAACGAAAAACACATGGGCCACCTGCATAGCGAACAAGTCTGTAGGAACCTGTTCACACCACCAAAGAACTTGAAAACACAAAAGCGCACAGAGAGGTAAAAAAATACTCTGTTGTAAGAAAGTCACAGTAAATAAGCAAGTGCTAGTCAAAATGTTGGAATAAGTTTAAATGCAACAACTCCATTCCTGTTGTAGTCTGCATTGAATGTCTATGAGTGTTCATTTGTCAGCTATGCTGTGATTGTTAAAGTTTGTACAAAAAGGTCAGAGGACTCTCACTGATTGCATCATTCTGCTGCTGTTTCCTTCACAGAGAGACATGTGTTACATGGACTAGATTATATCGGTAGTTACTGTCAAAGCTTTCTTATTTTGTTCCAGTTCAAGCTGCATATATTAAACACAGTTTGCCTTACGTTGGATTCTGCTGCTTATATGAAGTAACACGCGCTGCTGTGGTAATACTCCGGCTAACAGGTTATGGGCCCAGCCACCGGAAAGTAAATGGTAAAAAGCCCAGTCACCGGAATAAGCAGCGAGCCAAGCGCAGACAGCACAGAGGAACCCCCGGAATACAAGGACACCGGAACGCAAAGGTACCGCAGTGTACAGAGCACCGGACAGCGCAGCTTAAAGGGCCAGTAACAAAAAAAAAAAAAAAGGTACAAGAGACAAGAATGTCTACAGAAAGGAATGCAGTGAAGTACACAGTGCCAAGTCTCACAAATCACAATTACAGCTCCTGGAAATTCAAGGTAAAGATGTTACTTATAAGAGAGGGTACATGGAAATGTATTGAACAGCCTGTGCCTGACCCAGTACCGGGTGATTGGCTAGAGACTGATCAGAAAGCACAAAGCACTATTTCCCTCAGCATAGATGATAACCAGATTGTACATGTATGCAAATGTGATACTGCAAAGAAAATGTGGGAAGAATTACAGAAAGTGCATGAAAGGTCAAATCTCAGCAATAAGCTATATCTTATGAGAAAGCTGTATCAGTCTAAATTAAGTGATGGCCAGCATATGCAGGACTATATCAGAAACACCCTAGAGATTGTGGAGCGCCTAAGGGGTATTGGTGAAGAAATTAAAGATTTTCATGTTGCTGCATTACTATTAAGTGGTCTTCCAGAAAGTTATGACACGCTTGTGACTGCATTAGATGCCAGACCAGATGATGAACTCACACTAGAATATGTGAAAGGGAAACTTGCAGATGAATACAAGAGAAAGTCAGAGACTATTAGCAATAATATATGCAAAGCAGAAGCAGCATTAAAGACACAGTACTTTTCTAAAGCTCAGAGTCATTTAAAGGAAACTCGTGAATGTTTTGTCTGTAAAAAGCCTGGTCACCTTAAAGCAGACTGCAGAGTGTGGAAAGCAAGAATGAATCAGTTTAAAAAGCAGGACAGTCATCAAAAGGTTAAAACAGCTGTAAAGAAGGAAGATGCATGTATTGCGACTGCATTTGGGGTCAGCACAAGCCCATATGCAAACCATGTTTGGTGTATTGACTCTGGAGCGACTGCTCACATGACACGTGATAAAGATTTCTTCATTAATCTAGATGAAAGCAAGTCTGAAAAGGTAATTTTAGCTAATGGTCACTATATGACATCAGAAGGAATAGGAGATGGTTATCTCCATTGTCAAGTTCAATCCTCAGCACAAGTCAGAAAAATCCCAGTTAAAGACGTGCTGTATGTTCCCAAACTTGAAAGTAACCTTTTATCTGTAAAGAAGCTTGCACAACAGGGAAATATAGTTACATTTAAGGATGACAGATGCATCATTTCAAAGAAGGGTCATACCCTTGCCGAAGGAAAAATCAAAGATGAACTTTATCAGCTGAAATGCAATGAAACTGTTTACAGTGCTAGACAAGATTTTCATAAGGACTGTATTCATGTGTGGCACAGACGCCTAGGCCACAGAGATCCAGAAGCAGTAAAGAAACTAGCTCAACTTGCAAATGGTATTGCAATCAACCAGTGTAATCAAACAATGAAGTGCACAAGTTGCCTAAAAGGGAAAATGTCCAGAAAATCGTTTCCTAAAGTAAGCACTACTAAATCTGCACAGATACTGGATTTGATACATACAGATGTGTGTGGTCCAATGAGTGTTCTTACTCCCAGCAAGAAGAGATATTTTCTCACATTCATTGATGATTATTCCAGATATACTGTTACTTACCTACTTCAAAGTAAAGATGAAGTTCCACAGAAACTTGAAGAATATCTTGCTGCAGTTCTTAACAAATTTGGAAGAATACCAAAGGTACTGCGAGCAGATAATGGAACTGAATATACAAGTGGTAAAGTGCAAACCATCCTGAAAAAGAATGGAATCGTGTTCCAGACAACCGTTCCATACAACCCAGAGCAGAATGGGACAGCAGAGAGAAAGAACCGAACTCTTTGTGAAAGTGGAAGAAGTATGCTATTTGATGGAAACCTACCTACAACATATTGGGGAGAAGCCATCATGACTGCTACCTATCTTCAAAATCGACTGCCAAGTAAAGCTACAAGTAAAACTCCATATGAGCTATGGAACTGTGAGAAGCCCAACCTGAAGCATCTCAGGATATTCGGAAGCAAAACTTTTGTGCATGTTCCCAAAGAAAAACGTTCTAAGTGGGAATCTCATGCAAAGGAAGGAGTTCTTGTGGGGTACAGTGAAACTCAGAAAGGATACAGAATCCTGCACCCACAGACCAACACAGTAACAATCAGCAGAGATGTAGTGATTGATGAAAACTCAGTATCGCTCAAATTTCATGAGGTTACGCAAATAATTCAACCTAAGGAACAAGAATTTCAGTCAGTGATTCCAGACATTGAAGAGAATCTCAAAGAAAATACTGAAGTCTGGATATGCTCTGAAAGTACTGAAAAAGAAACAGAAGAACCAAGCCAACCTCAGGAGATCAGAAGATCAGGAAGATCAAATAAAGGAATTCCAGCTAAACGCCTTTCTTATATGGTCAGATCAATTCCAGAAGAAGAGCCACAGTCATGGCAGGAAATGCAAAAACTGCCTATTCATAAGAAGCAAAAATGGATAAAAGCTGCTGATGAAGAAATGGAATCCCTTCATAAGCTCAAAACATGGGAGCTCACAGAGCTACCTCAAGGCAAGAAAGCAATTGGATGTAAGTGGGTCTTTAAGAACAAATATGACTCCGAAGGTAATGTTCACCGTTTTGAAGCAACTTTTGGAAGAATTCGGCAAACCACTAGCTGAACCAACTGTTATCTATGAGGACAACCAAGGATGTATCAAGCTCGCCAGCAGTGAAAGGATAAGTGCAAGAACAAAGCACATTGATGTTAAACATCATCACTTGCGTGACTTAGTAGAGCGTGAAGTTCTAAAGTTTGTTTACTGTGAATCTGACAAGATGTTAGCAGATGTTTTGACAAAGCCATTGTCAAGAGCCAAGTTTGAAGAATTCAGAACTGCAATGGGACTAACAGGATAAGCAGTTGTTGAGTGGGGGTGTTGGAATAAGTTTAAATGCAACAACTCCATTCCTGTTGTAGTCTGCATTGAATGTCTATGAGTGTTCATTTGTCAGCTATGCTGTGATTGTTAAAGTTTGTACAAAAAGGTCAGAGGACTCTCACTGATTGCATCATTCTGCTGCTGTTTCCTTCACAGAGAGACATGTGTTACATGGACTAGATTATATCGGTAGTTACTGTCAAAGCTTTCTTATTTTGTTCCAGTTCAAGCTGCATATATTAAACACAGTTTGCCTTACGTTGGATTCTGCTGCTTATATGAAGTAACACGCGCTGCTGTGGTAATACTCCGGCTAACACAAAAAATGAAAAAATACTGGGTATTTAGTTAATACGTTTTTTTGCAAAAAAAAGTATGTATAAGCTGCTCCACACATATATATACAGTGGGGCAAAAAAGTATTTAGTCAGTCAGCAATAGTGCAAGTTCCACCACTTAAAAAGATGAGAGGCGTCTGTAATTTACATCATAGGTAGACCTCAACTATGGGAGACAAACTGAGAAAAAAAAATCCAGAAAATCACATTGTCTGTTTTTTTAACAATTTATTTGCATATTATGGTGGAAAATAAGTATTTGGTCAGAAACAAAATTTCACCTCAATACTTTGTAATATATCCTTTGTTGGCAATGACAGAGGTCAAATGTTTTCTGTAAGTCTTCACAGTTGCCTCTAGAGCAGTGATGTTTTTGGCTTTTCGCTTGGCAACACGGACTTTCAACTCCCTCCAAAGGTTTTCTATAGGGTTGAGATCTGGAGACTGGCTAGGCCACTCCAGGACCTTGAAATGCTTCTTACGAAGCCACTCCTTCGTTGCCCTGGCGGTGTGCTTTGGATCATTGTCATGTTGAAAGACCCAGCCACGTTTCATCTTCAATGCCCTTGCTGATGGAAGGAGGTTTGCACTCAAAATCTCACGATACATGGCCCCATTCATTCTTTCATGTACCCGGATCAGTCGTCCTGGCCCCTTTGCAGAGAAACAGCCCCAAAGCATGATGTTTCCACCACCATGCTTTACAGTAGGTATGGTGTTTGATGGATGCAACTCAGTATTCTTTTTCCTCCAAACACGACAAGTTGTGTTTCTACCAAACAGTTCCAGTTTGGTTTCATCAGACCATAGGACATTCTCCCAAAACTCCTCTGGATCATCCAAATGCTCTCTAGCAAACTTCAGATGGGCCCGGACATGTACTGGCTTAAGCAGTGGGACATGTCTGGCACTGCAGGATCTGAGTCCATGGTGGCGTAGTGTGTTACTTATGGTAGGCCTTGTTACATTGGTCCCAGCTCTCTGCAGTTCATTCACTAGGTCCCCCCGCGTGGTTCTGGGATTTTTGCTCGCCGTTCTTGTGATCATTCTGACCCCACGGGGTGGGATTTTGCGTGGAGCCCCAGATCGAGGGAGATTATCAGTGGTCTTGTATGTCTTCCATTTTCTAATTATTGCTCCCACTGTTGATTTCTTCACTCCAAGCTGGTTGGCTATTGCAGATTCAGTCTTCCCAGCATGGTGCAGGGCTACAATTTTGTTTCTGGTGTCCTTTGACAGCTCTTTGGTCTTCACCATAGTGGAGTGTGGAGTCAGACTGTTTGAGGGTGTGCACAGGTGTCTTTTTATACTGATAACAAGTGTAAACAGGTGCCATTACTACAGGTAATGAGTGGAGGAAAGAGGAGACTCTTAAAGAAGAAGTTACAGGTCTGTGAGAGCCAGAAATCTTGATTGTTTTTTTCTGACCAAATACTTATTTTCCACCATAATATGCAAATGAAATGATAAAAAAACAGACAATGTGATTTTCTGGATTTTTTTTTCTCAGTTTGTCTCCCATAGTTGAGGTCTACCTATGATGTAAATTACGGACGCCTCTCATCTTTTTAAGTGGTGGAACTTGCACTATTGCAGACTGACTAAATACTTTTTTGCTATATATATTTAATCATTGATAGATATATATATATACGAAACCCGACTTTGGAGAAATGACCGCCGACCCGATCCCACAGTGAGATCGGGTCAGGTTTCACGAAACCCAACTTTGCCAAAAGTCGGCGACTTTTGAAATTGGCCGATCCATTTCGCTCAACCTTACTGGTCGTAGCTAAAGGTCCGGAACTTTATTTGGTCGTCAGGTCAGCGTGATTCGTCATGTTTGACAGCAAAAGCAACAATGCCTGCAATGTTTTTTCATGGAGCTAAAAACCAGCAAGAACGATAAGTATGTCACTGGATCGCTCCTGCATCGTTCTGCTGTTGCCGTGTTTGACGTCTCCTAGCGACCTAAACAGCGACGCTGCAGCGTCGCTTAGTGTAACGGCACCTTAAGTCCTCAATTACCTCAACTGTCTAACTCTCTTTATCTACTCTATCCCCTTTTTAGCACATCTACCCTCCCTCTCTTCTAGATCCTAGATTAAAAGCTCCTCTATCCGTCTGACCAATTTTTCCTCAAGCACAGCTGCACCGTCCACAAATCCATCCCTGACATATAGCCTATAGCTGACAGAGAAGTCAGCCAAGTTCTCCATGAACCCAAACTCTTCATACCTGCACCAATTTCTAACACACTTATTTGTCTCCCTAAGCTCCCGCTGTCTTTCTAGTGACGCTCATGGCACCAGCAGTATTTCTGAAAACACCACCTTGGAGGTCTTGGCCTTCAGCTTCTCTCCTAGTTCAATGTAATCACCTCCCTCTAACTCTGTCATTGGTACTGATGTGTACCATGACCACTGGGTTTTTTGCAGCGGCTCCCAGCAATCTGTCTATCCAATCCGCAATATGCCGAACCTGAGCACCCAGCAGACAACACACTGGTCTGCGTTCACAGTCTTGGCGGCAGATGACTATGTTTGTCCTCCTAATTATAGAGTCACCTACCATCAATATCTATCTAACATTTTTCAAACAAAGAGCAGAAAGAATGGCACCAGGTGCGATGGCTGTGTATATTTACCAAAGATATAACCCGTATGTCCGTCAGTTGGTGGCATTCCACTACTGCATCGTGGTGCTCAACATCATATAACAAGTAGTGTCTCCATGTGTAGTAGAAAGAAAGATGTGGCACTCTCCCAGTAGTGTTGTAATCAAAGTCCTTTATTTTACCATCCGTGGGTTGAGGACATGAACCAGAGACGGCAGGTGGAGACGAGGGTGCAGAGTGACAGGGGTGGACAACACTACTGGGTGAGTGCCACATCTTTCTTTCTGTCTAGCATTTGCTTCACTCCTATGTCCCTTCCTCCTACAGCAATTGTTTTCCTGGTTGCTAGGAGCAAAGTCCTGTTGTAATGATCCCAGTCCTGAGCTTGCATTCCTAATATCAGCCAAACAGGCATATTTACTAGGTTATGCCAGATCAGGACGGAGCTCCCTGGCGCTTTTCCCGCTACCCCTTCTTGTAACATTTACCCAGCTACGTACTTCTCTCTCCTAATCTTCCCCACCTCCACCCACCTCCATATCACTCGCCCCAGCCAGCGCAAGCTCAGTAAGATCTAAACTCCTCTCCAGGATTGCAATGCTGCTGAGTAGGGTTGAGCGACTTTTGTTTTTATAGGATCGGGTCGGATTTCACGAAACCCGACATTTTCAAAAGTCGGGTCGAGTGAAATCGGCCGATCCTATAGAAAAGTCGGGGTCGGGGTCGGCCGAAACACGAAACCCAATGCAGTGCATTGGGTTTCTAATGGTTTCCAGGGTCTGAAAGAGAGGAAACTCTCCTTCAGGCCCTGCGATCCATATTAATGTGTAAAATAAAGAATAAAAAATATTGCTATACTCACCCTCGGGCGCGCCCTGGTTGTAACCCGCAGCCTTCCTTCCTAAGAATCAGCGCTTGAAGGACCTTTCGATGATGTCACGGCTTCTGATTGGTTGCGTGAGCGGTCACATGGGCGTCACGCGACCAATCAGAAGCCGTGACTTCATTGAAAAGTCCTTCAAGCGCTGATTCTTAGGAAGGAAGGCTCCCGGTTACAACCAGGGCGCGTCATAGGGTGAGTATAGCAATATTTTTTATTTTTATTCTTTATTTTACACTTAAATCTGAATTCCGATACCAATTCCCGATATCTTAAACATATCAGGAATCGGTATCGGAATTCCGATTCCAGATTCAGAAGATCGCCGACTTCATGGCCGACCCCACACAGGGGTCGGGTTTCATGAAACCCGACTTTTCCAAAAGTCGGCGACTTCTGAAAATGGCCGACCCGTTTCGCTCAACCCTACTGCTGAGTGTTGCAAGCTGCACATTTAAATTCATTACCTGGGCTTCCAAACATATAAATCACTGATATCGAGTGCAGATACCTTCACCCTCAAACTGCTGTTCAAGGCATGCATGTTCAAGGCTATCTGGACAAATTAGGGATGAAATGGCTGGCTGTGACATACCCGTTTCCCTAATGATCTGATTTCCCTGGCCATCTGAATTGATTTCAGGTTTCAGGAGCATTCCAGAGAGGTGGTGCATTAGAAGAAGCTGATGTGTCTTGACCCATCCTTGAAGGAGCCCCTCTTTCCTCTGACACCTGTGACAGCTGTCCTTCCTGAATCTGTGCAGGTCAACCGCGTGAATCTGGCTGAGAGACGATTGGACCACCGTTATGCTGCAGGATTGTGCTACTATTGTGGTACTCCGGAACGTGCTTAGGGTCTGTTGGAGAGGCTACTCTAGGTGGGAGGATCTTGTCATGACTCTGTTGCCGGGTGTCCTGGGATCAGGGTCCCTAACGCTAGGGGCGCCATAGCTTGCCCTGTTCCCCATGTTACTTCTGATGGTGAAGTGTTGTGAATTCTGTTGTCGAACTCTCTCCTGTGGTCGTGAATGGTAATTCGGCGAGCTCTGTCTATGGGCTCCCTCTAGTGGCTGTGGGTGAAGCTGCTGCTTCTGAGGTTCCTTACACAGGTGACGTGGTTTATCCTTTGGTTGACTGCTCTATTTAACTCCTCTCAGATCGTTACTCCATTCCAGCTGTCAATGTTTTTGCATTGGTTCAGTTCGCTCCTGGATCTCTCTGGTGACCTGCCTTCTCCTGCAGAAGCTAAGTTCCTGATAGTCATTATTTGTTCATTGTTTTCTTGTCCAGCTGGTTTTCATGATTTTGTCTTGCTAGCTGGAAGCTCTGGGATGCAGAGTGGCCCCTCCGCACCGTGAGTCGGTGCGGAGGTCTTTTTTGCACACTCTGCGTTTTTGTGCTGATCGCAAAGTTACCTTTCCTATCCTCTGTCTATTTAGTAAGTCTGGCCTCCCTTTGCTGAAACCTGTTTCATTTCTGCGTTTGTGACTTTCATCTTTACTCACAGTCAATATATGTGGGGGGCTTCCTTTACCTTTGGGGAATTTCTCTGAGGCAAAGTAGGCTTTATTTTCAATCTCTAGGGCTAGATAGTTCTTAGGCTGTGACGAGGCGCCTAGGTCTGGTCAGGAGCGCTCCACGGCTATTTCTAGTGTGTGTGATAGGATTAGGGCTTGCGGTCAGCAGAGCTCCCACATCCCAGAGCTCGTCCTGTATGAGGTTTAACTATCAGGTCATTCCGGGTGCTCCTAACCACCAGGTCATAACAGTGAAGATGCTGGGGCAACGTACCTTGCCTTATCTCCTGAATATGCCCTCAGTCTTTACCCTTCCTCCACCCAGGGAAGAGGGGTGAAGTAGTGTACCATAATACACCAAACAGACTAACAAGGTAATACGAGCAGGGATAGCAAAAAATACCAATCATAGAAATATAATCACACATACAACAGAGGAATGCACTGGGGAGTAAAAGATGGGGTAAAACTAAATTAGGAGAAGGCGAATTATCACACACCCAAAACCTAGCAACAATCACAAATAAATCCACCAAATGCCTTCTCAAATAACAACCACAAACAACCTCTATCTCTGACAATGAGTGCTAGTCAGGGCCCAGATTATATAGGATATGGGAGTGGCTAACAGTGAACAGTTGAGCTCACAACTGAGCAGATTAACCCCTGCACTGCTAAAAGAAACCTGCACAATTTAGTATTAAGGTGAAGTGTTTCTAATGAGTGCAGGAGTAGGAGAAATCAGACGCTGTGGTAAACCCGTGACATAAATCCTCTCCACCGTTAATTTTTGCCATGTCTGTGTCTCATCAGACTACCCGCTTTACTGAGGTGGCCTGTCTTCATTCTGGTTCAGCAGGAAATTTCTTGCAGCAAGCCGTGGTTGATCGGTATCAGATTACCATCCCACGCTTCCAGAATCCCTTATTTGTGACACCTTTTGACAGGAGTGTCCTTTCCGAGGCTGTATTTTTAGTTAGTGAACAGTTGAAGCTTCAGGAAGGAGGGCTTCATATGGAGAAAATTGCCTTCTATGAGTTGCCTAGTCTGTTACATCCACTTCTCCTGGGCCTTCCGTAGCTTCCTGATTATTAACCCATCCTGGACTGGAGATCCAGTGAGGTGCTAAGTTGGGGACAGTCTTGCCATGAAGGTTGTCTTCACCCATCCTGTCCACTCTTGCTGGCTGACAAGAATGTCAAGATGGATGCACTTTCTAGGTTCTTCCCTTCCTCTAGTCTAAGAGATGAGCCCCAATTTTTCATTGTGCCTTCCAAGATGGTCATGGTGGCTCAGGTGGTCTTGACTCAGATCCCTCCAAGGAGGTAATTTGTGCCAGAATGTGATAGGAAGCAAGTCCTGCTGTAGGGTCACTCTAACGTTGCCTGTTCATGGTGGGCATGAAAAAACTTTATGACTTATCTGATGTGTTTATTGGTGGCAAACAATGCGTTGGGATATTGTGGCTTTCATCTCAAACTGTCCATCCTGTACCCACAACAAGACTGACAGACAACTTCTCTATTAATGTATGGAAAGGCATAATGAAAAATTATGCCTGGATCCTTCAATCATTCAACTAGGCGATAAGCCAGTCATTTTTAGTCCTTCCTTCTTGAAGCCGGGTACCACTCCTGCAACAGTCAGATCTGAGAATGTCTTCAAGGTAAAGAGCATCCTGACCACAAAGAAGGTAAGAGGAAAAACTTTTCTTCTAGTGGATTGGAGGGGGTTTGGTCATGATAAGAGATCATGGGAACCCAAGGAGAAAATGTATTTAGCTGGAGAAGTTTCTTGCTGGCTTGAAGTAGGGGGGCATAAAGGGGAGGGTACTGCAGCACCTGTGGTCTTGGGTACCTCTGCATCCAAAGATCTGTGCATGTCTGGCAAATATCCTTTTGGTACTCTTAAGGCATGCACGCGAGTGCTTTCTGTCTCTTAAAGAGACAGTGCGCACTCTCCTAAAGCATTCCCAGCCAATTGCTGGAAGACACATACTATTTAAATCACCTTCACCTGTTGTGAGGTGCCTGAGAAATTTTTATGCAAAGTTAGTTTATATTTGCATGCCTGCGGTTAGGTCCCTTGATCTGTTTTGTCTGCTTTGTTTAACCTGTATCTTGCTTGCATTCCTGAACTGTCTGCTTTCCAGAACACTAAAAACATAAGGATGAATGACCTCGGGGAGATCAAAAGATCCAACACCGCGGAGACACCATCACGTGATCCAGAACACTGCCCCCATCCCTTATGGGAAATATGCAAATGCATGTAGAAAAGCCGCGGAGACACCATCATGTGTTTCTCAACGCAAGCAATAAATAGCCAGGTCTTTCACCGGGAAGGAACAACCACGGGAAGGGCAGCATCCCAAAAGGGAAAACCACCTATGCCAAAACATGGTATCCATCCACAGGCAGCTGTTTCGGGGTATTTGCCCCTCATCAGTGTGGAGTAGGAAACTGGCTATTAGGAGCAGTGCCTAGTAAAAGGACTATAAACATAAGGATGAATGACCTCGGGGAGATCAAAACATCCAACACCGCGGAGACACATCACGTGTTTCTCAACGCAAGCAATAAATAGCCAGGTCTTTCACCGGGAAGGAACAACCACGGGAAGGGCAGCATCCCAAAAGGGAAAACCAACTATGCCAAAACATGGTATCCATCTACCAACAGCTGTTTCGGGGTATTTGCCCCTCATCAGTGTGGAGTAGGAAACTGGTTCCAGAACACTGCACAGCCTGATCCTGTCCCTGTGGCTGACCTTGTCTACTATCCAGAGTCTGCACTGTCTGAACCAGTACTTCTGTCGTACCAGCCAGTGCTCATGTATACTGTACCAAACACGATCCAGTCCACACCTGCCAGTGCTCATCTATGCATCACTCAGTCCAGTCCGCACCTGCCAGTGCTCTTCTGTTTATCAGTTGGTCTAAACTGAACTAGCCATTGCTCATCTATACATCATCTGGTGCAGTCCGCACCTTCCAGCACTAATCTAAACATCACCCAGTCTGCACCTAACACTGCTCATCTGTTCATCAGCTGCTCGAGTCTGCATCCATGATTCCCGTATTCCTACAGTGCCTGCCAGCATCTTCTGTTCTTTCCTTTGGGCCGTTCCTTCTACCCATCTCTAGGGGGTCAGCTGCCATCTACCCGAGCTCAGTTCTGGAGTAGCACCTAGTCCCACCTCTTCTGTCTCTCCTCGGATCACGGTGTCATCAGCCACTATGTATCTGAGATCAGGTTTGGTGAGGCACCTAGTTAGGCCCCTCCATGCCTTCCTTGGGCTACGGCACAGTGGTTCCCTAAATTTTGGCACTTCTTGCTTACTTCATAAATTACACTGAAATTTACAATTTTTTTTATAAAAAAATATTATTTGGTTTTTTTTTTTTTTTTTAAAGTAAAATCCTTTTTAAATTTTGCCTTATATACAAGTCATTATGCAGAAAAAAATGTTTTGTAACTTTTTTTTTGTAAACTCCAAGTTTTCTTCGATATTGAATATTTTATTGTCAGTCCTTACAGTAAAGTAAAAGTGTGAAACCATTGTTCTCAGAAACGATCTGAGTCAGAAATGTTTCCAGGAGTTTTCCCCATGATGTTCTCCTGCCATGCAGCCCTTTCTAGATTTATTTCAACATTTTTACTTCACCCAGACCTCTTTGTAGGGTCTGCCAGAAAAATGCTCTGATTTTCCATTGACAAACATTACACTCGTTACTTGAAATGAGCACCCGAGAATTAGGAATTGCTTGGTTCAAGTAACGAGCATCTGAGCATTTTAGTGCTTGCTCATCCCTAGTTAATTAATTATAGAGAAAATAAATAGGGCAGCAAAAATTGAGACAGAGAGGCTCATTGGCAAAAAAAGTAAAAATAATCAAATGATTTACCTACATTAGAGTAAGAAGTTAAAAAATCATAGTGTTGCCCCCCCCCCAAATAAATTCCCATGACAGACAATATGATCAGGGGTACCATAAATTCTCTATTAAATATCTACCAAACCAGCAGTAAGTACTGTGCCACCTCAAAGTCACTTAAGAAGACAAATCATCAGGCAATGATGGCATACACCCCTGAGTACTGCAGAAATTAAGAATTGTCATTGGCATTAGAAAAATTTTTTCTAATAGTCAAGAATTACATAATAACTATCTATACCACAGGAATAGCACATAGTAAGTCTGGTACCAATATTCAAAAAGTGAACAAAATCTGAACCTGGAATTTATAGACTGGTAAGTTAAACCTCTACTTTCGGTAAAATCCTTGTGGGGTGTCTAAGAGATGTTATCTTGGCGTATCACAATAAGAAAAACCTCATGACCTAATATCAACATCGGTTTAAGATTGATCATTTCTGTCAAACTCTCTTGATCAGCTTGTATGAGGAGGCAAGTTCCAGGCTGGATCAGGGTATCACCATTGATTTTGTCTATATGGACTTTTCAAAGGTATTTGATACAATGCCGCATAAATGGTGGTACATAAAGCAACTGCAATGGGACAAGAAGGAAATATGTGGAACAAAGTTAACAACTGGCTCAGTGATAGGAAAATGAGAGCGTTGCTCATAATGGAACACTCTAATTTGATCACAATAAATAATGGTGTATCACAGAAGTCAGTGTTGGGCCCTCTTCTTTTTGACAATTATTAATGACCTCATAGTAGAATTTCAATATTTGCTGATTGTACTAAAATCTTGATCATAATTAAGACAGAGGTGGATAATTTTATATTTCAGAGAGATTTATGTAAGCAGGAGCTTTGGGTTGAGAAATAAGTTTAAAGTAGATAGATTCATATAAATTTATGCGATTTGGCAGAGTTAAAAAAAATGTATAATTATATACTGAATGGTAAGATACTGGGTAAAACTGTCACTGAAAAAAAGAAGGACGTATACAGTCATGGCCAAAAGTTTTGAGAATGACACCAAAATTATATTTTCACATGATCTGCTGCCCTCTGGTTTTTATTAGTGTTTGTCTGATGTTTATATCACATACAGAAATATAATTGCAATCATATTATGAGTACCAATAGGTTATATTGACAGAATGAGTTAATGCAGCAAGTCAATATTTGCAGTGTTGACCCTTCTTCAAGACCTCTGCAATTCTCCCTGGCATGCTCTCAATCAACTTCTAGACCAAATCCTGACTGATAGCAGTCCATTCTTGCATAATCAATGCTTGCATTTTGCCAGAATTTGTTGGTTTTTGTTTGTCCACCTGTCTCTTGATGATTGACCACAAGTTCTCAATGGGGTTTAAGATCTGGGGAGTTTCCAGGCCATGGACCCAAAATCTCTGTTTTGTTCCATGAGCCATTTAGTTATCACCTTTGCTTTATGGCAAGGTGCTCCATCATGCTGGAAAAGGCATTGTTGGGCGCCAAACTGCTCTTGGACGGTTGGGAGAAGTTGCTCTTGGAGGACATTCTGGTACCATTCTTTATTCATGGCTGTGTTTTTAGGCAAGACTGTGAGTGAGCTGATTCCCTTGGCTGAGAAGCAACCCCATACATGAAAGGTTTCAGGATGCTTTACAGTTGGCATGAGACAAGACTGGTGGTATCGCTCACCTCTTCTTCTCCGAATAAGCTGTTTTCCAGATGTCCCAAACAATCGAAAAGGGATTCATCAGAGAAAATGACTTTGTCCCAGTCCTCAGCAGTCCACTCCCTGTACCTTTTGCAGAATATCAGTCGGTCCCTGATGTTTTTTCTGGAGAGAAGTGGCTTCTTTGCTGCCCTCCTTCAAACCAGGCCTTGCTCAAAGAGTCTCCGCCTCACAGTGCGTGCAGAAGCATTCACACCAGCCTGCTGCCATTCCTGAGCAAGCTCGGGACTGCTGGTAGTCCGATCCCGCAGCTGAAACAGTTTTAAGATACAGTCCTGGTGCTTGCTGGTCTTTCTTGGGTGCCCTGGAGCCTTTTTGACAACAACGGAAGCTCTCTCCTTGAAGTTCTTGATGATGCGATAGATTGTTGACTGAGGTGCAATCTTTGTAGCTGCGATACTCTTCCCTGGCCATTCTTCCCTACTCTTTTCCTCTTTAGGCCATTTTTGTGCAGTGCAATGATGGCTGCACATGTTTCTTTAGAGATAACCATGGTTAATTGAAGAGAAACAATGAAACCAAGCACCAGCCTCCTTTTAAAGTGTCCAGTAATGTCATTCTTACTTAATCATGACTGATTGATCGCCAGCCCTGTCCTCATCAACACCCACACCTGTGTTAATGGATCAATCACTAAAATGATGTTAGCTGCTCCTTTTAAGGCAAGACTGCAATGATGTTGAAATGTGTTTAGGGGGTTAAAGTTCATTTTCTGGGCAAATATTGACTTTGCAAGTACAGTAATTGCTGTTAAGCTGATCACTCTGACATTCAGGAGTATATGCAAATTGCCATTAGAAAAAATGAAACAGTAGACTTTGGAAAAATTAATATTTGTCTCATTCTCAAAATTTGTCCATGACTGTAGGTGCACAACAAACTCAACTTTATTGGCAAGCACAATGCTGCTGCTGCTGCAATGACAAATAAAATTATGGAATGCATTAAAAGATTCATAGATACTCATGATAATTCATAGCAACACATACACTGGAGGCTAAAATTCTTAGACAATATTTTAACAAGGACACAGACAACTAGAGTGGGTGCAGAGAAGGGTTATTAATGGAAAGGGTTTAGCTGGGAAGGACGTTTTTCCCCAATATAAGGCAAATAGCATCTGCCCTATGGAGTTTTTGCCTTGTTTGGGATCAACATGTAAGTTCTAGTTTGAACTCATCGATGGACGTATGTCTATCTTCAACCTTAAAAACTATAAATGCTATGCCATGTTTAATGGTCAAGATCAGTTTCAGCTCTCTTTGCAATGGCAACCAATGAAGGATCCAAATATTGGACAATCTCATTCAGATTGACCATATGACCCTGAGGGAGCTAAGCAATCAAGTAAGTAGGTAATGAATACCCCTTATAGTGGAGTAATTTACCCTTGATATATAAGTTTTGATTTTTTTTATACTGCTCTTTTAAGTATTCAACCCATTACTGAAAATTAATAAATATATAGTAAATGTTGTAGATAGCAAAAAAAAGTCATTTTTTAGCCATAGGAGTTGATCTTATATGTCAGAGCAAACTTTTGTCTGCTATGATACATTGAGCCCATGGAGCGAATTCACCTTTCTGAGATGGACACTGTGGAGAGAGTTCACCTTTTATGATGTCTCAGTGCTAGTGATAATTGTCCTATTAACAACACAGGCTGCACTACCCATCATAGTGACAGGAAAACAATACAATCACAGACACAGCAAAAGTCACATCTGCTCTATCTAAGATAAAATTAACTTTGATTTTGTGTCATGAGGATGCTCATTAGTGACATGCTGGGGGCTTAGCATAGCATGAACCCTGCTCCATAACTCACCACCACAAAAAAGTAAATAGCACTCATCCTACCTGAAATGCCAGATCATGATTAAAACTATTAAATGTTCATTACAAATAATTAAATTATCATTTGTTCTAATTATGTATGAGTACTAAGGAACAGCATTAGCTTGGAAGCCAGAGATATACTGTAATCATTTGGACTCATTACTCTATAAATGAGGCCTTGGATCATTTTGTCTCAAGTTTAACAACTTAATACAAGTTTTAAACTGAAAAAAAGGAAGTTAAGCAGAACAAAAGGGTGGCACTAGAGTTCTCATCCTCTTCCTCTCTGAAGACGCAACTTACATATGGGCACTTTTAGTAATAGTTGGACGTAAACAAAATGGCGTAGAAATGTTAAACAATTTTCAGAAATGCTGGTTACATTAGTGTCAAAATGCTGCAGAATCAGAATGCTTTTAAAAATAGATGTATTCATAGTTTATTTGTATCAATTAGCAAAGTCCAAAGTGAGTGGAAAGAAAGGGAAATCTAATCAACTCAAAATTTAGTCTGACCGCCCTTTACCTTGAAAACAACATCAATTCTGACAGTTACACTTTCACAGTTTTTAAAGGAACTTGGCAGATAAGTGGCTCCAAACACCTTGGATAATTAACCACAGATCTCCTGTGGATGTAGGTTTGTGCAAATCCCTTTGTCTCTATATTTAATCCTAAACAGAGGTGAGGATATTGTTATCAGAGCTATCTGGGGGTCATCAATTCCAGGACTCTTTACTCTACTATATGGTGAATATAATTCTTTATGACATTGGCTGTCTGTTCAACGTCATAATTTTGTTGACAAATAAATTTAGAACCTACTAAATGCCTTCCTGATGGAACAACATGATGGAAAAGTATCTGCCTGGATTTCTTAGCTTTGAGGAAATCATTAACATTGAAAGAAAAAACAAAGTGCCCTTAATAGCAAAGTTGCTTACCCAGGCTTTGATAAAGCCTATGCAAAACGCGCGTTAGGGGGTGGACCGGGGTCCCAGGCACTTTTCATCATGGATAAGCAACTTTGCTATTAAGGGCACTTTGTTTTTTTCCTTTTGAGGGTGGTACACTGTCACTATGGCAGCTTAGGAAATCTATTATGAACCGTGCAGTTTCATTGTATGGTGGTCAATACTATTGGATTATATGAAATTTAAACCTATAAAGGCATGGATGATTGACCTCGTGGAGACCAAAACATCCAACACCGCGGAGACACCATCACATGTTTCTCAACGCAGTGATCCAGAACACTGCCCCCAAATATGCAAATGCAAGTAGAGGAGCTGCGGAGACACCATCACATGTTTCTCAACGCAGGCAGTGAATAGCCAGGCCTTTCACCGGGAAGGAACAACCAAGGGAAGGGCAGCATCCAATAAAGGAAAACATCCAATAAAGGAAAACCACCTATGCCAAGCATGGTATCCATCCACAGACAGCTGTTTCGGGGTTTTTGCCCCTCATCAGTGTGGAGTAGGAAACTGGCTATCAGGAGCAGTGCCTAGTAGAAAGTCTATAAAGGCACGGATGATTGACCTCGTGGAGACCAAAACATCCAACACCGCGGAGACACCATCACATGTTTCTCAACGCAGTGATCCAGAACACTGCCCCCAAATATGCAAATGCAAGTAGAGGAGCTGCGGAGACACCATCACATGTTTCTCAACGCAGGCAGTGAATAGCCAGGCCTTTCACCGGGAAGGAACAACCAAGGGAAGAGCAACATCCAATAAAGGAAAACATCCAATAAAGGAAAACCACCTATGCCAAGCATGGTATCCATCCACAAAAACCCCGAAACAGCTGTCTGTGGAAATCATGTAGCATATGTGAGACCGTGTGGGGTAATTTTTGCTTAGGGAGTACAGTGAGGGGCAATTATTCATTTAGGGGCACAGCATAGAGCTTAATTAGGGCACAGCATGGGTTTTTATTTTAATTCAGGATCATTATAATAACACTTATTTGTAAGGTCACCATGTCGGGATGGACTGCAAAAGACCAGAGACAAGGGAAGTCTGCAGAGATGAGCTGTAGCTGTGAAGCATCATCATGGAGTTCGGACCAATAAGGTTCTTAGATCTAAGGTGCATTTACATTGGCCAGTTGCAGCCTTTAACCCCTTAACCAGAGGTATTTTTGTTTTTGCATTTTCATTTTTTGTTCCTTTTCTTCCCAGAGCCATAACTTTTTGGTCATGTGTTGAGAGCTGTTTTTTTGATGGATGAGTTGTACTTTAACAACATCATTGGCTTTAGCTGTTTTCACATTTGCGGTTGTGTCTGCAGTGTTTTGGACACATACATCCGCGTGCATCTTGATTTCATATCTTTTACATTGTAGACGCTGGTGCATGCGTTTGCATGCATTCGCCCGCGTTTGCTTAAGCTTTCATATTTTTGCGGTGTGCGGCAGGGTGCGGCTAACGCACCATGTTGGAATTTTTGTGGTGGTAAATTTCCACCACCATACGCATGCGGACGCTTGCTGGAGGAGTGCGTCAAATAAACACATTACAGTCTATAATAATAAAACCTTATAACAGAAGGTGTGGGCAATGGAAGTCCTTTACTCTCAAGACTCTGGAAGTGATACAAGCATTGCAGTATCTTTTTTGGAAGACTCCGACTATAAAAATGTAAGTATACAAGCTATATGTCTGCCTGTTTGTTTTTCTCCCTCCAGTCTGTAATCATTTATGTCTCCCTTGCAGCATTCCTCATCATGTCCTCCAGTGAAGATCAGAGCTCACAGAGTGAACAGGAGACTGAAGTGAGTACATTTGCTAGTGATTGGTAAGTATTCACTGTCACTATTACACATGTGGCAAAATATTTATTTGTCTTTTTACAGAACCATTCCACTGCAGATGAGCAGGAGCAGCAGGCTCAGGGCCAAGTTCCGGTGGTAAGATGGCGTATAAGTATTCTTGACTGTTTTTGGTACTCTTGACTGTTTTTTTTCTTTTTGACTGTTTTTGTTTTAAGTGTTTTATCTTTCCAACATTAATGTCTTTGTTTCATTTCTAGGTTCCACAACGGGAGGAGGATTTCATTGACAATGACCTCCTCATCACCTTGGTGCAGGAGCAAGTTGCGTTGTGGGACACCCGGGAGCAGCAGCACTCGGACGCTGTGGTTTTACTTTTCTTTTCACAGAACCTGTAGCAGCACCCTGGAACCTGAATCGTCCTCTGGAGCGGTCCCTCATCGATCAGCCACGGACCAGTCCCAGCCATCCACCAGTGAAGCAGCAAGTGGGCTGGCGTCACAGGCTGGAGAACAGGCAACTGTTCCCAGTCCTCTGCCTTTTTTTTTTGGGGGGGGGCTGTTCCCGCCAGCAGAAGATGGTCTCAGACAGGTCACTTATGCCTGAGTTTATCCACTTGTGCTTTGTCTTCCAGAGTGGCTTGAAGGCGCTGGGAGATACACTGGAAAGTGGTCTGACCCATATTAACACACTTTTCCAGGATGTCAACCAATGCCTTAACTATCTGGAAGCTGACCTCCAGAGACCAGCACACTATTTTTTTTAATAAGAGAGCAGGGCAGAGGTGTCAAACTGCAATCCTCAAGGGCCGAAAACAGGTCATGTTTTCAGGATTTCCTTGTACTGCACAGGTGATAATTTAATCACCTACACACATAATGATTACAGCTCCTTGTGCAAAGCTAAAGAAATCTTGAAAACACGTATGGTTTGCGGCCCTCGAGGAATGCAGTTTGACACCCCTGGAGCAGGGCATGTCAGAACATCTTATGCCTGATCTCCAGCTCAATGTGATGCAGGCCTGCAATGCTGCTTACGTTCAGGCTATGCAGCAGACTCAGTACTTCCACCAGCCACAGGTGGTATTTCCACCTGTGCCACAAATTACACACTTAACATCAATACCAAGTTCTGCTGCATACCACTGTACAGCCACCACCATGACCAGTCCTGCCGCACACCACTATACCTCCACTACCATGCCGGGTGCTGCTGTAAGCCACTCCACCACTACCACCATGCCAAGTCCTGCTCCTGCACGGCTGACCACCACCACCAGCAGCAGCAAGCCACCTACAGATCCTGCACCGCTGCCCACCGCCACCACCACTAGGCCACCTGAAGATCCTGCACGGCTGTCCACCGCCACCACCAGGCCGGGTTCAGTTCCTGCAAACCCTGCTGACCCCACCACTCCCACCAAGGAGACACCAAAAAAGGAAGCTGCCTCAGAAAATGGGACAGAAAGCCAAAAGGACTAAAGGCAGCAGAAGTGTCATACTACCTCCATCCTCACCTCCGAATGTGTCTGTATTGTCCAGTTTTTCTCTCCCTTCCAATGTGTCTCTCCCATCCCATGCTTCCACTCCTAATAAATGTACTAAATTTCATTCCCTTTCCGCCACACTTATTCTCATCATGCTGACATACGCTCTAACAGTTTTGGATCCCTTACTCCTCACTCTCCATTGCTATCCTCAAACTCCAGCACCCCCTAACCAAATAATAATCTCTCCTTCCCTCCTGCCTCCCCACCTGACCTTCTCTGCTGACCTGCTCCTCAACCTCAGATCTCTCCTAATAAATCGCAAAACAAGCCGCCCACTCTCCTTCTCCCACCTGCTCTGTCTCTCTCTGCTTCTCCTCACTGCGGGTGACATATCTCCCAACCCTGGGCCCCCACAGCCCATACCTCCCATTACTACCCCCTCCTATCGCTCCCAACCCAATATAAACACCCAAACTCTTGCCCACCTCAAATCCTGCCCATGACGCCCACCCCCTACACCCTCTCTCTGGATCGCGATGGAATACGCGCTCCATCTGCAATAAACTCCACGTGATTCAAGACCTCTTTACCTCTCGTAATCTTTTCTTTCTGGGCATCACCGAAACATGGCTAACACCCTCTGACACAGCCTCCCCTGCTGCACTATGTTATGGTGGCCTCCACTTCACCCACACTCCTCGCCCTGGCAACAAACATGGTGGAGGAGTGCGCCTTCTCCTTTCTTCCAACTGTACCTTTAACCCAATCCCACCTTTACCCTCCCTTATCCTCCCCTCTTTTGAAGTCCACATCTACTCCCCCTACAACCTCCAAATGGCCATCATACGGACCTCTGGGCCCAACCACTGCCTTTATTGACCAATTCTCCACCTGGCTCCTTCACTTTCTGTCTGCTGACATTCCCACCATCATCATGGGTGACTTCAACATGCCAATTGACACCCACTAGTCAGCAGCCTCCAAACTCCTGTCCCTTACTTCATCCTTTGGACTTACTGAGCGGTCCTCCTCAGCCACCCACACAGACGGACACACATTAGACCTGGTCTTCACCCGTTTATGCTCCCTAACTTCACAACCTCCCCTCTCTCTATCTGACCACCATCTACTCACTTTCTCATCCCTGTCCTCCTCACCTGTCACCCATGTCACCATGCGCACCCACGCAGGAACCTCACACACCTAGACACTCACACACTTTCTGACTCTATCCTACCACTGTCCTCTATATCCTCACTCCACGACACAGACACTGCCACTGCTTTCTACAATGTCACTTTTGCATCAGCTATTGACACAGTTGCCTGTTGTGAATTCTGCTCTTGGGTTCCCTCCAGTGGTTGTAGGTTGGAATGCAGTTGTCTCTGAGTCACAGTCCTGGCCAGGTGTATCTGCTGATTGCTGTCCTGACTGGGATATTTAAGTGTGCAGGATTCATTAGCCCTTGCCAGTTGTCAGTGTTTCTTCTGAAGTGTTGGATCACTTTCTGGCTTCTCCTGCTCAGCTGTCAATTCAGCAAAGATAAGTGTCTGGTTTTTGTTCCTGTGACACATGCAGTGTGCTTATATTCTGTGCTATTCATTTGTTTTTCTCTAGTCCAGCTTAGACTGTCAGTGTTTTCTCGGTCTTGTTGGATTCTCTGGAGATGCAGATATACGCTCCACATCTTTAGTTAGATGGTGGAGTTTTTGTATTTTCTGCTGTGGATATTTTTGGAAGGATATTTAATACTGACCGCTTAGTATCCTGTCCTATCCTTTCCTATTTAGCTAGTGTTTGCCTCATTTGCTAAATCCTGTTTTCTGCCTACGTGTGTCTTTTCCTCTACTACTCACAGTCAATATTTGTGGGGGGCTGCCTTTCCTTTGGGGTTCTGCTCTGAGGCAAGGTAGAAATTCCTATTTCCATCTTTAGGGGTATTTAGTCCTCCGGCTGTGTCGAGGTGTCTAGGTTTTGTTAGGTACATCCCACGGCTACTTCTAGTTGCGGAGACAAGATCAGGGTTTGCGGTCAGTATAGTTACCACTAGGGTTGAGCGAAACGGGTCGAAAATATTCAAAAGTCGCCGACTTTTGGCAAAGTCGGGTTTCATGAAACCCGACCCGACCCCTGTGTGGGGTCGGCCATGAAGTCGGCGATCTTTTGAATCTAGAATCGGAATTCCGATACCGATTCCCGATATGTTTATATCGGGAATTGGTATCGGAATTCAGATTTAAGTGTAAAATAAAGAATTAAAATAAAAAATATCGCAATACTTACCCTCTGACGCGCCCTGGTACCAACCGGGAACCTTCCTTCCTTAGAAACAGCCTTCCAGGACCTTGCGGTGACGTCGCGGCTTGTGATTGGCCGCGCGGCCGCCCATGTGACCGCTCGCGCGACCAATCACAAGCCGCGACATCACCGAAGGTCCTGGAAGGGCTGATTCTTAGGAAGGAAGGCTGCCGGAAAGAAGCAGGGCGCGTCCGAGGGTGAGTATATACCTAATAGGAATATACTCACCCTCGGACGCGCCCTGCTTCTTTCCGGCAGCCTTCCTTCCTAAGAATCAGCCCTTCCAGGACCTTCGGTGACGTCGCGGCTTGTGATTGGTCGCGCGAGCGGTCACATGGGCGGCTGCGCGGCCAATCACAAGCCGCGATGTCACCGCGAACGTCACCGCAAGGTCCTGGAAGGCTGTTTCTAAGGAAGGAAGGTTCCCGGTTAGTACCAGGGCGCGTCAGAGGGTAAGTATTGCGATATTTTTTATTTTAATTCTTTATTTTACACTAAAATATGGATCGCAGGGCCTGAAGGAGAGTTTCCGCTCCTTCAGACCCTGGGAACCATGGAAACCCAATGCACTGCATTGGGTTTCGGGTTTCGTCCGACCCCGACCCTGACTTTTTTATAGGATCGGCCGATTTCACTCGACCCGACTTTTGAAAAAGTCGGGTTTCGTGAAACCCGACCCGATCCTATAAAAGTAAAGGTCGCTCAACCCTAGTTACCACCTACTCCAGTGAAAGTTTTCATGCTGCTCCCAGGTCACCTGATCCTAACAGTCGCCCCTGTCATGCATAGCAGAGTGCGATGAACCAATAGACAACCCTGGCACAATAACATCACTAAAAAGCTTTGGCAAGTATCCAGAATTGCAGAACGGCGTTGGAAGAAAATGCATTCGCAAAGTGATTTCATTGCACTCAAACAAGCAACACTGGCATTCAAATCAGCTCTCACCTCTGCTAAACAGGCCTACTTCACAACCCTCGCATCTTCCTTATCCCACAACCCCAAACAGTTGTTCAACACTTTTAACTCCCTCCTTCGCCCACCACTGCCCCCTCCGAGTTCCCTAATCATTGCTGAGGACTTTGCCACGCACTTCAAAAATAAGATAGACCAAACAAGGCAAGTCTTTGTTGGCCAACCACCACAACCTCTTTGTATGAGAGACCAATGCCCAAACCTCATAACTTCACTCTCCAAAATCTCTGAAGGGAGCTCATCTTCTCTCCAAATCACACCTCACTACTTGTGCACTTGACCCCATCCCATCCCATCTCCTCACCACCACACTAATCTCACCTAACCCATCTCTTCAACCTTTCACTAACTTCTGGTACCTTCCCCTCTGCCTTCAAACATGCCACAATCACACCTATCCTCAAAAAGCCATCCCTTGACCCAAGCGGTATGTCCAGCTATCGCTCCATATCTTTGCTCCCATTTGCTTCCAAACTCCTTGAGAAGCACGTCCATGCTGAACTTTCCTCTCACTTTGCATCTAACTCTCTCTTCGACAACCTACAATCTGGCTTCTGTCCCCACCATTCCACTGAGACTGCCCTGACCAAAATTACGACTTACAGCCAAAGCGAACAGACAATTCTCTATACTCCTCCTCCTAGACCTGTCCTCTTCCTTCGACACAGTTGACCACAGCCTCCTACTACAGATCCTCTCTTCCTTTGGGGTCAAAGACCTTGCCCTATCTTGGATCTCCTCATACCTTTCCAACCGCACATTTAGCGTTTCCTACTCCCATACTACCTCTTCATCTCACCCCCTCTTTGTTGGAGTCTACCAAGGCTCTGTCCTAGGACCCTTACACTTCTCAATCTATACACTCGGCCTGGGACAACTCAAAAGGTCCTATGACTTCCAGTACCATCTCTATGCCGATGACACTCAGATCTACCTCTCTGGCCCAGATATCACCTCTCTGCTCTCCAGAATCCCAGAGTGTCTTTCGGCCATATCCTCCTTCTTCTTCTCTTGCTTCCTCAAGCTCAATGTGGACAAATCTGAACTCATTATCTTTCCTCCATCTCGCATATCTTCCCTACCTGATCTATCAAAAGAAATTAAATCACACTTTTTTCCCTGTCCCCAAAATCCACTGCCTCGGAGAAACCCTTGACTCTGCCCTGTCCTTCAAACCGCACATCCAAGCTCTCGCCACCTCCTGTCACTTCCAGCTCAAAATTATTTCCAGAATCGGTCCTTTCCTCAACCCACACTCTACCAAAATGCTTGTGCATGCCCTAATCATCTCCCGCCTGGACTACTGCAACATACTCCTTTGTGGCCTACCTTCTAACACTCTCGCACCCTTCCATCCTTAACTCTGCTGCCTAACTAATTAATCTCTCTCCTCGCTACACTCCTGCTTCCCCTCTTTGCAAATCCCTTCACTGGCTCCCAATTTCCCAGCGTATCCAGTTTAAATTACTAACACTGACCTACAAAGCCATCCATAATCTCTCCTCTGTATATTTCCATACTAATCTCTCAATATCTTCCCTCACGTAATCTCCGGTCCTCCCAAGACCTCCTCCTCTCCTCTACGCTTATTCGCTCTACACTAGTGTTGAGCATTCTGATACAGTAAATATCGGCCAATACCCGATATTTGCAGTATCGGAATTCCGATACCGAGTTCCGATATTTTTGCGATATCGGAATCGGCGTGTGCAGTGCATATGGTTCCAAGGGTCTGGAGGAGAGGAGACTCTCCTTCAGGCCCTGGGATCCATATTCATGTAAAAAATAAAGAATAAAAATAAAAAATATGTGTATACTCACCCCTCCGGTGAACCCTGGCTGTCACCGCTGCGAGTGTCTGCCTCCGTCCCTAAGAATGCAGTGAGTGAAGGACCTTCGATGACATCACGGTCACGTGAGCGGTCAGGTGACCGGTCACCTGACCGCAACGTCATCGAAGGTCCTTCACTCACTGCATTCTTAGGGACGGAGGCAGACGCTCGCAGCGGTGACTGTTGTGACCTGGTGGTCAGGACAATAATGGACCTGGTGGTTAAGAGCACACGGAATGACCTGATAGTTACTGATAATAAGGACGAGCTCTGGGACGTGGGAACTCTGCTGACCGCAATCCCTAAACCTATCAAACACACTAGAAATAGCCGTGGATTGCGCCTAACGCTCCCTATGCAACTCGGCACAGCCTAAGAAACTAGCTAGCCCTGAAGATAGAAAAATAAGCCTACCTTGCCTCAGAGAAATACCCCAAAGGAAAAGGCAGCCCCCACATATAATGACTGTGAGTAAAGATGAAAATACAAACACAGAGATGAAATAGATTTAGCAAAGTGAGGCCCGACTTACTGAACAGACCGAGGATAGGAAAGGTTACTTTGCGGTCAGCACAAAAACCTACAAAAAGACCACGCAGAGGGCGCAAAAAGACCCTCCGCACCGACTCACGGTGCAGAGGCGCTCCCTCTGCGTCCCAGAGCTTCCAGCAAGCAAGACAACAAATTAAATAGCAAGCTGGAAAAATAGCAAACCAAAGAAATACAAGCTGGAACTTAGCTTCTGATGGGAAGACAGGTCACAAGAACGATCCAGGAGTGAACAGACCAATACTGGAACATTGACAGGTGGCATGGAGCAAAGATCTAAGTGGAGTGAAATAGAGCAGCAGCTAACGAATTAACCTCGTCACTAGGGTTGAGCGAAACGGGTCGAGATTTTTCAAAAGTCGCCGACATTTGGCAAGGTCGGGTTTCATGAAACCGGACCCGACCCCAGTGTGGGGTTGGCCATGAAGTCGGCGATCTTTTGAATCTGGAATCGGAATTCCGATACCGATTCCCGATATGTTTAAGATATCGGGAATTGGTATCGGAATTCAGATTAAAGTGTAAAATAAAGATTTAAAATAAAAAATATCGCAATACTTACCCTCTGACGCACCCTGGTACTAACCGGCAGTCTTCCTTCCTTAAAATCAGCCTTCCAGGACCTGGCGGTGACGTCGCGGTGACGTCGCGGCTTGTGATTGGCCGTGCGGCCGCCCATGTGACCGCTCGCGCGACCGCTTGAAGGACCTTCGGTGACGTCACGGCTTCTGATTGGTCGCGCGAGCGGTCACATGGGCGGCCGCGCGGCCAATCACAAGTCGCGATGTCACCGCCAGGTCCTGGAAGGCTGATTCTAAGGAAGGAAGACTGCCGGTTAGTACCAGGGCGCGTCAGAGGGTAAGTATTGCGATATTTTTTATTTTAATTCTTTATTTTACACTAAAATATGGATCGCAGGGCCTGAAGGAGAGTTTCCGCTCCTTCAGACCCTGGGAACCATGGAAACCCAATGCACTGCATTGGGTTTCGAGTTTCGGACGACCCCGACCCCGACTTTTTTATAGGATCGGCCGATTTCACTCGACCCGACTTTTGAAAAATATTAATATTTAAAATCCCTACTCGTCACCTGTGAAACTCAGAAACACCCACCAGAGGAAGTCTATGGACAGAACCAGCCGAAGTACCATTCATGACCACAGGAGGGAGCCCGACAACAGAATTCACAACAGGTGACAGCCAGGGTTCGCCAGAGGCGAATACCCATATTTTTTATTTTTATTCTTTATTTTTTACATGAATATGGATCCCAGGGCCTGAAGGAGAGTCTCCTCTCCTTCAGACCCTGGGAACCATCCAGGATCACTTCCGATATTTGTGTCCCAATGACTTGCATTGGTATCGGGTATCGGTATCGGCGATATCCGATATTTTTTGAATATTGGCCGATACCAATACCTTTGAATATCGGAAGGTATCGCTCAACACTACTCCTCACCCAATCACCTCCAAGACTTCTCCCGAATATCACCCATCCTCTGGAATTCAGTGCCCCAACACATCCTTTTATCCACTACTTTTGGATCCTTCAAAAGAAACCTGAAAACCCACCTCTTCAAGGAAGCTTACAGCCTGTAAAGACCACACGGCCACCTCAACACCATTGGAGCTACTGCAACCCTCGACCTACTGTCTCCTTCCCCATAATCCTGTAGAATGTAATCCTCGCCCCTCTGTATCAGTCTGTCATTGTTAGTTTTGTTTACTGTAAGTGACATTTGTATTTTGATGTAACCCCTTCTCATGTACAGCACCATGGAATTAATGGTGCTATATAAATAAATAATAATAATAATGTGTCTACTTCCATCCTTGACCTCCCAGACCCCACAAGTTTAGTTAGCCCTTCCCCTGGAACCCTTTCATCGTCCACCAGTAGCCAATCACTGCTTGATCTTTGTCTCTTTCGTCGCTGGCAACACACACGTCGCCGTGTACACACACAGTGTTTTTGCCACCTCATAGCTCCATGACACACAATCTACTGCCCCTCTTCTTTATTTGCTTTACACTACAGCTTTGCTTGTTGTGTGTGTAATGGAGCTATGAGGTGCAAAATCACAAATAGGACTGAAAATCCTCCAAAAATATATATATTAATACAGCAAAAAAGGTCAGGGGTCAACATTGCTCACCTGCCCAGGTGTCAGGTGCACTCATGATGCAGTGTTTTCTGCATCCTGAGTGCACTAGTTCTGACACACGGCAGGTGACTAAAGATATGAGGTGGAAGAGATTGAAGAGATGGTGGAGCTAATCCAATGTCACCTACCATAGCACTGACCTCAGAGAGAAGAGGTGTAGTGTAAAGCATGGGTTACATAACCCAATTTGGTTATAATCCAATCCCTGTCTCATGCAATCTGCATGATACAGCGAATGGATTATATAAAAACTGTAGTTGTTACCCTTATTAAAACTTTAAAAAAAATTATTCTACTAAAAAGGGCACTTGGAACAGGTGTTCAACTAGTGGTGTTTTATTGTCAGCAAACATTAAAGTACATTTTAATAATTACAGGTACATAACATTACAAGAACACTAAACCATGTCATCTTGCCAGGACAGACGTCCACTCTCAGAAACAAAGTAGGATGCAAATGTATCCCTCATTTGGGCAACTTCAACAGTTATAATGAGAGGGTAATGATGGTAATCTGGCAATGGGTTACAAACTTTTGGGATATTTTTAATGTTTTATTCGCATTCTAAGCAGAGAGGTGGGTCACCCGATTGTCACAGGAGTATTGGGTAGACTAAAGCTGATAACCCGGGCCCCTGCCATATCCCTCAGACTAGGGAAAACCCTGTCTGTCCCTCTCCCAGAATTTACACTGATTGTGTGCTTGTCTGGGCTGCCAGGCCTGACCCTAACTCCTGTTTCAGCCCTATGCTGAAACCTCCACCCGCCACCCAGTGATAAGACCACACACCAACCTACACAGAAAGTACAGACAGGGAAAACTAAAAACGCACCATGCTGCAGACACACAGGAAAACACTATAATGTGCACACGGCAAAAATAAACACAAATATAGGAAGGAGAAATATGACAAAGGATAATACACCACCAGATACGATACTTCAACTCCTAGACCACCACTCCAGACCGAGATCACCAGGCACAAGACACAAGCTATAATCGGCGATGCCCAAAGTCCAGAATGACTATTTAAAGGCCATGGGCGTGACCCAGCCTCCAACCAGATTATCAGCCAGATTAACCCTGGATAAAATCTAGCCGGTGCCACTGAGCGTATAGTGGACAAATGTGGAATTACCACTGTCTGTCGGACGCCCTAGTGTGAACAGCGTCCAACATGACACAGATTCTGACACCCCCACCACTTGCTAAATAAAGACCTCCTTGAAGAACGCAGAAGTAAGTATAAAGTCTCCTGAGGTGTGCACTTCTAAGAGGTCTTTTGAACATAGAGTAGGTGTCTCAGGTCTCACTTCATGATGTCCCTTCTCTACACTGAGCCCATCTCAGCCTCACACTAATCTGCTCAGAATCAATGGACCTAGCACAGTTAAGTTACTGTTTAAATGTTTAATAAAGGTTCTGTCAAGGACTAAGCAGTACTGTGGTTCCTATATGGTTCGCAGTCTGATGATGACTGGTAACAAAAGTTTCAAGAATCTCCTTACCATTGCTAAGTACATACTAAGAGTTGTAGGATAATGCTCTACAATTGTATATGGGACTGACCTGACACTACAATTGATTGCTTTACTAAGTTTAATAATGTATTCATGTACTGATGGAGGTTCTTGTAATTTACTATTGTACTGATGGTCATTCTAGTGATGTATTAATATACTGACAGTAGTTGTAGTGATGTTTTTCTGTACTGATTGAGAATCTGGTGATGTGTTACTGTACTGACGGTGGTTCTGGTGATCTATTACTGTACTGATGGTGCTTCTGGTGATGCAGTCATATAGATGTTGTAATCTTTAGTTTATCAGACTTGATACTAAAATATTATAGGGTCAGTATGCTGAACTAAAAATACAGCAGAATGTCTGTCAGACAAACAAATAACTGACTGAAGCCCCCAGAAACTATAGCCAGCTGTCCGATCATTTGCAACTGTCTTGCCCAGCTCTTCCGTATACAGTAGCGCTCATTCTGCTGAGCATGTCTGTGTTCAGCTTATTACTTGGAGAACAAAAGGATCTGCAGTCAAAAGTGCTGGATCCTTATGTCCCCTGACATTCAATAGTCAGAGGCCTCCATACTCATAAGACTGTCAGCAGAACAAATGTAGTAATGTATATGTGGGTCTTAACTACTATCTGAAGGGTAAAGGTACCTTCACACTGAACAACATTACAACGATAACGATAGCGATCCGTGACGTTGCAGCGTCCTGGATAGCGATATCGTTGTGTTTGACATGCAGCAGCGATCTGGATCCTGCTGTGACATCGCTGGTCGGAGCTGAAAGTCTGGAACTTTATTTCGTCGCTGGATCATCCGCTGACATCGCTGAATCGGCGTGTGTGATGCCGATCCAGCAATGTGTTCACTGGTAACCAGGGTAAATATCGGGTTACTAAGCGCAGGGCCGCGCTTAGTAACCCGATGTTTACCCTGGTTACCATTGTAAATGTAAAAAAAATATATATATATACTCACATTCCGGTGCCTTTCACGTCCCCGGCGTCCGCTTCCCTGCACTCCTCCTGCATCCTGTGTCAGCGTCGGTCGGCCATAAAGCAGAGCACAGCGGTGACGTCACCGCTCTGCTTTACGGCCGGCGCTTACACAGGATGCAGGAGGAGTGCAGGGAAGCGGACGCCGGGGACGTGACAGGCACCGGAATGTGAGTATGTGTTTTTTTTTTTTTTTACATTTACAATGGTAACCAGGGTAAACATCGGGTTACTAAGTGCGGCCCTGCACTTAGTAACCCGATGTTTACCCTGGTTAACCGGGGACTTCGGCATCGTTGGTCGCTGGAGAGCTGTCTGTGTGACAGCTCTCCATCGACCACACAAGGACTTTCCAACGATCACGGCCAGGTCGTATCGTTGGTCGTGATCGTTGGAAAGTTGCTGAGTGTGACGGTACCCTAAGGGCACACTAAGGGTATGTGCACATGATGTCTTTTAGACGTCTGCGCATCCCCTGAGTTTTTCAGACGAAAGATGCTTCACGACAGTGGTTATTTTGTCTTGACGTGACTTTTTTGCTTTTTCTTCATTGTCTTTTCCGGCATCTTTTAGCCACCAGTTATTAGTTGTTGTTTTTTTGTTGTTAATACACTAGTAAGTGGCTCCAAGCGGAAGCCACCCATGTAATGGACTGGTCACTTTTTTAATGGCTTAATATCTTAGGAAACCTAAACCTGTTAGAAAAAACAAAAGACTGAACATATAAACAGTAAGTCCTTTTTACATTGCAGTGCATGAATTTATTTTTTTTAGCATTTATTTAGTGCTTTTTTGGCTACATATCTACCTGAAATAGACATTATGTTCACATACCCTTTAGCCTGACTTAACAGTAGGGGGTGTCACCACTTACAGTGCCTAGGGCAGCATGGGTCATATTAAATATGAAAAGATGTTAGAGTGGCTGAGATGCAGCATCTTACTATCAGCTAAAACTACCATTTAAATATTTGAAAATGCTCAATGGCCACCTATATTACAAACATTTCAATGAGTTTAAAATGCAGTCCATGTTGACCAGAAGCTTTATTATTGCAACATTTCAAAGCATTTTAACACTTAAAATGCCTTTTTACATTTCTTTAACGGCATTTATCTCATCTTCGGATTGATCAACAATTTCACCAACCCTATTACTCAATTTGAAAAAAGTAAATGAACCATGTTTTAGGTGCCCTGGCCTACAATGGCTAGTCCTTTTTACTTAGAAGAATTGGTAGTTAAAAATACTGGCCAACTGGCTTTAGCCATATGACTAGGCCTCTTTGGCTTAAATTGCGTCTCCCTGTTTCTTCCCTTTCAGTTTGACAATGCAGTTTTGTTCGAATAAACAAAAAAAAAACCTTGTTTGTAAGAGAAGAGCAGACAAAACGCGGTACCCTAAGTGCATAAACACAATATATAATGGTCTTTGATGGGTGCACAACTTCATGCACTCACCTGGTGGAAGACTGATATGGCTTTAGATCATGTATCCTCAAAATATTCTGGGATACTTTTCAATGGACAGGGCTTGCAGCTTTTTCCTACTAGTAAAAACTCAATCACACTGATATATAGTGGCAAGCCTTTTAACCCAGCCTCAGTAACTTCATTTGGGTGTGGACCAAGTTCAGGAGCACACCTGCTAACTAGTCCAGCCTTTCAAACCACATCCTGATCAACATGAATGCAAAAAAAAAGTGTAAAAAAAAAAAAAAAAACTTTAAAAAAAACTTTTAAAAAAGTATTTTTTTTTTTTATGTATTTATTTTTTTAAAACATTTAAATTCTTTCTATAATATCATTCAAACCATTTGGATATAACGTTCCCAAACAATATATCCAAAACGTTTCTTTCTGGTTTAACCCCTTAACGACCGCCGATACGCCTTTTACCCCAGAGAACTTGATTCGGGTCAGTTTTTACCGACCCCAGTTTTGCGATCATCGGTATTAACTGTTTACTGGCGACGGCAAAAAAGAAAAAAAAAGTCTGATGTGCCATTTAATTTCTCTCTCCTCTGATGTAATCGCACATCAAAGTAGAGAGAAATAGGGTCCCCGATTCCCCCCCGGTAGCTCCCGGTGCTCCTTGGCCCTTCTGCTTCCCCATGGGTGCCGCCATCTTTACCCGGCAGATCTCGGGATCTCGGCTGCCGGGGGTAGCCAAGACCCCAGAGAACATAATTTTACCGATCCCGGTTTTGCGATCACCACTACCAACCATGTAGCGGAGGCCACAAAAAAAAAGTCCGATGTGGCAGTTAATTTCTCTGCGATCACATCAGAGGAGAGAGAAATAGGGTCCTCGATTCTCCCCCTCCCTCCCAAGCTTACCAGTGTCTCCTGGTGCTCCTTGGTCCTCCTGCTTCCTCCAGTGGGCGCCACCATCTTGATCAGGGAGAAAAATAGTGGGCGCAGTGCACCCGGCAACAATAGGAAGATTTTTCCTATTGGTTCATTTTGGTCACTGTGATAAACCCTAACACAGTGATCAAAATAAAAAAAAATAGTAAATAAACCCCCCCTTTATCACCCCCTTAGTTAGGGAAAATTAATAAAATAAAGAAAATGTGTTTATTTCCATTTTCCCATTACGGTTAGAGTTGGGCTAAAGTTAGGGTTAGGGTTGGGGCTAAAATTAGGGTTAGGGTTGGGGCTAAAATATAGGGTTAGGGTTGGGGCTAAAATTAGGGTTAGGGTTAGTATTAGGGTAAGGCTTCTTTTACACTTACCGTGGTTTTGCGGCCCGTTTTTGCGATCCCAATAGATTTCTACAGGGCCACAAAAACAGGCCGCAATAATTCCATGGAGCACTGTACGCCGTATGGCCATGAGGGCCGTATTTACGGCTGTGAAAAAAATATCAAGCCTGCTCAATATTTTTCACGGCTTAAAGACACGGCCCCCATTGTAATTCACCGTGTAGCGCACCGTGACTTCCAGGTTTTGCGGACCGCAGTTTTTTTTCCAATACTTTTGCCATAGTATTGCAAACCCGAAAAAGGCAATCCGCAAGTTTTTTGCGGTCCGTTATTGTGGCAGACCGTGAAAATTGCGGTAATTCAGCCCACAAAAAAGGCCCGCAATAGCGGATTGCAAAAAACCCTGTAAGTGTAAAAGAAGCCATAGGTTTGGGATTAGGGTTAGGTTTCGGATTAGGGTTATGGTTAGGGATGGGATTAGGGTTAGGTTTGGGATTAGGGTTAGGTTTGGGATTAGGGTTATGTGTGTGTTGGGATTAGGGTTAGGATTGTGGTTAGGGTTATGGTTAGGGTTGGGATTAGGGATGTGTTGGGGTTAGGGTTGTGATTAGGGTTAGGGTTGGGATTAGGACTAGGGTTAGGGCTGTGTTGGGGTTAGGGTTGTGATTAGGATTATGGTTAGGGTTGGGATTAGGGTTCGGGGTGTCTTGGGGTTAGGGTTGGAGTTAGAATTGGGGGTTTCCACTGTTTAGGTACATCAGGGGGTCTCCAAACACGACATGACTCCACCAATGATTCCAGCCAATTTTGCGTTAAAAAAGTCAAATGGTGCTTCCTCCCTTCTGAGCACTGCCGTGCACACAAACAGTGGTTTACCCCCACATATGAGGCTTCAGCATACTCAGGACAAATTGGACAACAACTTTTGGGATCCAGTTTCTCCTGCTACCCTTGGGAAAAAAAATTGGGGGTTAAAAAATCATTTTTGCGGAAAAAAAGATTTTTTATTTTCACTGCTCTGCGTTGTAAACTTCTGTGAAGCACTTGGGCATTCAAAGTGCTCGCCACACATCTAGATAAGCTTCTTGGAGGGTCTAGTTTCCAAAATGGGGTCACTTGTGGGGGGTTTCTACTGTTTAGGCACATCAAGGGCTCTGCAAACACAACATGATGCCTGCAGACCATTCCATCAAAGTCTGCATTCCAAAACATCACTACTTCCCTTCTGAACTCTGCCATGCGAACAAACAGTGGTCCCCCCATATATGGGGAATCAACGTACTCAGGACAGATCGCACACCAACTTTCATGGTCTAATTTCTCCTGTTACTTTTGTGAAACTAAAAATGTGGGGGTGAAAAGATACCTTTTGTGGAAAAAATATGATTTTCTATTTTCATGGCTCTACGTTATAAACTTCTGTGAAGCACTTGGGGGTTCATAGTGCTCACTACACATCTAGACAAGTTCCTTGGCGGGTAAAGTTTTCAAAATGGGGTCACAAGTGGGGGGTTTCTACTGTTTTGGCACATCAGGGGCTCTGCAAACGCAACATGACTCCCGCAGACCATTCTATCAAGGTCTGCATTACAAAATGGCGCTCCTTCCCTTCCAAACTCTGCCATGCGCCCAAACAGTGGTCCCCCCACATATGGGGTACCAACGTACTCAGGACAAATTGCACAACAACTTTCAAGATCCAAATTCTCCTGTTACCCTTGTGAAAGTAAAAAGTTGGGGGTGAAAACATAATGTCTTTGGAAAAAATATGATTTTTTAATTTCACAGCTCTACGTTATATACTTTTGTGAAGCACTTGGGGGTTCATGGCACTCACCACACATCTAGATAAGCTCCTTGGGGGTCTAGTTTCCAAAATGGGGTCACTTGTAGCGAGTTTCTACTGTTTAGGTACATCAGGGGCTCTGCAAATGCAGCATGACGCCCGCAGACATTCCTTCGAAGTCTTCTTTTTTAAACGTCATTACTTCCCTTCCGAACCCCGCTGTGTGCCCGAACATTGGTCCTCACCCACATATGGGGTATCGGCGACAATAACTTTTGGGGTCCAATTTCTCCTGTTACGCTTGTGAAAGTAAAAAATCGTGGGCTAAAAAATCATTTTTGAGGGAAAAAATATTTTTTATTCTCACGGCTCTACGTTATAAACTTCTGTGAAACACTTGGGGGTTCAAAGTGCAAACCACACATCTAGATAAGTTCCTTAAGGTTGTCTAGCTTCCAAAATGGTGTCACTACTGGGGGGTTTCCATTGGTTAGGCACATCAGGGGCTCTCCAAAAGCAACATGGCATCCAATCTCAATTCCAGGCAATTCTGCATTGAAAAAGTCAAACGGTGCTCCTTCCCTTCCGAGCTCTGCCGTGTGCCCAAACAGTGGTTTACCCCCAAATATGGGGTATCAGTGTACTCAGGACAAATTGCACAACAACTTTTGTGGTCTATTTTCTCCTGTTACTCCTGTGAGAAAAAAAATTATGGGGGCGAAAAAATCATTTTTGTGGAAAAAAATATGATTTTTTAATTTCACGGCTCTACATTATAAAGTTCTGTGAAGCACTTGGGGGTTCAAAGTGCTCACCACAGATCTAGATAAGTTAGTTTCCAAAATGGTGACACTTGTGGGTGGTTTCCACTGGTTAAGCACATCAGAGCTTTCTAAGCACAACATGGCGTCCGATCTTAATTCCAGCCAATTCTGCATTCAAAAAGTCAAACAGCACTTCTTCTATTCCAAGCTCTGCTGTGGGCCCAAACAGTGGTTTACCCGCACATATTGGGTATCGGCGTATTCAGGAGAAATTTCACAACAAATTTTGTGGTTATTTACACTTGTGAAAATAAAAAAAAATGGTTCTGAATTAAAATGTTTGTAAAAAAAGTTAAATGTTAATTCTTTCCTTCCACATTGCTTCTCTTCCAGTGAAGCACGTAAAGGGTTAATAAAATTCTTGAATGTGATTTTGAGCACCTTGAGGGGTGTAGTTTTTAGAATGGTGTCACTTTTGGATATTTTCAAGTGACTTTAAATATAAGATGGTCCCCAAAAAAATGGATTTATAAATTTTGCAGTAAAAATGAGAAATCGCTGGTCAACCTTTAACCCTTAAAACTTCCTAAGAAAAAAAATTTGTTTCCAAAATTGTGGTGTTGTAAAGTAGACACGTGGGAAATGCTATTTATTAACTATATTTTGTATTATATCTCTCTGATTTAAGGGCATAAAAATGCAAAGTTTGAAAATTGCAAAATTTTATAAATGTTCGCCATATTTCTGTTTTTTTCATAAATAAATGCAAGAAATATTGAAGAAATTTTACCACTAACATTAAGTACAATATGTCACAAAAAAAAGTGTCAGAATCAGTGGGATCTGTTAGGGTATGTGCACACGTTGCGGTTTCCATTGCGGAATTTTCCGCAGCGGATTTGATTAAATCCGCAGTGCAAAAAGTACTGCTGATTTATCGCGTTTTTTTGTGCGGTTTCCACTGCGGTTTTAGACACCTGCGGATTTTTAATATGGAGCAGGTGCCAAACCGCTGCGGATTCCGCACAAAGAATTGACATGCTGGGGGAAAATAAACCGCAGCGTTTCCGCGCATGTGCACAGTGGTTTTTGTTTTCCATAGGTTAACATTGTACTGTACACCGCATGGAAAACTGCTGCGGATCCGCAGCGTCAAAAACGCTGCGGATTCGCAGCAAAAACCGCAACATGTGCACATAGCCTTAAAGTGTTCCAAAGTTATAACCTCATAAATTGACAGTGGTCAGAATTGTAAAAATTGACTTGGTCATTAAGTACCAAATTGGCTCTGTCACTAAGGGGTTAAAAGAGCATTCCTGTTTGTAACACCAAAGGCTATCCCTTAAAAATCCACTTTTTGCTCTATATCTGTGTCCATTAATGCGGGACCCCAGTCTCTGCATGGTGCGTCCCACATATTGCACACTGCAGCTGCAAGTAATGACATATACCACATAATCATTACTACAGGTGAGTCTTTGTGGGATCTCAAAAACATCACTGGTGTTATTGCATTTAATTATTTTGGCCCCGTGATCTAGGATCCCACAGGTCAAACATTTTTTGGAGTTGAGTTTAAAAACTCCAGTTTCTTGAAGAGCACTACATAAAATTTGATTCTTATTTTTGGTTTTTCTTTTTAAATCCAACAGTTTTTTAAATTTATTAGGGGCCACCAAGTTTTTAAAAGTTTTCCCCCTTCTATATGTAATTCCTGATTTATCAGGGAGATGTTTTCCCAAAACAGGATCACGCTTCCAGATATACCAATATTTTGAAAGTACAGTTCTTATAACTTTATTTCCCCTAATGAATGTAGTCACAAAATTCAATTTCCAGCTGTCATCACTTTTTTCTTTACAATTAAGGTACCGTCACACAAAGCGACGCTGCAGCGATACCGACAACGATCTGGATCGCTGCAGCGTCGCTGTTTGGTCGCTGGAGAGCTGTCACACAGACCGCTCTCCAGCGACCAACGATGCCGGTAAACAGGGTAAACATCGGGTTACTAAGCTCAGGGCCGTGCTTAGTAACCCGATGTTTACCCTGGTTACCATCGTTAAAGTAAAAAAAAAAAACACTTCACCGCTCTGCTTTCCGGCTGCCCGGCGCTCACAGCCAGAGCAGAGAAGCACAGCGCCGGGGACAGACAGCGGTAGGTAAGTATGTAGTGGTTGTTTTTTTTACTTTAACGATGGTAACCAGGGTAAACATCGGGTTACTAAGCGCGGCCCTGCGCTTAGTAACCCGATGTTTACCCTGGTTACCAGCGAAGACATCACTGAATCGCCGATTCAGCGATGTCAGCGGGAGAGCCAGCGACGAAACAAAGTGCAGGCCTTTCTGCCCCGACCAGCGACATCACAGCAGGGGCCTGATCGCTGCTGCCTGTCACACTGGACGATATCGCTAGCCAGGACGCTGCAACGTCACGGATCGCTAGCAATATCGTCCAGTGTGACGGTACCTTTAGTCAAATTATCCCCTTTCCTATTTTTTTATTTCTAAACATTCTTCCTGTGTCTTTATTTTATTGTGTCTATACGCACCATGTATCAGATTTTTTGGGCATCTTTTTTTTGTTTATTTTCTATTTAGGATTTTGGACTGAGCCACATAATCAGATTCTCTCGTACAATTATTTTTTTATATGAAAAAATTGACTGCGGGGTATATAATAATAATACCTTTTTATTTATATAGCGCCAACATATTCCGCAGCGCTTTACAAATTATAGAGGAGGCTTGTACAGACAATAAACATTACAGCATAACAAAAATCACAGTTCAAAATAGATACAAATAGGAGTGAGGGCCCTGCTCGCAAGCTTACAAACTATAAGGAAAGAGGGGAGACACGAGAGGTGGATGGTAACAATTGCTTTAGCTGTTTTGGCCAGCCATAGTGTAAGAATCGGGTGTTGATGTAATGAGGCATGAACCGGTTATCAGCCTAAGTATGTAACAGTAAAGACACAGAGGGCGATTAATTTCATAGAGCGTATGAGAAACATGATGCGAGGAACCTGATTATGGTTTAAGTTTTTTGAATGGGCCACACAGGGATCGTTAGGTTAATGCATTGAGGCGGTCGGCCAGTCTGAACAAATGAGTTTTTAGGGCACGCTTAAAACTGTGGGGATTGGGGATTAATCGTATTAACCTTGGTAGTGCATTCCAAAGAATTGGCGCAGCACGTGTAAAGTCTTGAAGATGGGAGTGGGAGGTTCTGATTATTGAGGATGTTAATCTCAGGTCATTAGCAGAGCGGAGAGTACGGGTAGGGTGGTAGTCTGAGACCAGAGAGGAGATGTAGGGTGGGGCTGAGCCATGGATTGCTTTGTGGGTGAGGGTAATAATTTAGTACTGGATTCTGGAGTGGATGGGTAACCAGTGTAATGACTGGCATAAGGTAGAGGCATCAGAATAATGTATAAGGTATATTGGTCTTCCACATTTTGTAATGTGCACTATTAAAATCTAAAAAACCATTTGAATCCACTATTTTAAAATGGGTTTTTGTGATAATTTTTTTCCCACTATGGCTGATCTTCAGATCTAGAATCACCATTTTTCTTTGTTGATTTGTGATGTGAAGGTCATCCCCCTGGTGTTATTATTAAGCTCCTTTATTAATTGTGCCGCTTCCTCCTCTGTCCCCTTCCACTAGCAGTATTTGGTCAGTATTTTACATCAGTATTTGTAGCCAAAACCAGGAGTGGGTGATAAATGCAGAAGTGGTGCATATGTTTCTATTATACTTTTCCTCTAATTGTTCCACTCCTGGATTTGGCTTACAAATACTGATGTAAAATACTGACCAAAGCACAGGGAACATTTCACGGGTGGAGGGATGAATGGATTCAATGTAATTTCAACAAATTCTTGATGCAAACATAACACCATCTGTAAAAAAAAGCTAAAGTTCAAAAGAGGATGGATTCCACAAATGGATAATGATCTTAAACACATGTCAAAATGCACAATAGCCTACCTCAAATAGCGCAAACTGAAGGTTTTACAATGACCCTCACAGTCCCCTGATCTGAATGTCATTGAAAATCTGTGACTAGAACTCAAAATAGCAGTGCATCCAAGATGACCCAAGAATCTCACAGAACTGTAAGAGTTTTCCAAGGAAAAATGGATGAAAATTCCCTCAAACAAGAGTTGAAACACTCTTGGCTGACTACAAAAATCATTTACAAGCTGGGATACTTTAAAAAGGGTGCTACTAGGTAATAATCATGCAGGGTGCCCAAAACTTGTCATCTTTTTTGCAACTTTTTTGCCTAAAATATAAAGAAAATGTGTCATGTTTAACTTTAGGCCTCTTAGAGATTATTTCAGAAAAACAAGACATACTGGGGATACCACATGGCTGGCAGATGGCCATGATTGGGTACCACTACATTACATGCAAGGGTCAAGGGATCCCTGTGCTCTACATAGATCAGAATCCTAGTGGCGGGACGCATTTCTGTCAGGTATTTATGGCATAGCCCGTAAAAGTGTCATCAATGTTTAAAGGGATTTTCCAAAAGGATTGCAAGAAATCTTCGGCACATGAGGAGCAGTGATGCTTTAATAAAGTAATTTTACTTCTCAAATGCAGACATGTTCAGTTATGATGTTTCGGCCTTGTAAGGACTTTTTCAAGTCCTTATTATCTGCCTGTGGCAACTGCTCCTCCTAGAATTGAGTTACAGCACCTTACCCAAGCCCCCCCAGAATAACAGGTACGACAGGAACCCAGACATTTTTGAAGTCGTAATTGAATATATTTACATTTGAGAAATAAAATTACTTTATTGAAGCATCACTGCTCCTAGCATGACAAAGTTTTCTTACAAAATTTTGATAAGATTTTCTTTTGATACCTACTCCGTTAGCAGTGAGCTAGCTTATCTATTTATTTTAAAGGGGTTTTCCAGGTATATCATAATGATGACAGATCTGTAGGATTGGTAGAGGTCCGACACCCGGCACCTTCCACCGATCAGGTCCTGTGATAGTCAGATGTAAACAGTGAGCAAATCCCTACAGCACTGCTTCATTTCCTTTGCCCACTTCAATAAGTCTGTCCTGATATGGAATGTGTAATGGCATAATCCTTCCATCTTGTAAGCAACTAAAATAAAAGGAGGCATGACCCTGTCAGGACCACAAAGGTAAAATACCATGATTTTTGTCATATTGCATAAAAAGTATTTCAACCACAATTCTGCCTTCAATGCTTAGTTTTCAGTTTTTCTGCTGATTAACCATTTCCTGCTGTGCATTGTTTAGTTACCATTGAAGACATAATCACATAGGTTCTTGATGTTACTCTGCCCCCTCATCCTTTACAGATACAGCCAATGGTTTGGAAGCTTAATTCTGTTCACTGTTAACACTAATGAAAAGTAGCATTTATCTAGTGCTGGTAGACAGACAGGAGCATGCAGCAAATGACTGGCTGTCAATGAAGCCTGACAGGTGACTGTGGCGAGGGAAGCTCTGCTGAAGGCCCTTCATTCTTCAAAAGAATTTCCGTTATTCATTATCTGTCCTCTGTAACCTCAAGTCTTTGAGGTTTCCGGACATCCAGCAAGATGGTATTTTCCGAGGAGCATTAATGAAGTGCTCTGGAAAGTGTTCTCACAGCTGCCCGACTTGTGTACCTTTCTTTTGAATTATAGTCAGCCACAATCTAATTGAATGTGCCTAAGCAATATTCACTGACTGCTATACATTTGTTTTTTTAACACTGTTTCCATATGCACTCATGTTAATTCATCATATAGATATTTACTTTCATGCATATACGGCTATGGCATACATACAGACCTATATACAAACATTATACACATTTAGACTACTTGCCTATAAGTGAGGTTTTCCATCCAACTCGGCAGGCTACCTTTCTTAAAACCTTGCATATGATGTAAAAAATAATCCATCAGACACAGGACACTTTCTTCCTTTGTACCGTTGGTCCAGTTGTGATCCTTATGTATCTATTGTTGGTATTTTTGTCCGTTATCGGGTCAGCATGGTCACTCTGACCGGTCAGTGGCTCTATAGCTCTATATGTAGCAAGCTGCAATACTCTTTTTTTTTGTGTAACACTTTTTGTATCATAGCCTGCATTATCCTTCAGCAATTTGTTCTACAGTAGCTTTTCTGTGGGATCAGTCCAGTAGTAAAGTTTTTGCTCCCCACACACAATAATGAGCCTTGGGGGCCCATGTCTCGGCTGCTGTCCATTAGATGTCTTTCCATTTGGCAAATACTTACCAATACATACCAAGAACACCCCACAAGGCTTCTAGCCATCACAATTAGGTCTTTATTGATGTTGCTCATACACTTGTCTAAAACTTATCCATTTTTCCTGCAACCCATCAACTTGAAGAACTGACTGTTCAATAGTTGCATAATATATCCCACCTGTAACAGGCGATATTGTATCCAGATAATCAATGTTATTCATTTCACCTGTCAGACAGGGACTTAATGTAATGACTGATTGATGTATAAATAGGACATAATTTCAAAGCTTCATAGTTAGTTGCATCTGATGGCGAAGCTTAAAAGCAGATTGTGATTTTTTTAACCCCTTAAGCCCCGAGGGTGGTTTGCACGTTAATGACCGGGCCAATTTTTACAATTCTGACCACTGTCCCTTTATGAGGTTATAACTCTGGAACGCTTCAACGGATCTTGGCGATTCTGACATTGTTTTCTCGTGACATATTGTACTTCATTTTAGTAGTAACATTTATTCGATATAACTTGCGTTTATTTGTGAAAAAAACGGAAATTTGGCGAAAATTTAGAAAGTTTCGCAATTTTCCAACTTTAAATTTTTATGCCCTTAAATCACAGAGATATCTCACGCAAAATACTTAATAAGTAACATTTCCCACATGTCTACTTTACATCAGCACAATTTTGGAACCAAAATTTTTTTTTGTTAGGGAGTTATAAGGGTTAAAAGTTGACCAGCAATTTCTCATTTTTACAACACCATTTTTTTTTAGGGACCACATCTCATTTGATGTCATTTTGAGGGGTCTATATGATAGAAAATACCCAAGTGTGAGACCATTCTAAAAACTGCACCCCTCAAGGTGCTCAAAACCACATTCAAGAAGTTTATTAACCCTTCAGGGGTTTCACAGGAATTTTTGGAATGTTTAAATAAGAATGAATATTTAACTTTTTTTCACACAAAATTTATTTCAGCTCCAATTTGTTTTATTTTACCAAGGGTAACAGGATAAAATGGATGCCAAACATTGTTGTACAATCTGTACTGAGTACGCTGATAGCCCATATGTGGGAGTAAACCACTGTTTGGGCGCATGGCAGAGCTCGGAAGGGAAGGAGCGCCATTTGACTTTTAAATGCAAAATTGACAGGAATTGAGATGGGACGCCATGTTGCGTTTGGAGAGCCACTGATGTGCCTAAACATTGAAACCCCCCACAAGTGACACCATTTTGGAAAGTAGACACCCTAAGGAACTTATCTAGATGTGTGGTGACCACTTTGACCCACCAATTGCTTCACAGAAGTTTATAATGCAGAGCCGTAAAAATAAAAAATCATATTTTTTCACAAAAATGATCTTTTCGCCCCCAATTTTTTATTTTCCCAAGAGTAAGAGAAGAAATTGGACCTCAAAAATTGTTGGCCAATTTGTCCTGAGTACGCTGATACCCCATATATGGGTGTAAACCATTGTTTGGGCGTATGGCAGAGCTCGGAAGGGAAGGAGCGCCATTTGACTTTTCAATGCAAAATTGACTGGAATTGAGATGGGACGCCATGTTGCGTTTGGAGAGCCCCTGATGTGCCTAAACATTGGAACCCCTCACAAGTGACACCATTTTGAAAAGTAGACCCCTTAAGGAACTTATCTAGATGTGTGGTGAGCACTTTGACCCAACAAGTGCTTCACAGAAGTTTATAATGCAGAGCCGTAAAAATAAAAAATCTTATTTTTTCACAAAAATGATCTTTTCGCCCCCAATTTTTTATTTTCCCAAGGGTAAGAGAAGAAATTAGACCACAAAAGTTGTTGTGCAATTTGTCCTGAGTGCGACGATACCCCATATGTGGGGGTAAACCACTTTTTGGGTGCATAGCAGAGCTCGGAAGGGAAGGAGCGCCATTTGACTTTTCAATGCAAAATTGACTGGAATTAAGTTAGGACGCCATGTTGGTTTGGAGAGCCCCTGATGTGCCTAAACATTAAAACCCCCCACAAGTGACACCATTTTGGAAACTAGACCCCATAAGGAACTTATCTAGATGTGTTTTGAGAGCTTTGAACCCCCAAATGTTTCACTACAGTTTATAACGCAGAGCCGTTAAAATAATTTATTTTTTTTTTCCGCAAAAATTATTTTTTAGCCCCCAGTTTTGTATTTTCACAAGGGTAACATAATAAATTGGACCCCAAAAGTTGTTGTCCAATTTGTCCTGAGTACGCTGATACCCCATATGTGGGGGGGAACCACTGTTTGGGCGCATGGCAGAGCTCGGAAGGGAAGGAGCGCCATTTGGAATGCAGACTTAGATGGATTGGTCTGCAGGAGTCACGTTGCATTTGCAGAGCCCCTGATGTACCCAAACAGTACAAACCCCCCACAAGTGACCCCATATTAGAAACTAGACCTCCCAAGGAACTTATCTAGATGTGTTGTGAGAACTTTGAACCCCTAAGTGTTTCACTACAGTTTATAACGCAGAGCCGTGAAAATAAAAATTCTTTTTTTTTTTCACAAAAATGATTTTTTAGCCCCCAGCTTTGTATTTTTACAAGGGTAACAGAATAAATTGGACCCCAAAAGTTGTTGTTCAATTTGTCTTGAGTACGCTGATACCCCGTATGTGGGGGGGAACCACTGTTTGGGCGCACGGGAGAGCTCGGAAGTGAAGGAGCACTGTTTTACTTTTTCAATGCAGAATTGGCTGGAATTGAGATCGGACGCCATGTCGCGTTTGGAGAGCCCCTGATGTGTCTAAACAGTGGAAACCCCCAATTATAACTGAAACCCTAATCCAAACGCACCCCTAACCCTAATCCCAACTGTAACCCTAACCACACACCTAACCCTGACACACCCCTAATTCTAATCCCAACCCTAATCCCAACCGTAAATGTAATACAAACCCTAACCCTAACCCTAGCCCTAACCCTAGCCCTAACCCTAACCCTAATGGGAAAATGGAAATAAATACATTTTTTTTAATTTTATTATTTTTCCCTAAGGCTAGGTTCACATTGCATTAGGGAAATCCGTTTAGCACTAGCGGATTGCGCTAACGCAATGTCTTTTTAGGTGTCGTGTTTAGTGGTCGCGTTAACGTCCCCGCTCTGGAAGATCGGGGATCGGACCTCGGGCGCGCCGCGGACGCTGCAAGCAGCGTCTGAGGCGCGCCACAAAAGAACGGCACCTTGCTAGCGCGAGCCGAAAATGGCACGCTCTAGCGATGCGCTACACCCGAAAATCACATTGCTGTCAATGGTTGTGCTAACGGACCCGTTGCACGGCGTTAATTGTGACATTTTCGCCGTGCAACGCTGTCCGTTAGCGTTAACCCATTAACGCAATGTGAACCTAGCCTAACTAAGGGGGTGATGAAGGGGGGTTTGATTTACTTTTATAGCGAGTTTTTTATATCGGATTTTTATGATTGGCAGCCGTCACACACTAAAAGACGCTTTTTATAGCAAAAAAGTTTTTGTGTCTCCACATTTTGAGACCTATAATTTTTCCATATTTTGGTCCACAGAGTCATGTGAGGTCTTGTTTTTTGCGGGACGAGTTGACGTTTTTATCGGTTACATTTTCGGACATGTGACATTTTTTTATCGCTTTTTATTCCGATTTTTTGTGAGGCAGAATGACCAAAAACCAGCTATTCATGAATTTCTTTTGGGGGAGGCGTTTATACCGTTCCGCGTTTGGTAAAATTGATGAAGCAGTTTTATTCTTCGGGTCAGTACGATTACAGCGATACCTCATTTATATCATTTTTTTTATGTTTTGGCGCTTTTATACGATAAAAGCTATTTTATAGAAAAAATAATTATTTTGGCATCGCTTTATTCTCAGGACTATAACTTTTTTATTTTTTTGGTTATGATGCTATATGGCGGCTCGTTTTTTGCGGGACAAGATGACGTTTTCAGAGGTACCATGGTTATTTATATCCGTCTTTTTGATCGCGTGTTATTCCACTTTTTGTTCAGCGTTATGATAATAAAGCGTTGTTTTTTGGCTTGTTTTTTTTTTTTTTTTCTTACGGTGTTCACTGAAGGGGTTAACTAGTGGGCCAGTTTTATAGGTCGGGTCGTTACGGACGCGGCGATACTAAATATGTGTACTTTTATTGTTTTTTTTGTTTTTTTTTTATGTAAAGAAATGTATTTATGGGAATAATATTTTTTTTTTTCTGCTTTATTTAGGAATTTTTTTTTTTTTTTTTTTTACAAGTGTGGAAATTTTTTTTTTTACTTTTTCACTTTGTCCCAGGGGGGGACATCACAGATCACCGATCTGACAGTGTGCACAGCACTCTGTTAGATCGGTGATCTGACATACAGCCGGGCAGGATTAGAGCTGCAGCTGCAGCCTGATCCTGACCCGGAAGTGCTCCCTGCAGGACCCGGATGCAGCCCGGCGGCCATTTTGGATCCGGGGACTGCAGGGAGAAGACGCTCGGTACACGGTGAGCACATCACCGTGTACCGATCGTCTCAGGGAAGCCCGCAGGGAGCCCTCTCCCTGCGCGATGCTTCCCTGCACCGCCGGCACACCGCGATCATCTTTGATCGCGGTGTGCCGGGGGTTAATGTGCCGGGAGCGGTCCGTGACCGCTCCTGGCACATAGTGCCAGATGTCAGCTGCGATAGGCAGCTGACACCCGGCCGCGATCGGCCGCGCTCCCCCCGTGAGCGCGGCCGATCGCATATGACGTACTATCCCGTCCATGGGAATTAAGTCCCAGGTCACCTGGACGGGATAGTACGTCATATGGGATTAAGGGGTTAAATGTATTTTTTTACAAAACATTCCTTTGCCTCAATGGAGGATATATCATACAGCATGGCACTACTAGCAGTTTTGTCCTGTATAGGGATGAGCAGATACGTGGATGTTCGGGATAGTCACGCTTAGTGGAAAGGTTTGACCGAAACCCAATAGAAGACAATGGGGACCCGAACTTTGGTGATTTAAAATGGCTGTAAAATGATCATAGTAATCTCTAGGGGGCTGCAAAAGGAAGCTAAATGAGGGTCATTGCACGACAATTGCCCTGCAAACAAATGTGGATAGGGTAATGACTTTAAATAATATAAAATTAAAAAAGAAAAAATTATCATTTTGAACTAGGAGGCGGAAGTCTAAGAGGATGAGGAGGTTAAGGAGGAGCTAGAGGTGCCAGTTTAGGTGGAAGAGGTGTAGGAGGAGGAGATAGCCAACAATGTTTTTGTTTGTTTTTTTTATTGATTTGGGGGGGGGCAACTCTGAAAACAGGCAGTGTGATTATCTGATGGCCACTCTCTCGCTCCGTATACAGGCCATGTAATATTCTGCACTTTTTTGGGGTGAAAACAATGAGAACATCAAATAAGGGACATGGCCATTTTGGAGTGGTGGTGTAGCTGCTGCATGGAGAGAGAGACCATGGTTGATCTGTACTGCTACACGCCCAAATGAAACACCTTCCTCTGGTGCATGCAGACAACAGGACGTTCTACGTAATTTCGTAGGCTTGAGTACCGCTGGGAGAATGGTGAAACCATAACAGTAGAGGTGGTTTTAGTTTGCTTGGCTGAGAGTGCCTTCAGTTCCTTCGTTTTGTCTTCCACCTGGTCCCCTGCTGAAAGTGAGAATTTTGCATCTGCGGCCCATGGGCATCTGTCTTCCACCTCACTTCATTGCAAATCAGGTAAGCAGTCTGAGCCCCAAGTTATACAGCTGTCACTTCTGTTTTTCATGACACTGCTGACTGTGGTTCAGTGGGCCATCCAGCTGGCCCTGCCCAAGAAGTGGAAGATATTGAGTGCACTGATGCCCAGCTACTTGTTCTGTTTGATGATAATTACGTGCAAGGGGTGGTAGACCACCGCAGCACATCTCTGATGATGATGATACACATGTGCTAACTGCTGCAGCTTTCTGCTGTGTGTAGCCCTGCAAGGAGGGTAAGGGTGGGGACTGGGTGGAACATCATGAGAAGGATTACTACTATTATTATTGTTTATTTTTAGAGCACCATGATGAAGGGTTACAAACAAAACACAAATAGAAATTACAATGAATAAACTAATAGTGACAGACAGGTAGAGGACCCTACCCTTGTGGCCTTACATTCTACAGGATAATGGGGAAGAACACAGTAGGTTTGGGGGTAGCAGCAGCTCTGGTGTTTGTGAGGTTGCAGCGGGGTCACTTCAGGCTATAAGCTGTTGTAAGAAGAAGAACCGGACCAGGGGTACCTCTCTTGCGCCGGGTCCGGAACCATCGAGGCTGTCTCCTCTGTTGTCTGGAAGAAAGCTTAGGGAACTGGACCAACATTTTCACTTGTCTGCAGGGGGCATGGCTAAGCTACAAAAGCCACAGCGTGCACGGAAGTGGTCATACTTGGCGGGAACAGATAGCGCGCAGCAATGAGAAGGCAGGACTCCATCCCTCGAGCACCACAGCAGTAAAGGCCCGCGCCGCAGCATTCCAGCTCATACTCAGAGACTGTGACCAGAGTCGTGCTGAGTGCCCGTTTGTTTCTGCAAAGCAAGGTGCCAAATGCTCTGGGCTCGTGAGTACTGTGCGCATTTCACTAAACAAAGACTGGGGGTGCTACCGAGAACTGTCCCCTGACTTCCCGGTTCATGTCTGTCTAGCCGTGTTAGGCTCTCGCAACACTGATAACTGTGCAACACTCCCTTTGCTGTATCTCAGACCATAGAGCCCGTAAAAGACACCGAAGACTAACCTTCTACGCCAGGACTCTGCTTGTCAACGTCATCAGGACTACACCAGATGCACTACAAGCTAACCGTTGTTGGCGTCATTTCTTATCCTGTGGACAATGCATGCGGGACTGCATATCCATTGTCTCTTAATTTCCCTGTTTTCCCCCCATCTTCCTCCCTGCATGGAGTATACACCTGTTATTAAATACGTTAACCCTTGCTCTGCCTCCTGTCCGTTATTGCATCCCACAACCTGCTCACACTGTTCTGAAGACATGGGTTTTCAAGTTCCGCTTGAAAGTTCCAAATGTAGTGGATAATCAGATGTATTGGGCCACAGAATTCAACAGGAAGGGGAATATTTGGGACAAGTTTTATATTCAAATTATTGTAGAATTACTTTTAGGCACACTACTTGTACAGACAGCGGTACAGTAATATTATTTTTGGGGGCCTACAAATGGCAGAGACGGCTACAGACTAGATTTATTTTTTAGGCACACTACTTGTGATGCCCACTAGGGCCACAGGGTACTCAGTCCAGGTCGGGCAGTTCTTCAGGGGCTTGTCACGGCAGCAGTGACCCGCTCCTTGACCTTGGGCGCGCAATAAAAATGATGAGGGAAAGTTTGTAGGGGATTTAACGTGACGCCACCTGTGGTGTTCGGCAATGAGTGGCCTACGCTGCTTAAGGAGACCGCTGGGGCCAATGGTGACGCAGCTGCGATGGTTCTGCTCCCCACAGGTGGAGATGGAGCCCAGGGCTACCGGTATAATTTTGTAAGGGATCGTGGACATTGGGGTGCAGGACTGAGAGTGCGGGAAATGGCTGGAGAACACAAGGACTGTAGTTTTCTTTACCTTTACTTGGTAGCTGAAGGTGGAGTCCAGGTCACGGGTAACAGTTGATGATGGGAGCCTGGGCAGCCTGGAAGCAACTTAGGATCCACCTAACCAGGTGGGTTTGGAGGCCTTCCTGGTGCACTCTCTCTTAGGTCCTTGCTGCTTAAAGCTCTGCTCAAGTTCCTCTCCTGCGTGTTGCTTCTAACCTGTATGGCAGACAGCGTGAGCATATCACGAGCCCTGCCGTTTTACTGGCAGCCCCGGGCTCTTGGTCTGCTGCGGTGCCTCCGGGTGTTCAGTGTGGCCAGGGAGCTTGCAGTCTCCTGCCCTCCAGATTCAGCTGTCGGGGCATACAGCACCCACACAGCACCCACACAGCCAAGGACTCTGGTGTCCTGTTTGTCAGTGCTCTGTTCTGGGGTGAGCTTGGCTACAGCTCCACCCCTCAGTTTCTCCTCTTCTGCTCTCCTCTCACTCTCAGACTCGACTCTCTAACTCCGCCTACAGAACTTATAGGGAAGCTCCCCTGAAACTGGGTGTTAAAGCTCCCCCTTCTGGTCTGGAGTAGGAAATGTGTTGGATGCCGGTGTTAACTGGTAAGGAGACCCCTCCTTGCTTCCAGGCATGACATTATCCCCTGTGAGGGAGGCAATGCCACTGTGGCAACCAAACTCTAGGGGTGCCAAATTCCCTCCTAGTGAAATTCAATACTCCCGGACTGACGAAACATGAACATATTAACAAATGAACAATTAAAACTATTAACAATATTTCAAAAATAAAAATTACAAAAACCAAAGCTCAAAAATAGTCCTGGCGACGATTAGTCCATGCGTCATTGTCCATTGTTCATTCCTGAGCCAAGTTGGTAACTATATACAAGTAAGGTACTGGCCACACATAGTCCTATGACCCAATTGTCCTTCAACTGGTTATTAAGGATATTTTAAAATTTTATACAGCAAGTCTTTGTAGCCTCTCATGTTTAATGGTTGCAATTTTACATGATAGTAACTTATTTACTTTATCAACATATTTACATTTTAGTCACTATACCGGGCTGGGACCTGACCTCTGGTACTACGAGTGGATCTAGGTAGTACAGGTATCTCTAGTGACCTAGCTTGGTCTGATGTGTTGGTTGTCACTGGTGTGAACCCACTAGTGTCTGTGCTACTGGTAGGCCTGCATTTCACTGATAAACTGGGCAACCGTCTGCGACTCCTAAGACTCACCATGGGTCTTACAGATTCATCGCTAGCAGGGTGAAGATTTTCACGTTCCACTGCAGATGTGGCATCTGTTACAGGAGCCGATGGGTCTAGAGTATCTGCTGCTTCAGGTGCAGTAGGCTGTGGAAAGATCAGGACAGGTACTATGATGGCTTGATTCACCTGCGTCCAAGGCTGGGGAAAGTCTCCAAGAACGGTATGGATCCTCTCTTCCACCTCTTCTATGTGTTGAGGGGCATCTTGGTCTTCAATTCTTTCCTTCAGTTGGTTAGGGCATGGTTTTAGATGACCCCTCGATATTGCCACTGAGATTTCTCCTCCATCTTTACTGATGAGGCACACCTTGGTGTTATCAAAGTCTAAAGGTAAAATGGTGTATAGTTCAGCCTCCCACTGATCATCTAGTTTGTGAACTCATCTCTTCCTTTTGAGTACCTGTTCTCCGGATGACAAGGGAACTGCAGGGGCATACTGATTATAATGTCTTTTCTGCCTCTGTCTTGCTTGGGACAAACTCTTCTCTATGCATTCTTGCACTTTGCAGTATTGCTTCTGCCGCTCTGAATCCGTCTGCATCTGGTGATGTCGTTTCAGGTATTAGAACTGCCATGTCCGAGTCAATGGGTAACTTGCCAGATCTCGCTCTCATCAGGTAGTCCGGAGTGCAGTTGGTGGAGTTTATGGAGTTTACCGGTATATGGTTGTATAGATCTACCAAATCCAGCAATTTCTCTGGCTACTGGTTTCGCTCTTTCAGGGGCAAGGTCTTCAAAAGGTCAATTACCACCTGATTCATTTTCTCGCACATTCCATTTGTCTGTGGATGGTATGGCGTCGTCCTAATTTTCTTGCAACCGTACTGGTTACAGAACTCCTGGAACACTTCTGCCTCAAAGTCTGGGCCTTGGTCGGTGAGCACTTGTTCACCGTGCGGTCGACAAAAATGTTCTTGAAATGCTTTGACTGCCAGCTTCGCTGTTTGGTCTTTGACAGGCAAGACTACCAGGAAACTTGAGTAATGGTCCACTATGGTCAGAGCGTAGGTGTAGGCAGTCTTACTCAGGGTCAATTTCACATGGTCCAAAGCTACCAGTTCAAGCGACTGCTTTGTGATGATAGGCTGTAATGGGGCTCGCTGACTGTTATGGTCTTTCCTGCGCAGGTTGCATGGGCCACATTCTCGGCACCAACTCTCATGGCTTTCCTCATGCCAATCCAGTAGAAGCTCTCATGAAGTAGGACCTCCAGCTTCTTCCACCCAAAGTGTCCTGCTCTATCATGGCATGCCTCTAAGAACATTGACGCATCCCGCTTCAGGACAATCACTTGTCAGACCAGTTTGTGTGTGCACGAGTTGATGTTCCTCCAACTCAGCTTACCCTCATAGATGAACAGCTTGCCCTTCTCCTTCTATAACTGTTGCTTTTCCTGTGGAGCAAACTCTATTGGGCATCCCGAATGGTAAACCGGTCATCCAGTAAAAATTTTCGTGCTCGGGGTTTGGTACCAGACATATATAGATATACATATATTTATATATATATATATATATATATATATATATATTGCGTAGTAGGTGTGTTTGCAACCCGGGGTCCGCCATGCAGGAGAGAACCTGCTGCTAGTAAAAGACAGTACTATATGGAGGTATAAGCGAACTCTGTTACTTCACAGATTCGTTTGAGAAAGAGAACGCTGTTCCCTGTTAACCTCACATAGGAACAGCTACCTAATGGAGCCGACAGTGGTCATGCAGTCAGCATAGCACACACAAAACTCCTCACCAGAGGTGCCGGTATTCTAGGGGCTTATTTCAGCCAAACCCTGAATCCACATACACAAACTCCTCACCGGAGGTGACGGTATTCTAGGGGCTTATTTCAGCTGAACCCTGACCACAAGCAAGCATGACCACACTGGCACTGAGCTCTTAACTTAGGTTAATGCTAGCCTTATATAGCTGCAGCAACTTCAGGACCTTCCTAGAGGACCAATGGGAGCTGCTGCAGTACCTGAACATGTGACCCCCGACCTCCAATGAGAGGTGTTACCCTGGGCATGCTCAGAAGGGGAAAAGCAGGACTTAGTCCCAGAGACATCTGCTTGCTGCTGACGAGTACTGGCTACAATGGCTGAGCCTGGAAAGGCAGCAGTAATCATCCGCACCGAATCAGGCTGAGCCAGACACTGGGACTGACGTTTCCGCTGAGCAGGCTCCACTGCGGCTAGAGAAGAATGGAATACCGCAGCGGAGATGGTTCGAGATTCCCCCTGTACAGAGGCGGGAACTCGACCCCTAACACATCCTTTTTGCAGATTAATGACTTGCCTGTAAGGTCAAATAATTAACCCCAGAACGAAAATTTCCTCCACCACTTGGAAAAACACCATAAGAGGAAAGACCTCCACTATTCTAAACAAAAAAACACCAGTATACAGGCAAAGATGCTTACCTGTTCAAGGCCTCCAACAATTGCACTAACCAAGGTGCAGCGGACCCAAATTAAGATGGCAAATACACAGGTGCAATAATACCGATAATGCAGCCACCCTACAATGAGGAATTGGCCACTTGGTGCATCTGTGCAAACAAATAGTCTGTATGTGGCGTGTTCACACAGGAATGCAAAGTATATGGCTCAAAGCCTATTAATGACGCCATATAGCGGGCTTACCATAATGCAACCTGTGAGAACAGAGGCCACAGTGTACAGAGCCATCTAGGGCCCAGCCGCACCCTGGAAAAAATATACAGTGCACCAAAAACATAACAATGTATGCAAGGTATTGGTCGATATTATGGCCACAATATTTAAGCTGCCAACCCACGTCAAGGGTCCTTACATATTGGCAGTCCTAATCTAAAAAAACACCATAAGAGGAAAGACCTCCACTATTCTAAACAAAAAAACACCAGTATACAGGCAAAGATGCTTACCTGTTCAAGGCCTCCAACAATTGCACTAACCAAGGTGCAGCGGACCCAAATTAAGATGGCAAATACACAGGTGCAATAATACCGATAATGCAGCCACCCTACAATGAGGAATTGGCCACTTGGTGCATCTGTGCAAACAAATGAGCCTAGATGGCTCTGTACACTGTGGCCTCTGTTCGCACAGGTTGCATTATGGTAAGCCCGCTATATGGCGTCATTAATAGGCTTTGAGCCATATACTTTGCATTCCTGTGTGAACACGCCACATACAGACTATTTGTTTGCACAGATGCACCAAGTGGCCAATTCCTCATTGTAGGGTGGCTGCATTAGTGGTATTATTGCACCTGTGTATTTGCCATCTTAATTTGGGTCCGCTGCACCTTGGTTAGTGCAATTGTTGGAGGCCTTGAACAGGTAAGCATCTTTGCCTGTATACTGGTGTTTTTTTGTTTAGAATAGTGGAGGTCTTTCCTCTTATGTTGTTTTTTTAGATTAGGACTGCCAATATGTAAGGACCCTTGACGTGGGTTGGCAGCTTAAATATTGTGGCCATAATATCGACCAATACCTTGCATACATTGTTATGTTTTTGGTGCACTGTATATTTTTTCCAGGGTGCGGCTGGGCCCTAGATGGCTCTGCATACTGTGGCCTCTGTTCGCACAGGTTGCATTATGGTAAGCCCGCTATATGGCGTCATTAATAGGCTTTGAGCCATATACTTTGCATTCCTGTGTGAACACGCCACATACAGACTATTTGTTTGCACAGATGCACCAAGTGGCCAATTCCTCATTGTAGGGTGGCTGCATTATCGGTATTATTGCACCTGTGTATTTGCCATCTTAATTTGGGTCCGCTGCACCTTGGTTAGTGCAATTGTTGGAGGCCTTGAACAGGTAAGCACCTCCACCACTTGGGCATAGTTCAGACGCAACATTTTTTCAACTTTAACATTGCTTTCAACCACTACAAAAGCTTTCACTGGGAAATGTCATTAAAACATTTAACAACCCTATCTGGCCATATGGTGTGTGACACATAAGCAGACCCATCTTGTTTCATTTATGAAGGAGGGACTCTTAAATAAAGATGAGCGGTGTGTCGAACTGTTTGCCAATTTCAAATTTGAGCTGTTTTGGGCGGTGTTCGAGTCGTTTGACGAACCCGAACAATTTGCTTAAAATTCGGCTGTTCGAGTTTCTGTTCGATAACTGTTCGTTCACCAAAAGCCTAGCTTGATTTGCACATTAAAACTGGTTATCATTGTTAATAGACTGTTTCAGTGTATAGTGGGTGGGGGGGGGCGGGGGATAGATCTGTGCTGAAATAACGCCGATCTCCTTTTTTTTTTCTTTCCCGCATTTACAGTGGGGCGGTGCAGTCTCTCAGCCTATCAGCAGTGCGCACACACAGCAATGTGCATGTGATGCACACAAGCAAGGGCATGTGTCATTGGCTGTGTATGTCACATGTCCTTGCCCTATAAGAACCAGCCATTTGCCCCGTCGCCACCATTTCCTCACTGCTGCAGCTTAGTGTTAGACGGCACCGCTGCTGCTGTGGGCGCTATACAGACTAAGAGTGTTTTTTTGGAGTGAACTGTCAGAGAGATAGGTTTAGGGAGTTGGGAGGAGTTGGAACTAGTTGTAATATCAGCCCTTTTCAGGGTAGGTTACAACAGTTCATAGCACTGTTTGCCAGGCAGGTCTGTGCCAGTGCTCTGCAAGTGTTTGTCACAGCATTTGGTGTAATCTAGCTCAGCCAATCCTTTTGGGCTAGTAGCATTGTCTGATAGTCATCTGAGTAGCCCACCTGTGAAACTAACTACACCACCTGTGTATCTCTATTTTCACTGCATCTAATCCAGTTAATAGTTTTGGGCCTAGGAGCAGTGTCTGCACGTCAGCAGAGTAGCCCGCCTGTGAAACAAACTATACCGCCTGTGTATCTCTATTTTCACTGCATCTAATCCAGTGAATAGTTTAGGGCCTAGCAGCAGTGTCTGCACATCAGCAGAGTAACCCGCCTGTGAAACAAACTATACCGCCTGTGTATCTCAATTTTCACTGCATCTAATCCAGTTAATAGTTTAGTGCCTAGGAGCAGTGTCTGCACAACAGCAGAGTAGCCCGCCTGTGAAACAAACTATACCGCCTGTGTATCTCAATTTTCACTGCATCTAATCCAGTTATTAGTTTTGGGCCTAGGAGCAGTGTCTGCACGTCAGCAGAGTAGGCCGCCTGTGAAACAAACTATACCGCCTGTGTATCTCAATTTTCACTGCATCTAATCCAGTTATTAGTTTTGGGCCTGAGTTGTGGTTCAGTATCCCAAAAAAAAGGGAGATTCAAATTCTCACAAAGTGGATATACTTCAGTCCTGTTAGTTTGTCGTATGTCAGCCAGCCAATTTCTGCCACTTATATTGCGTTGTTATATACACTGGGCCTGAGTTTTGGTTCAGTCTCCCCCCAAAAAAAGTGAGATTCAAATTCTCACAAAGTGGATATACTCCAGTCCTGTTAGTTTGTCGTATGTCAGCCAGCCACTTTCTGCCACTAGGATTGCGTAGTTATATACACTGGCCCTGAGTTTTGGTTCAGTCTCCCCCCAAAAAAAGTGAAATTCAAATTCTCACAAAGTGGATATACTTCAGTCCTGTTAGTTTGTGGTACATCAGCCAGCCACTTTCTGCCACTTACATTGTGTTGTTTCATGCACAGGGCCTGAGTTTTGGTTCAGTCTCCCCCCAAAAAAGTGAGATTCAAATTCTCACAAAGTGGATTGTCGTATATCAGCCAGCCACTTTCTGCCACTTACATTGTGTTGTTTTATGCACTGGGCCTGAGTTTTGGTTCAGTCTCCCCCCAAAAAAGTGAGATTCAAATTCTCAGAAAGTGGATATACTTCAATCCTGTTAGTTTGTCGTATATCAGCCAGCCACTTTCTGCCACTTACATTGTGTTGTTTCATGCACAGGGCCTGAGTTTTGGTTCAGTCTCCCCCAAAAAAAGTGAGATTCAAATTCTCACAAAGTGGATATACTTCAGTCCTGTTAGTTTGTCGTATATCAGCCAGCCACTTTCTGCCACTTACATTGTGTTGTTTTATACACTGGGCCTGAGTTTTGGTTCAGTCTCCCCCCAAAAAAAGGAGATTCAAATTCCCAACAAGTTTATATACACCTTCTACCTTGTTTTACAGTACAATATAACGGTTGTTATTTTGGTTAGATTTTTCCAAAAATGAGGAAGTCAGGTGGAAGAGGCCGTGGGCGGTATTTGCCAGCTGGTACTGATGGTGGTGGTGGTGGATCTGTTGGTAGTGGCAAAAGCACAATAGCACCTAAGGCTGGAGGTGTTGAGCCAGCGTCATCGTCTGGCTACACAAGGCCTCGAAGGCTCCCATATCTGGGAGTAGGAAAACAGCTTTTAAAGCCGGTGCAGCAGGAAAAAGTTTTGGCTTTCCTTGCTGACTCAGCCTCTAGCTCTTTTGCCTCCTCTTCAGAAAGTTCCAAATATAAAAGCAGCAAGTCATCAGTGGATGCTCCCGGTCAGGAACAAGACGTTTCCTTGTGTGCTTCACCCAAAGCAAAGGTGAAGGATGCGTCAGGCGACACTACAGGTTACTCCATGGAGCTCTTTACACATACCGTGCCTGGGTTAGAAAGGGAAATTGTTAACTGCCCATTACAAGATGAATCGGACATGGAGTGCACTGATGCACAGCCACAGCTAGATTATTATGCTGTTCCATTGACTCAGATCACTACATTGCCCTCGCAGTGTACTGAGCCAGAATATGACCCTGATGAGACTATAGTGCCCCGTCCCGAACGCTATAGCACCTTACACGGTGACACAGAGTAAAGTGTACATGACATTGAAAAGGAGGTGATAGATGACCCAGTTGTTGCCCCAGATTGGCAGCCATTGGGGGAAGAGGGTGCCGCTGCCAGTAGCTCAGAAGCGGAGGAGGATGATCCGCAGTAGCCATCTACATCGCAACAGCTGTCATCTGGCAGGCCCGTATCAGGCCAAAAACGTTTGTCAAAAACAAAAACAGTTTTAGGACAGTGTGGCCATCCGGTGAAAGTAGCACAGCGTGCAATGCCTGAAAAGGTATTCTATAGTAGGAAGAGTGTAGTGTGGCAATTTTTTAACCAACATCCGAATGATCAGTCAAAAGTTATCTGTAAGAAATGCTCAAAGACCTTTAGCAGAGGGAAGAATCTTCAAAATTTAAATACAACGTGCATGCTTAGACATTTAACCAGCATGCACGTGCAAGCCTGGACTAACTACCAAATGTTCCGTACCGCTGGTGCACCTGCTCAGAATGATGGTAGTCAGCAACGCTACATTGCTTCCCTCACTGTAAGCCCACCGATTAGGACAACACCAGCAGCAAATGTGGAGGTATCGTCACAAGGCCAAAGCAGTCAGGGAATCACAAGGTTATTGGTAGGAAGCACTGGATGTAGGCCAACATCAAGAATTCCATCACCAACCCTCTCTCAATCCGCCATGTTCACCACCACCACCGCTAGTTCCACCATATGCAGCTCTCCAGGCCAGCTCACCCTACAAGAGACTCTCGTTAGGAAAAGATAGTACTCATCATCTCATCCGCGTACACAGAGTTTGAACGCCCACATTGCTATACTAATCTCGTTAGAGATGATGCCCTACTGGTTGGTTGAAAGCGAAGCTTTCAAAGACCTGATGGCCTACGCAGTACCACGCTATGACCTACCAAGTCGGCACTTCTTTGCGAGAAAAGCCATCCCAGCCCTCCACCAGCATGTCAAATGTGCATTGTCCATGCACTGAGGCAATCAGTCAGTGGAAAGGTGCACCTCACAACAGATGCATGGACCAGTAGGCATGGCCAGGGACGTTACATGCCCATCACGGAGCACTGGGTGAATGTGGTGGATGCAGGGTCCACAAGGGACAGCCATAGTGGGACAGTTCTGCCTAGCCCACTGTCTGGAAAACAGTTGGCTGTAGGCATTCGCCAACCCTCCTCCTCCTCCTCCAGAAGCGAAAGCTCATCCACAGAGCGCAGTCGCACAACCACTCCATCCGCAGCTGCCAGTGTTGCACACAAGGTGTTTCATTATCGAACAACTAGTGGTAAGCATCCGCAGGCTGTGTTACAAATAAAGTGTTTGGGCGACAACAGACACACCGAGGAAGTACTGGCCGAGAACTTGCAGCAACAAACTCAGTCATGGCTGGGCAGTGTACACCTTGAGGCAGGCAAGGTAGTCAGTGATAACAGAAGGAATTTTATGGCTGCCATAGCCCTTTCAGAACTTAAACACATACCTTGCCTGGCTCACACCTTGAACCTTGTGGTGCAGTGCTTCCTCAAAAATTATCCAGAGTTACCAGGCCTGCTCCTGAAGGTGCGAAGACTTTGCTTGCACATCCGCCAGTCGCCTTTACACTCCAGCTGTATACTGAACCATCAGTGATCGCTGAATCTTCCCCAGCACCGTCTAATAATCGACGTTGCAACAAGGTGGAACTCCACACTGCACATGGCTCAGAGGCTGTGCGAACAGAGGCGTGCTGTAATTAATTTGTGGGAGAATACACATACACGGGCAGGCACTTGGATGGCAGACATGGAGTTGTCTGGTGTGCAGTGGTCGAAGCTACAAGACCTCTGTCAAGTCCTTCAGTGTTTTGAGGAATGCACACAGCTGGTTAGTGCAGATGACGCCATCATAAGCATGAGCATCCCACTAATGCGTCTGCTGATGCAAAGTTTGACACACATTAAGGAGCTGGTGTCTGCAGCCGAGGAGGAGGGAAGCCTTGATGACAGTCAGCCATTGTCTGCTCAGGGAACTCTCCTGGATGAGGTGGCGGACGAAGATGAGGAGGAGGATGATGGGGATGAATATTTATGGGAGGAGGATTCTTCTCAGCGGGCAATACAAACTGGTGGCGTTGCAAGGTCAGGTACAGAGTTTTTGCGGGACACAAGTGATGTTGATTTGCAAGAAAGTGCTCCTCAACCCAGCACAAGCAGTGAATTGACACCGGGAACATTGGCCCACATGGCTGAGTATGCCTTGCGTATCCTAAAAAGGGACCCCCGCATTATCAAAATGATGACGATTACTGGTTGGCCTGAATCCTGGATACACGATATAAAGGAAAATTACAAAATATCATTCCACATGAGAACCTTGAGCAAATATTGGCTACCAAACAAGCCACTTTTGTAGACCGTTTGGTTCAGGCATTCCCAGCACACAGCGGCGGTGATGGTTCTCACACGAGCCGTAGGGGGCAACATGGCAGAGGTGTTAGAGGTGCACAAATCTGAAGTGGCGTTGGACAGAGAGGTTTTATGGCCAGGTTGTGGAGTGATTTCACAATGACCGCTGACACGACAGATAGTGCTGCATCGATTCAAAGTGACAGGAGACAGCATTTGTCCAGTATGGTTATGAACTACTTTTCCTCCCTTATCGATGTTCTCCCTCACAGGTCATTCCCCTTTGATTACTGGGCATCTAAAATAGACACCTGGCCTGAATTGGCAGAATATGCATTACAGGAGCTCGCTTCCCCTGCTGCTAGTGTGCTATCAGAAAGAGTCTTCAGTGCTGCTGGTTCAATACTGACCGAAAAAAGGACACGTCTGGCTACCCAGAATGTTGATGATCTAACGTTCATTAAAATGAACCAATCATGGATTTCAAATTATTTTGCCCCACCTTCCCCTGCTGACACGTAGCTTGCCTGAAAAATGTCTTGCTTTTGGCCTCCTCTTACTGACTTCTCCAATTCCTCCATTTGCAGCTGCTGAATGTCCACCATAGGCCATTTTTATACCTCCCTAAATGGGCTGACTCTCCCCGCAGGGCCGTGGTCACCACCTGGCGCAAGCACCCGTGCGAGTGCCGTTTGCCTGAACAGGTGGGTGGGCCCACTCTTGGGCGACGGCACTGGCACAGGGTCCCTCATAGTACAATGAAGCGTCTCTGACGGTGGTGGTGCACAACCAACGTCAGACACACCATCGTAATATGAGGGGCCCTGTGCCAGTACTGCTGCCCACAAGAGAGTGTTCCCCCCAGCTCTAACAGTGCTCTACCACTTGCAATACTTACCTCTCCCTGCTCTTCCACTGTGTAGACTGTGCTGTTAAATCCTTCAATGGCACTGCCAATACAAATTTGTTGAAATGATAGATGATAGCTAAAATATACAGGGGCCCTGGCCTCCATTTAGACCAGTTAATACTTTGCGCCAACTACCACTGTCTGCTACTCAGCAGAGGAGCCCACCCTTGTACCTAGCTGTGCCACCTGTTTATTTATGAACAATTTTTGGGCTAGCATTTAGCCCACTTTACTATTTGGGCCTACTAACTGTGTCTGCCACTCATTACAGTTTTCCTCCACTGAACAAAGCAATGCCGCCTGTTTAGTCCTGTTACTAATTTTGAACTGCATTTAGCCTACTTTATTATTTGGGCCTACTAACTGTGTCTGCCACTCATTACAGTTTTCCTCCACTGAACAAAACAATGCCACATGTTTCGTCCTGTTACCAATTTTGAACTGCATTTAGCCTACTTTATTATTTGGGCCTACTAACTTTGTCTGCCACTCATTACAGTTTTTCTCCACTGAACAAAGCAATGCCGCCTGTTTACTCCTGTTACCAATTTTGAACTGCATTTAGACTACTTTATTATTTGGGCCTACTAACTGTGTCTGCCACTCATTACAGTTTTCCTCCACTGAACAAAGCAATGCCGCCTGTTTAGTCCTGTTACCAATTTTGAACTGCATTTAGCCTACTTTATTATTTGGGCCTATATCTGTGTTTCCTCCTCATCCTGCCCATTGCCCAGCCACTGCTAAATAAGTCTGCTGGTACATTGACCAAGAACACTACATTCCCCTTGCACTCTACACAGCCAGAACCTGACCCTGCTGAAAGTCAGGTTCCCCTTCCCACATATTATACCACCTTACACGGGGACAAAGAGGAAGGTGCAGATGAAAGTGCATGTTCCTTCATCAGGTGGGGGGGCATACTCGTTGGTGACGTCACTGGCACAGGGCCCCTCATAGTACGCAAAAGTGTCTCTGCCAGTGTGAGGCGCCACCCGCCGTCAAACACACGGCCGTACTATGAGGGGACCTGTGCCAGTGCCAATGAGTGGGCCCCCCCGCATGCTCAGGATCACAGCACTTGCAAAGTTGAAATACTTACCTCTCCCTGCTCCACCGCCGTGACGTATTCCGCGTTTCCTGGGCCCACAAAAATCTTGAGCCAGCCCTAGCCCCCCACAACTTTAGCCAAATGACCCCCAGTTTTCAATGCCTAACTATTCTATAAAGTAAATTAAGATTGACAAGCTTAAGTACCGTATACACTCGAGTATAAGCCGACCCGAGTATAAGCCGACCCCCCTAATTTTGCCACAAAAAACTGGGAAAACTTATTGACTCGAGTATAAGCCTAGGGTGGAAAATGCAGCAGCTACCGGTGAATTTCAAAAATAAAAATAGATGCTCCATACCATTCATTATGGCCCCATAGCTGTGCCATATAGTGCTCTGCACCGTTCATTATTGCCCCATAGATGTACCATAGAAAGGTGTGCCATATAGTGCTCTGCACAGTTCAGTATTGCCCCATAGCTGTGCCATATAGTGCTCTGCACCGTTGATTATTGCCCCATAGCTGTGCCATATAGTGCTCTGCACTGTTCATTCTTGCCCCATAACTGTGCCATATAGTGCTCTGCACCTTTCATTGTTGCCCCATAGCTGTGCCATATAGTGCTTTGCACCGTTCATTATTGCCCCATAGCTATGCCATATAGTGCTCTGCACCGTTCATTATTGCCCCATAACTGTGCCATATAGTGCTCTGCACCGTTCATTCTTGCCCCATAACTGTGCCATATAGTGCTCTGCACCGTTCATTATTGCCCCATAGCTGTGCCATATAGTGCTCTGCACCGTTCATTCTTGCCCCATAGCTGTGCCATATAGTGCTCTGCACCGTTCATTCTTGCCCCATAGCTGTGCCATATAGTGCTCTGCACCATTCATTCTTGCCCCATTGCTGTGCCATATAGTGCTCTGCACCGTTCATTGTTGCCCCATAGCTGTGCTATATAGTGCTCTGCACCGTTCATTATTGCCCCATAGCTGTGCCATGTAGTGCTCTGCACAGTTCATTCTTGCCCCATAGCTGTGCCATATAGTGCCCTGCACCGTTCATTATTACCCCATAGCTGTGCCATATAGTGCTCTGCACCATTCATTCTTGCCCCATAGCTCTGCCATATAGTGCTCTGCACCGTTCATTATTGCCCCATAGCTGTGCCATATAGTGCTCTGCACCGTTCATTATTGCCCAATAGCTGTGCCATATAGTGCTCTGCACCGTTCATTTTTGCCCCATAGATGCTCCATATAAAGCTGTGCCATTGCTGTTGCTGCTGCTGCAATAATAATAAAAAAAAGCCATACTCACCTCTCTTGCTTGCAGCTCCCGGCGTCTCGTCCCGGCGTCTCTCTGCACTGACTGATCAGGCAGAGGGCGCCGCGCACACTATATGCGTCATCGCGCCCTCTGACCTGAACAGTCACTACAAGAGGACGCGAAGACAGAGCGGCGCCCGGCATGTGGAACGCGGACAGGTGAATATAAAATACTCACCTAGTCCCAGCGCTCCTGACGCTGCCCCTGCCTGTCACACTGTCTTCGGGTGCCACAGCTCTTCCTGTCAGCGGTCACTGGCACCGCTCACAGGAATGAATAGCCCCAAATTGCATTCTGGTCAGATGTATGGGCCCTTGTAGAAATCTAGATCCTATAAAGACACCCACTCCATATAATGATGTTCCCTATCCTGGGCCTCATCCTATAATAATTTGTCCTTTCCTGGTGCAATGTTCCCCATCTTGAGCCCCTTCGTGGTGTAATATCCCCAATTTTGGGCTTCTTTCTGATTTAATGTCCCCCATCCTGGGCTCTTACTGCTATGATGTTCCTTATCTGGAGCACCTTCCTAGTTTAGCCCCTTTCTGACATCTGACGTACTATCCCGTCGAGGTGGGGTGGGCCCGTATGACCACCGACGGGATAGTACGTCATGCCCTTTAATGCAACACTGGCAACCCAGGCACCGACCAAAACCCCCCCGGATTGGCGCGATCGACGATCACATCGATCGCGCCAACAGTGGCGGTGTTACAGCGCTGTGCCTTGCCTGAAACTACCTGCTCTGGAGCCTGCTTCAGCTGCCCTGCTGCTCCGGATCCTGCAGCTCTGATTGGCGCGATCGATGTGATCGTCGATCGCGCCAATCAGAGGGCACAGACCCGCCGGATTGGCGCGATCGACAATCACATCGATCGCGCCAATCGCAGGGCACAGCGGTGGTGTTACCGCGCTGTGCCCTGCTTGAAAATGCATGCCCTGCCTCATCTCCCTGCATCCGGATCCTGCAGCTCTGGGATCCTGCAGCTCTGCCAATCAGAGGGCACAGCAGCGGTGTGCCCGTGCTGTGCCCTGATGGTGACCTGCTGGTCACCTGCTGGTGACCTGCCGGTGACCTGCCTATGATCGGAGCTGTGAGCTCCGATCATAGGCTGGTGCCTAGCAACACCGGCATCACCAGGGCCTCCTCTGATTGGTGGGATCGATGTGATCATTCGATCCCACCAATGACAGGTCACAGCAGCAGTGTGACCGCTCTGTGACCTGTCTCACCTGTCCCTGACCTGTCTGACGGCTCTTCAGGAATCCTCACACATGGTGAGGATCCCTGCAGAGCGGTCACGCTGAAAGATTCCCTCCTGTGCTGAGACTTGTGGTGCCACTGTAGCCTGTGACACCACAATTCTTGCTAAAGAAAAAAGAAAGAAGACAGAAGAAAGAAGACAGAAGAAAGAAGAGAGACTACAAACGTAAGTGTTCATCCCCGATCCCGGCCCGATCTTACTTCACTCCCCCTTACCCCCCCTTACCCTTCCCCCTCCACCCCCACTTTGCGCCGCGTCTGTCCGTGCCCAAATTTAGCAGCTGCCGAGCGTTGATTGATGATGCAGTTCACCGATCAACACTCGTGCTCGCTTTTCTTTTTCACCCCCTTTAGTGCTGCCGAGCGTTGATTGGTGACGCAGTTCACCAATCAACACTCGTGCTCACTTTTCTTTCCCACATCCCCTTGCGCGCACCCAGCCGCTGCGTCTAAACCTGTGCCTTTCGCTTCTTTTTTTCACATCCCCTTGCGCGCACTCAGCCGCTGCGTCTAAACCCGTGCCTTTCGTTTCTTTTTTTTTTCCACATCCCCGTCCGCACACCCAGCTACTGCGTCTAAACCCGTGCCTTTCATTTCTTTTTTTTCTCCACATCCCCGTCCGCGCACCCAGCCGCTGCGTCTAAACCCGTGCCTTTCGTTTCTTTTTTTTCCACATCTCCGTCCGTGCACCCAGCCGCTGCGTCTAAACCCGTGCCTTTCGGTTTTTGTTTTTTTTCCACATCCCCGTCTGCGCACCCAGCCGCTGCGTCTAAACCCGTGCCTTTCGTTTCTTTTTTTTTCACATCCCCTTGCGGGCACCCAGCCGCTGCGTCTAAACCCGTGCCATTCGTTTCTTTTTTTTTTTCCACATCCCCGTCCGAGCACCCAGCCGCCGCCGAACTTTGATAAGTGGCGCGGTTCACTTATCAGAGCTAGGACCTACTGTTTTAGACTTTTCCTTTCACATGTTTTTTTTCCCTATTTGCTTTTTTTTTCTTTAGCTTTTTCCTTTCAGAATAGTTTGCACCAAACACTATCCCACACGTACACATAGTTACCAATAAATTACACCCAAGCACCATACTCACAAAAAAAATGTCCCGTTCATCCCGTTCGTCCCAGCAGCGCTATTCATTGGAGGAGGCATATTCTTTCCTTGCCTTCGACACTGAGAGCGAGGGAGAGGATCCCACATTCCTTTACTCTTCAGATTCTTCATCCTCTTCCTCCTCCTCCTACTCCTCCTCATCTTCCTCCTCGGGTCCTGCGGAACCGCCATGCAGACGCCACAGGAGAGAAGATCAGGCAGCGCCCACTCCTGAAGATGAACCAGCGCGACCCTCTTCGGACCCCATATGGACCTCGCCCCCCGAAAATTACGAGCCACTGATTCCTGATTTTGTGGCAGAATCAGGAATTAAGTTTGACACCACCGGCCTCACAGAAATAGACTTTTTTAAAGTCTTTTTCTCTGAGGATTTTATTAACCTCATGGTGGAGCAAACTAATTTGTATGCTCGGCAATTTTTGGAGCAAAACCCCGGTTCATCATTTTCTAACTGGTCTCCTGTAGATGCAGTTGAAATGATGCAGTTTTGGGGCCTAGTCCTCCACATGGGGATCATGAAGAAGCCAGAAATTCGGCAATATTGGAGTGTAGATATTTTATATAACACTCCAGTGTTGCGAATGGTCATGGTTCGGACGCGTTTTGAGGCCATCCATAAGTTCCTGCATTACAACGATAATGCACGGTGTCCCGCACGAGATGACCCCAATTTTGACCGTCTGTTCAAAGTTTGGCTGGTCATCGAACACTTCAGCAAAATGTTTGCTGAAGTGTACGTGCCCAAAAGGGACATCTGCGTGGATGAGTCCTTGGTTCATTTTAAGGGGCAGCTCAAATTCCGTCAATACCTGCCCAGCAAAAGGGCCAGGTACGGAATCAAACTCTACAAGCTGTGTGAGAGTACCTCAGGGTACACCTACAGCTTTAGAGTGTACGAAGGGAAGGACAGCAGGATTGAACTGCCTGAGTGTCCTTGAGTGTCCATCCATCCTGGGAGTGAGAGGGAAAATTGTGTGGGATTTGGTGCACCCACTGCTGGATAAAGGTTATCACCTCTACACTGATAACTTTTATTCCAGCATCCCACTCTACAAATCCCTCTCTGCGCGAGGTACCGCAGCCTGCGGTACTGTCCGCAAAAATCAGAGAGGCCTCCCGAAGACGCTACTTGGGCAGATGCTCAGAAAAGGTGAGAGCAAAGCCCAATGTAGCGACCACCTGCTGGTGGTCAAGTACAAGGACAAGAGGGATGTCCTTCTCTTGACCACCATACACGGTGATGGCAGTGCCCTCAGCAATGTATGGGGTACCTCTACACAGGTCTGCAAACCGGACTGTGTACTGGGGTACAACAAAAACATGGGGGGCGTTGATCTCTCCGATCAACTCCTCCAACCATACAGTGCTTTGAGGAAGGCCAAGGTGTCCATGTACATCGTACAAATGGCAATGGCAATGCTCAACACTTTCCTGCTGTGCACGACACACTGATACGTCGTACCTTCAGTTCCAGGAGGTAGTGGTTAAGGCCCTGATATTTGGCACGAACTAAGGAGCGGGCCCCAGTACTTCCGGAACTGAGGGTGCTCGTATCGTACCAGGTCAGCATTTTCCGGGGGTGGTCCCGCCAACTGATAAAAAAAGGTAAGCCGCAAAAAAGGTGCCGAGTGTGCTACAAAAGAGGAGTACGCAAGGACACCATTTATCAATGCGACACCTGCCCCGACAAACCTGGCCTGTGTATGAAGGACTGCTTCAAATTGTACCACACCTCCATGCACTACTAATTTACTTAACAGTAACCAGTAGATTAGTTCCAAAGAGGGGGCACATCTAAGTAAGTTCCTTGGGGGTCTACGTTCCAAAATGATCTCACTTGTGATTTTTTTTTACTGTTTAGGCACATCAGGGGCTCTGCAAACGGAACATGACGCCCTCAGAACTAGTCCATCAAAGTCTGCATTCCAAATCGTCACTGCTTCCCTTCTGAGTCCCGAAGTGCCCAAACAGTTTTTTCCCACATATGGGGTACCAGCGTACTCAGGACAAATTGGACAACAACATTTGGGGTCCAATTTCTCCTTTTACCTTTGAGAAAATAAAAATTGGGGACTAAACGATCATGTTTGTGGAAAAAATAGGATTTTTTATTTTCACGCCCGGGCGTTATAAACTTTTGTGAAGCACTTGGGGGATAAAAGTGCTCACAGCACATCTAGATAAGTTCCTTAGGGGGTCTAGTTTCCAAAATGGGGACACTTGTGGGGGTTTTCCACTGTTTAGGAACATCAGTGGCTCTCCAAACGCGACATGGCATCCGATATCAATTCCAGCCAATTTTAGCTTGAAAATGTCAAACGGCGCTCCTTTCCTTCTGAGTCCTGCCATGCGCCCAAACAGTGGTTCCTCCCCACATATGGGGTATCAGCGTACTCAGGACAAATTGGACAATAACTTTTGGGGTCCAATTTCTCCTTTTACTTTTGAGAAAATAAAAATTGGGGACTAAGCGATCATGTATGTGGAAAAAATAGTATTTTTTATTTTCACGCCCGGGTGTTATAAACTTTCGTGAAGCACTTGGGGAATAAAAGTGCTCACGACACATCTAGATAAGTTCCTTAGGGGGTCTAGTTTCCAAAATGCGGTCACTTGTGGGGGGTTTCCACTGTTTAGGCACATCAGGGGCTCTATAAATGCGACATGGCGTCTGATCTCAATTCCAGCTAATTTTAGCTTGAAAATGTCAAACGACACTCCTTTCCTTCTGAGCCCTGCCATGCGCCCAAAAAGTGGTTCCCCCTCACATGTGGGGTATCAGCGTACTCAGGACAAATTGGACAACAACTTTTGAGGTCCATTTTCCCTTTTTACCCTTGGGAAATTAAATTAAAAAATTATTGCTGAAAGAACATTTTTGTGACTAAAAAGTAAAATGTTAATTTTTTCCTTCTATGTTGCTTCTGCTGCTGTGAAACACCTGAAGGATTAATAAACTTCTTGAATGTGGTTTTGAGCACCTTGAGGGGTGCAGTTTAAAAACTGGTGTCACTTTTGGGTAATGTGAGGTGGCAGGCTCGGACTGGCCCACCGGGGAACCGGAGGATCCTCCGGTGGGCCCTGGCACTGACACCTGCTGGCAGGGCCTCCCCCCGCTCCAGGGGCCTCCCCCCGCTCCAGGGCCCCCTCCCCCGCCGCCCCCGCCTTGAATACTCACCCTGCCTGCTCCAGCGATGGTCTCGGCGTCTGCACTGCAGCTCGTCCTGAACGAGCTGTCACGTGACACCGCTCATTAAGATCATGAATATGCGCATATTCATGATCTTAATGAACGGTGTCACATGACCGCTCAAGCAGGAAGAAGGTGCTGCGCCGGCGCCGCCGCCTGGAGTCGGGACAGAGCGCGAGGGCAGTCGGCACGGCCGTGCAGTGGGACAGGTGAGTATGAGGGACGGGGGGATAAAGGAGGACATAAGCCGGCGCGCCGAGCAGGAGCAGGTGCGGAGAGAAACATACAGGGGGGAATAAAAGCCATGCAGGGGGGGGAATATGAGTCATGCAGTGGGGGGTAATATGAGCCATGCAGGGGGGGGTAATATGAGCCATGCAGGGGGGGGAATATGAGCCATGCGGGGGGGGGAATATGAGCCATGCAGGGGGGGGGGTAATATGAGCCATGCAGGGGGGGGGAATATGAGCCATGCAGGGGGGGGGTAATATGAGCCATGCAGGGGGGGAATATGAGCCATGCAGGGGGGGGAATATGAGCCATGCAGGGGGGGGAATATGAGCCATGCAGGGGGGGGGGAAATATGAGCCATGCAGGGGGGAATATGAGCCGTGCAGGGGGGAATATGAGCCGTGCAGGGGGGAATATGAGCCATGCAGGGGGGGGGAATATGAGCCATGCAGGGGGGGGAATATTAGCCATGCAGGGGGGGGGGAATATGAGCCATGCAGGGGGGTGGGGAATATGAGCCATGCAGGGGGGGTGGAATATGAGCCATGCAGGGGGGGGAATATGAGCCATGCAGGGGGGTATATAAGCCATGCAGGGGGGAATATGAGCCATGCAGGCGGGGGGGAATATGAGCCATACAGGGGGGAATATAAGCCATGCATACAGGGGGGGATATGAGCCGTGCATACAGGAGGGGGGTCATTATACAGTATTGAGCATCATGTGTGGCCGTTATACAGTATGGAGCATCATGGGTGGCCAATGAACATTATACAGTATGGAGCATCATGTGTGGCCATTATACAGTATGGAGCATCATGTGTGGCCGTTATACAGTATGGAGCATCATGTGTGGCCATTATACAGTATGCAGCATCATGTGTGGCCATTATACAGTATGGAGCATCATGTGTGGCCATATTTTTGTTTGCTTATAATTATTGTATATAAAACAGTGTGATCAGCAGTGCTAAATAGCTGCGGTTGGGACGTGGATATGGGTGTGACTAGTTGTGAAATGGGTCTGGTCAGAGGCGTGGCCTAAAATTTGCTGCGGTACACTACGCGCGCCACAAACTTAATACCTCCTTCCCTTCAAAAGTTGGGAGGTATGGTACCACATTTGCCAGATCACGGCAAGTGCCGCAAATCCCATAGGGAATGAATGAGGCCGAACGCAGTGTTGCTGTAAGTGATCCGTTACGCGGCAGATGCAGAAAAACTGCCGGATCTGCTGCAAAAGGCGACTTTCACATAAGCGATTCTTGCCAAAGTCACTGCCGATAGTGTCATACTCACCAATGGGGGAGGCAGCACTAAAAGTGCCTAGGGCAGCAGAAACTCTAAATACGGCCCTGGGGGGCTACATTATATTCTGTGGGGGGACTGCATTATACTCAAGGTACTATATTATATTATGGGGGGCTACATCATACTATATGAGGGGTTACAGTATACTCTATGGGGGGCTGCATTATATTCTGTGGTGGGGCTGCATTATTCTCTCAGGGGACTACATAATATTATGGGGGCTACATCATACTATATGAGGGGGCTACAGTATACTCTATGGGGGGGCTGCATTATATTCTGTGGTGGAACTGCATTCTCTCAGGGGACTACATTATATTCTGTGGTGGATGGCATTACACTATATGGGGGGGGCTGCATTATACCCTATGGGGTGCTACATTATATTCTATGGTGGGGACTGCGTCATACCTGAGAGGGTTGCATTATATTTTGTGGGGTGCTGCATTATATTCTATGAGAGGGGACTGCATTATATTTTATGAGGGGGCTACATTATATTCTGTGAGGGGGCTACCCCAACCCTTGCTACATTATTAAGACGTGAACTACCTTATATTATACCCTGATATTAGCGCTTTTTACCGCACAATTGGTGGTCTTGTATCTATTTCTATGTAGCTACATAGTGGGCCCCAAGAATGATTTTCTCTGGTGGGCCCAAGGTGCTCCAGTCCGACGCTGTGAGGTGGTCCCTAAAAAAAATGGTTTTGTAAATTTTGTTGTAAAAATGAGAAATTGCTGGTCAAATTTTAACCCTTATAACTTTGTAGAAATAAAATTTTGTTTCCAAAATTGTGCTGATGTAAAGTAGACATGTGGGAAATGTTATTTATTAACTATATTGTGTCACATAACTCTCTGGTTTAACAGAATAAAAATTCAAAGTTGGAAAATTGCAAAATTTTCAAAATTTTCGCAAAATTTCCGTTTTTTTCACAAATAAACGCAAGTTATATCGAAGAAATTTTACCACTATCATGAAGTACAATATATTACAAGAAAACAGTCTCAGAATCGCTAAGATCCGTTGAAGCGTTTCGGAGTTATAACTTCATAAAGAGACAGTGGTCAGAAATGTAAAAATTGGCCCGGTCATTAACGTGCAAACCACCCTTGGGGGTAAAGGGGTTAATATCCCCCGAACTGGACTCCTTCATGGTATAATTTCCCCCATCCTGGGCCCCCTATTGGTATAATGTCTCCCATCTTGGGTTTCTTCCTGGTATAATGTCTCTCATCCTGGGCCCCCTCATGGTATAATGTCTCCCATCCTGGGCCCCCTCATGGTATAATGTCTCCCATCCTGGGTTCCATCCTGGTATAATGTCTCCCATCCTGGGCCCCCTCATGGTATAATGTCTCCCATCCTGGTATAATGTCCACCATCCTGAGCCATTCAAGATATAATGATCCTCATCCTGGGTTTCTTCTTGGTATAATGTCCCCCATCCTGGGTCCCTTCATGGTATAATATCCCTCATCATGTGCTTCTTCATGATATAATATCCCCCATACTGGGCCCCTTGCAATGATAATGTTCACTGTTCTGTTGTTCTCCAATACATTTGAAGAAAAAGTGCTTGCTTGCCATGGTGCATGATATCACTGCCATGCACCACCTATGACGTGCATGCCTATGATTAGCCAGTAGTGTGCATTGCAGTGCATGAAGCCGGCAGAACTCTGCATTGTAATACAATACATATCTGAATTAGGTGCTGGTGTCAGCAAGCCCCCTTCACCTCTGGGCCCCGGTACAGCTGCACCAGCTGGATATCTGCTCCTGATGAATAAGTACATGAGAACTGAATTTGCTCTTAAAAATAAGTTATTGAACATTTCTTAAAAATGTGAAAGTCAGTACTAAAATTATTAACATACAAATACCATAAGTACCAGGAAAATAAGGTGACACATAAATACTATGCCATAACATAAAGTAGACATGTCAGAACTGTTAATATTAACTATTTTGTATGTTGCGACTATCTCTTTTAACCCCTTAAGCCCCAAGAGCGGTTTGCACGTTAATGACCGGGCCAATTTTTCTGACCACTGTCCCTTTATGAGGTTATAACTCTGGAACGCTTCAATGGATCCTGATGATTCTTACACTGTTTTCTTGAGACATATTGTACTTCATGATAGTGGTAAAATTTCTTCGATAAGGCTAGGTTCACATTGCATTAGTGGGTGTCCGCTAATGGAATCCGTTAAATGGTGAAATTGTCACAATTAACGCTATGTAACGGATCCGTTAGCGCACCCATTGACTGCAATGTGCTAACGAGTCGCAAACGCATCGCTAACATATGCCATTTTTGGCATGCATCTGCGATGTGCCGTTAGTTTCGGACGGACCTCGATCGCTTGCAGCGTTCAGGGTCCGTTCTTCATTAGCGCAGATAGGGGATCTGCGCTAGTGGGATTGCCAAACGCAATCCCTTTTTGGACATTGCGTTAGCGTATCCACTAAATGGATTGCACTAACGCAATGTGAACCTAGCCTAAGACTTGCGCTTATTTGTGAAAAAAATGGAAATTTGGTGAAAATTTTGAAAATTTCGCAATTTTCCAACTTTGAATTTTTAAGCCCTTAAATCACAGAGATACTGTATGTCACACAAAATACTTAATACGTAACATTTCCCACATGTCTTCTTTACATTAGCACATTTTTGGAACAAAATTTTTTTTTGTTAGGGAGTTATAAGGGTTAAAAGTTGACCAGCAATTTCTCATTTTTACAACACCATTTTTTTTTATGGACCACATCTCATTTGAAGTCATTTTGAGGGGTCTATATGATAGAAAATAACCAAGTGTGACACCATTCTAAAAATTGCACCCCTCAAGGTGCTCAAAACCAAATTTAATAAGTTTATTAACCCTTCAGGTGTTTCACAGGAATTTTTGGCATGTTTAAATAAAAATGAATATTTAACTTTTTTTCACACAAAATTTAATTCAGCTCCAATTTGATTTATTTTACCAAGGGTAACAGGAGAAAATTGACCCCAAAAGTTGTTGTACAATTTGTCCTGATACCCCATATGTGGGGGTAAACCACTGTTTGGGCGCATGGCAGAGCACGGAAGGAAAGAAGCTCTATTTAACTTTTCAATGCAAAATTGACAGGAATTGAGATTGGACGCCATGTTGCATTTGGAGAGCCACTGATGTGCCTAAACATTGAAACCCCCACAAGTGACACCATTTTGGAAAGTAGACCCCCTAAGGAACTTATCTAGATGTGTGGTGAGCACTTTGACACACCAAGTGCTTCACAAAAGTTTATAATGCAGAGCCGTAAAAATAAAAAATCATATTTTTTCCCAAAAATGATCTTTTCGCCCCCAATTTTTTATTTTTCCAAGGGTAAGAGAATAAATTGGACCCCAAAAGTTGTTGTGCAATTTGTCCTGAGTATGCTGATACCCAATATGTGGGGGTAAACCACTGTTTGGGCGCATGGCAGAGCTCAGAAGCGAAGGAGTGCCGTTTGACTTTTCAATGCAAGTTGACAGGAATTCTGATGGGACGCTATGTTGCTTTTGGAGAGCCACTGATGTGCCTAAACATAGAAACCCCCCAAAAGTGACACCATTTTGGAAAGTAGACCCCCTAAGGAACTTATCTAGATGTGTTGTGAGAGCTTTGAACCCCCAAGTGTTTCACTACAGTTTATAACGCAAAGCCTTGAAAATAAAAATTATTTTTTTTTCCCACAAAAATTATTTTTTAGCCCCCAGTTTTGTATTTTCCCAAGGGTAACAGGAGATACTGGACACCAAAGTTGTTGTCCAATTTGTCCTGAGCATGCTGATACCCCATATGTGGGGGGGAAAAACTGTTTGGGTGCATAGCAAAGCTCGGAAGGGAAGGAGCACCTTTTAGAATGCAGACTTAGATGGATTGGTCTGCAGGCGTCACATTGCATTTGCAGAGCCCCTAATGTACCTAAACAGTAAAAAAAAACACAAGTGACTATATTGGAAACTAGACCCCACAAGAAACTTATCTAGATGTGTTGTGAGAACTTTGAACCCTCAAGTGTTTCACTACAGTTTATAACGCAGTCGTGAAAATAAAAAATCATTTTTTCCACAAAAATTATTTTTTAACCCCCAGTTTTGTATTTTGCCAAGGTTAATAGGAGAAATTGGACCCCAAAAGTTGTTGTCCAATTTGTCCTGAGTACGCTGATACCCCATGTGTGGGGTAACCACCATTTGGGTGCATGGCAGAGCTCGGAAAGGAGAGAAGCGCCATTTGGAATGCAGACTTAGATGGATTGGTCTGCAGGCGTCACATTGCATTTGCAGAGCCCCTAATGTACCTAAACAGTAGAAACCCCCCACAAGTGACCATATTGGAAAGTAGACCCCAGAATGAACTTATCTAGATGTGTTGTGAGAACTTTGAATCCCAAAGTGTTTCACTACAGTTTATAACGCAGAGCCGTGAAAATAAAAAATCATTTTTTCCCACAAAAATGTTTTTTTAGCCCCTCAAATTTTTATTTTCCCAAGGGTAACAAGAGAAGTTGGACCCCAAAAGTTGTTGTCCAATTTGTCCTGAGTACGCTGATACCCCGTATGTTGGGGTAAACCCCTGTTTGGGCGCATGGGAGAGCTCGGAAGGGAAGGAGCACTGTTTTACTTTCAATGCAGAATTGGCTGGAATTGAGATGGGACACCATGTTGCGTTTGGAAAGCCCCTGATGTGCCTAAACAGTGGAAACCCCCAATTCTAACTGAAGCCCTAACCCTAGCCCTAACCCTAGCCCTAACCCTACCCCTAACCCAAACACTAACCCTAGCCCTAACCCTAGCCCTGATCCTAACCCTAGCCCTAACCCTAGCCATAACCCTAGCCCCAACCCTAGCCCTAACCCTAATGGGAAAATGGAAATAAAAACTTTTTGTAATTTTATTATTTTTCCCTAACTAAGGGGGTGATGAAGGTGGGTTTGCTTTACTATTTATAGCAAGGTTTTTTAGCGGATTTTTATGATTGGCAGCCATCACAGACTAAAAGACGCTTTTTATTGCAAAAAAATAGTTTTTACGTCTCCACATTTTGAGAACTATAATTTTTCCATATTTTGGTCCACAGAGTCATGTGAGGTGTTGTTTTTTGCGGGACGAGTTCACGTTTTTATTGGTCACATTTTCGGGCACGTGACATTTTTTTAATCGCTTTTTATTCCGCTATTTATTTTTGTGAGGCAGAATGACCAAAAACCAGCTATTCATGAATTTCTTTTGGGGGGACCTTATAGAATTTAGGTCACCGCGCTACCTACTCCAGGATAAATAGCCCTGACGAAGAAGGTCCGGTGACCTTCGAAACGCGTAGGCAAAAGAGGCCCTGTACGGCACCCGTCTCCTGCTCTTTCCTTGCAGCTCCGGGTGATGTCACCCAGACCATGCCCCCTCATTCCCCGCTGCAGTGTAGCGGCGCCCTCGGCCGGGACGCCGCTTATCTATCTCTCTGGTGCGCGTGGCGGCTAGGCGCCAACAGGAGAGGACGCTCCCCGCAGCTCTGCCGGTCTACGCCGCCGATCGGACCTCCAACTCTGGACGCACGGAGGAGCAGCTGATTCCCCCTTTTTTTGCCCAGCGCTCCATCATGCCAAAACGCCCTAACTGCACCGGCACCACAGCGACACAGTAAGTGTTTACTCCATTTCTTCTGTGGGAATCACTCTTTTGGACATTGTTTAGACTGGCTGAGTTCATTATCCTGGAGTAGTTAGCGCGGTGACCTAAACTCTATAGCATAAAGTTTTCCCCTTTTATATATGACAGGCTTAGCACAGTAGCTGTCTAGGCACCAGCGGCTTCCTTTATCTCCACGTTCGACACCTGTTGGTGCACCGATGTGCTTACCATATTTACGTCTTTTGGGGGGACGTTTATACCGTTCCGCATTTGGTAAGATGGATAAAGCAGTTTTATTCTTCGGGTCAGTACGATTACAGCGATACCTCATTTATATCATTTTTTTATGCTTTGGCGCTTTTATACGATAAACACTATTTTATAGAAAAAATAATTATTTTTGCATCGCTTTATTCTGAGGACTATAACTTTTTTATTTTTTCACTGATGATGCTGTATGGCAGCTGTTTTTTGCAGGACAAGATGATATTTTCAGCCACACCGTGGTTATTTATATCTGTCTTTTTGATCGCGTGTTATTCCACTTTTTGTTCGGCGGTATGATAATAAAGCATTGTTTTTTTCCTCGTTTTTTTTTTGTTTTTGTTTTTTTATCGCATTCACTGAAGGGGTTAACTAGTGTGTGTGTGTGTACTTTTATATTTTTTTAATTATTTAGATAAAGAAATGTATTTATGGGAACAATATATATATTTTTTTCTTTATTTAGGATTTTTTTAATTTTTTTTAACATGTGAATTTTTTGTTACTCTATAACATTGCCCCAGGGGGGGCATCATGTTATAGTGACAGATCGCTGATCTGACACTTTGCACAGCACTGTGTCAGATCAGCGATCAGACATGCAGGGCTGCAGGCTTACCAGCGCTTGCTCTGAGCAGGCGCTGGTAAGCCACCTCCCTGCAGGACGCGGATGTAGCCCTGCAGCCATTTTGGATCCGGGGCCTGCAGGGAGAAAGAGGTAGGAGACCCTTGGAGCAACGCGATCACATCGTGTTGCTCCGAGGGTCTCAGGGAAGCACGCAGGGAGCCCCCTCCCTGAGCGATGCTTCCCCATGCCGCCGGAACTCTGCAATCATGTTTGATCGCTGTGTGCTGGGGTTGGTGTACCAGGGGCGGTCTGTGGCCACTCCTGACACATAGTGCCGGATGTCTGCTGCGATAGTCAGCGGACACCTGGCCGCGATCACCCCGTGAGCGCAGCCGATCGCATATGACGTACTATCCCGTCACTGGGAATAAAGTCCCAGGTTGCCTTGACGGGATAGTACGTCATATGGGATTAAGGGGTTTATGGCATTTTTCAATTTTTTTTTCTAAATTTATTTTTGTATTAATTCAAAGCATATTGACCTAAATGTATTATTAATGCAAAGTACCATGTTCCACAAAAAATTACAATTTAAAAATTACTGGATACAAAAGGCATTCCAAAGTTATTGTTTCCAAAAGTGCCAAAATGCCAGATTTGCAAAAAGGGGCTGCTTCCGACTCCTAACATCCCAAATAGGCCACATCACTAAGGGGTTAATGACAGGCTCTACCTTTTTATTTTTACTTAATTTTAGATGCAATGAAATACAAAACTTGCAACCAACATCCAGCATTACTGGAAATGTAGTGTGTAATTTGACGAGGTTAATTCCTGTTTTTAAACTGATGTGCTTTTTTTTAAATACTATTTATCTGCTGTAATAATCATCTGAAATAATTTTACAAAATTTCTAACTGAAATTGAATTGGAAACTCATTGCCCTGCCTGAATAATTTATCTTCAAAGTTTTGTTTAGGAATTCATATGCAACAGATTTTCCGCAGAAATTTCTGTGACTGTTCCATATGGCTGGGGCGTAGTAGCAAGTTGCATGCAGCACCCTTGTGATAGCCCTCAATACAAGGTGCACACGACTTACAACTTACATGCGACTTACAGTACATGCTGCTTGGGCTGTGTTATTTACAGCAAATTCTCAGCTCTAAAATAGTCATATGACAGCAAGTCACAGTGAAATTGCACAAATATTTTTGAGATGTGACTTTTCAGAGAATTGCTGTCATGTAGCAAATGTCGCAATGCAGCCCCAGCCTAAATCTGAATAGGGTTTGTAGAAATAGACACACGGGCCGCAAAAACATTCCTATTCCTATGTGGGGAACTGTTTTTAAGTCAAACTTTTGCAATTTGTCCAATTTTTCATGAAAGTAGCAGAACTTTTGAAGTTAATTTTCTTAGTTAAAACAATGGCTTAAATTACTCTAAATAAGAGTAAAATGTAATCATTAATATTGTCATATCTGGTGGCTTTAACATTGATCAGTTTCTGAATCTTCCAGAATTATGTCTGATCATGATCTGTGTCTAGAATTGGAACTCCCTGTTCGCATAGGGGTCTGCGTGTGGGTAAAAAAGGCAGATGCTTCTCAGATTCTGGACAATCCCTCTAAACTGTAGTCTCACTCCATTAAGTTATGCCCCCTAGCTTTCTCTTTAATTTAAGGACCAGGATGCTGCCAATCAGTATACACTAGCTCCAATGTTTCCACTATATTTAGGACTATAGAGTCTCTCTATTAATAGCTTTTCCAATTAAAGGGCCAGGAAAATTAAAATCTTCCAGCTTTGCAAGCAATGCGCATAAAGAATACTATCCAGTAAGAAGAACTGTCCACTGAAAGAAAACGTCAACAGTTAGCAGGGCTTTAACCCCTTAGCGACCGCCGATACGCCTATTAACGGCGGCCGCTAAGGGTACTTAAACCACAGCGCCGTTAATTTAAAAAGTGGAAAAAGTAAATAGCGCCCCCCAGAGTCGGATTTTCTCCGGGGTCTCGGCTGCCGGGGGTAGCCGAGACCCAGAGAACATGATTCGGGGGGTTTTGTACCGACCCCGCATTTGCGATCGCCGGTAATTAACCGTTTACCGGCGATCGCAAAAAAAAACACGATCTCTTTTTAATTTCTCTGTCCTCCGATGTGATCGCACATCAGAGGACAGAGAAAAGGGGTCCCCGATCGCCGCTTGATACTCACCTATCTCCCCCGGTGCTCTTCGTGGCTCCCGGTGGGCGCCGCCATCTTCAAAATGGCGGGCGCATGCGCAGTGCGCCCGCCGGCCGGCCCCGGGAGAATCTTTGGGGTCTCGGCTGCCGGGGGTAGCCGAGACCCCAAAGAGCATGATCGGGGTCGGTTTTACCGACCCCTGTTTTGCGATCGCCGGTAATTAACTGTTTACCGGCGACCGCAAAAAAAAAAGCAAAGTGTAATTCTCTGTCCTCTGATGTGATCGCACATCAGAGGACAGAGAAATATGGGGATTCGGGGACCCTATTATACTTACCGGTGTCCCTGGGTCCTCCTGCTGCTCCTCCTGGCCACCGGCATCTTCTGGGGAAAAGAAAATGGCGGGCGCATGCGCAGTGCGCCCGCCATCTGTCTCCATCTGCCGGCCAGCAGGAGAAGAGCAGTTGGGTGTCATGATCCCAATGGCAGGGGATCACAAAAGGACAAGCACAAAAAACAAAACAAGCTCTAGGGTGATGGAAACTGAGCTGACCGCGATCCTGAACCTAAACACACAACTAGCTGTAGCCGGGGAACGTGCCTACGATGATCCTAGACGTCTCGCTCCAGCCGAAGGACTAACTTCCCCTATTAGAAGAAACACAGACCTCTCTTGCCTCCAGAGAAACACAACAGAAATAGCAGCCCCCCACATGTAATGACGGTGAAATGAGAGGAAAGCACATACGTAGTTATGAAAACAGATTCAGCAAAATGAGGCCCGCTAAATCTAGATAGCAGAGGATACAAAAGTGAACTGCGCGGTCAGCGAAAAACCCTACAAAAAACATCCTGAAATTACTTGAACTCATGTGCCAACTCATGGAACATGAGGAGTAATATCAGCCCACTAGAGCAACCAGCAAAAAGGAATCACATATCTGCAAGCTGGACTAAGACAAAAATTAAGCAAAACGTGGAACAGGAAAATCCAAAACTTAGCTTGTCCTGAAGATTACAGAAGCGGGAAGCAGAGGTAACAAGACACACTGATTACATTGATAGCCGGCGAGGAAATGACAAGAAAGCCAGGTTAAATAGGAAACTCCCATATCCTGATAGAACAGGTGGACACCAGAGACCGCAGAAAACACAAGTCACCCAGTAACATCTGTAACCACCAGAGGGAGCCCAAAAACAGAATCCACAACAGTACCCCCCCCTTGAGGAGGGGTCACCGAACCCTCACGAGAACCACCAGGGCGACCAGGATGAGCCCTATGAAATGCATGGACCAAATCAGCAGCATGAACATCAGAGGCAAACACCCAAGAATTATCCTCCTGACCATAACCCTTCCACTTGACCAAATATTGGAGTTTCCGTCTGGAAACACGAGAATCCAAGATCTTCTCCACAACATACTCCAATTCTCCCTCCACCAGCACCGGAGCAGGCGGTTCAAGCGAAGGAATAACAGGTACCTCATACTTCCGCAACAACGACCGATGAAACACATTATGAATAGCAAACGATGCCGGGAGATAAACAGTGACCAACGAGCCTGTCTAGGATTCAGACGCTTGGCAGACTCAAGGTAAATCAGATTTTTGTGATCAGTCAAGACCACCACACGATGTCTAGCACCCTCAAGCCAATGACGCCACTCCTCAAATGCCCACTTCATGGCCAAAAGCTCCCGATTACCAACATCATAATTCCGCTCAGTGGGCGAAAACTTTCTAGAAAAGAACGCACATGGCTTCATCACTGAGCAATCGGAGCTTCTCTGCGACAAAACCGCCCCCGCTCCAATCTCGGAAGCATCAACCTCAACCTGAAAAGGAAGCGAAACATCTGGCTGACGCAACACAGGAGCAGAAGAAAACCGGCGCTTAAGTTCCTGAAAGGCCTCCACAGCCGCAGGAGACCAATCAGCAACATCAGCACCCTTCTTAGTCAAATCCGTCAAAGGCTTAACAACACTAGAAAAATTAGTTATGAAACGACGATAAAAATTAGCAAAGCCCAAGAACTTCTGTAGACTCTTAAGAGATGTAGGCTGCGTCCAGTCACAAATAGCCTGAACCTTGACGGGATCCATCTCAATAGTAGAAGGGGAAAAAATATACCCCAAGAAAGAAATCTTCTGGACTCCAAAGAGACACTTTGAACCTTTTACAAACAAAGAATTGGCCCGCAGGACCTGAAACACCTTCCTGACCTGCTGAACATGGGACTCCCAGTCATCAGAAAAAACCAAAACATCATCCAAATACACAATCATAAATTTATCCAGATATTCACGGAAAATATCGTGCATAAAGGACTGGAAGACAGAAGGAGCATTAGAAAGTCCAAAAGGCATCACCAAATACTCAAAATGGCCCTCAGGCGTATTAAATGCGGTTTTCCACTCATCACCCTGCTTTATCCGCACAAGATTATACGCACCCCGAAGATCAATCTTAGTGAACCATTTAGCCCCCTTAATGCGAGTGAACAAATCAGTCAACAATGGCAAAGGATACTGATATTTGACTGTAATCTTATTCAAAAGACGGTAATCTATACAAGGCCTCAAGGAACCATCTTTTTTGGCCACGAAAAAAAAACCTGCTCCCAAAGGGGACGAAGATGGACGGATATGTCCCTTTTCCAAGGACTCCTTAACATAATCCCGCATAGCAGTATGCTCTGGCACTGACAGATTGAACAAACGTCCTTTAGGAAATTTACTGCCAGGAATCAAATCTATAGCACAATCGCAATCCCTGTGAGGAGGAAGCGAATTGAGCTTAGGCTCCTCAAAAACATCCCGATAATCAGACAAAAATACAGGAACCTCAGAAGGAGTAGATGAAGCGATAGAAATCGGAGGTGCATCATCATGAACCCCCTGACATCCCCAGCTTAACACAGACATCGTTTTCCAGTCCAAGACTGGGTTATGAGTTTGTAACCATGGCAGACCAAGCACTAAGACATCATGTAAATTATACAGTACCAGGAAGCGAATCACCTCCTGATGAACGGGAGTCATACGCATGGTCACTTGTGTCCAGTACTGAGGTTTGTTCATAGCCAAAGGTGTAGAGTCAATTCCTTTCAAAGGAATAGAGACTTCCAGAGGCTCCAGACTAAACCCACAGCAGTTGGCAAATGACCAATCCATAAGACTCAGGGCAGCGCCTGAATCCACATAGGCATCAACGGAAATGGCTGATAATGAACAAATCAGAGTCACAGACAGAATGAACTTAGACTGTAAAGTACTAATGGCAACAGACTTATCAACCTTTTTTGTGCATTTAGAGCATGCTGATATAACATGAGCTGAATCACCACAATAAAAACACAACCCATTTTTCCGCCTATAGTTTTGCCGTTCACTTCTGGACTGAATTCTATCACATTGCATTGTCTCAGGTGCCTGTTCAGAAGACACCGCCAAATGGTGCACAGGTTTGCGCTCCCGTAAACGCTGATCAATCTGAATAGCCATAGTCATAGACTCATTCAGACCTGTAGGCGCAGGGAACCCCACCATAACATCTTTAATGGCCTCAGAAAGGCCATCTCTGAATCTTGCAGCCAGGGCGCACTCATTCCACTGAGTAAGCACCGACCATTTCCGAAATTTCTGACAATATATTTCTGCTTCATCTTGCCCCTGAGAGAGAGCCAATAAAGCTTTTTCAGCCTGAATCTCTAGGTTAGGTTCCTCATAGAGCAAACCCAATGCGAGAAAAAACGCATCCACATTGAGCAACGCAGGATCCCCTGGTGCCAATGCAAATGCCCAATTCTGAGGGTCACCCCGCAGGAAAGATATAACAATTTTGACTTGCTGAGCAGGGTCTCCAGAGGAACGAGATTTCAAAGAAAGAAACAACTTGCAATTGTTCCTAAAATTCAGAAAACTAGATCTATCTCCAGAAAAAAACTCTGGGATAGGAATTCTAGGTTCAGACACAGGAGCATGTACAACAAAATCTTGTATATTTTGAACCTTAGCAGCAAGATTATTCAGGCTGGAAACCAAACTCTGGACGTCCATGATAAACAGCTGAGGTCAGAGCCATTCAAGGATTAAGAGGAGGTAAGATGCAGCCAGGCTGCAATTAAGGCTAGGCAGCAAACTCTGAGGGGAGAAAAAAAAAAAAAAAAAAACTTCCTCAGACTACTTTTCCTCCTACTTCAGCCAATACGATTACCACTTTAGGCCGGCTATACTGTCATGATCCCAATGGCAGGGGATCACAAAAGGACAAGCACAAAAAACAAAACAAGCTCTAGGGTGATGGAAACTGAGCTGACCGCGATCCTGAACCTAAACACACAACTAGCTGTAGCCGGGGAACGTGCCTACGATGATCCTAGACGTCTCGCTCCAGCCGAAGGACTAACTTCCCCTATTAGAAGAAACACAGACCTCTCTTGCCTCCAGAGAAACACCCCACAGAAATAGCAGCCCCCCACATGTAATGACGGTGAAATGAGAGGAAAGCACATACGTAGTTATGAAAACAGATTCAGCAAAATGAGGCCCGCTAAATCTAGATAGCAGATGATACAAAAGTGAACTGCGCGGTCAGCGAGAAACCCTACAAAAACCATCCTGAAATTACTTGAACTCATGTGCCAACTCATGGAACATGAGGAGTAATATCAGCCCACTAGAGCAACCAGCAAAAAGGAATCACATATCTGCAAGCTGGACTAAGACAAAAATTAAGCAAAACGTGGAACAGGAAAATCAAAAACTTAGCTTGTCCTGAAGATTACAGAAGCGGGAAGCAGAGGTAACAAGACACACTGATTACATTGATAGCCGGCGAGGAAATGACAAGAAAGCCAGGTTAAATAGGAAACTCCCATATCCTGATAGAACAGGTGGACACCAGAGACCGCAGAAAACACAAGTCACCCAGTACCATCTGTAACCACCAGAGGGAGCCCAAAAACAGAATCCACAACAGTTGGGGCTAAAATTAGGGTTAGGGCTAGGGTTAGGGTTAGGGTTAGGGTTAGGGCTAGGGCTAGGGTTAGGGTTAGGGTTAGGGCTAGGGCTAGGGCTAGGGTTAGGGCTAGGGTTCGGGCTAGGGCTAGGGTTAGGGTTAGTGCTAGGGTTAGTGCTAGGGTTGGTGCTAGGGTTAGGGCTAGGGTTAGGGCTAGGGTTAGGTTTAGGGCTAGGATTAGGGTTAGGGCTAGGGTTAGGGCTAGGGTTAGGGCTAAATTTAGGGTTAGGGTTGGGGCTAAATTTAGGGTTAGGGTTGGGGCTAAATTTAGGGTTAGGGTTGCCGCCAAATTTAGGGTTAGGCTTCTTTCACACTTACGTCGGTACGGGGCCGTCGCAATGCATCGGCCCGACATACCGACGCATGTTGTGAAAATTGTGCACAACGTGGGCAGCGGATGTAGTTTTTCAACGCATCTGCTGCCCAATCTATGTCCTGGGGAGGAGGGGGCGGAGTTACGGCCACGCATGCGCTGTCAGAAATGGCGGATGCGACGGTGTGCTGACGGTCCGCCAAAACACTGATCCAGTGCACGACGGACGCGACGTGTGGCTATCCGTCACGATCCGTCGGCAATACAAGTCTATGGGCAAAAAACGCATCCTGCGGGGACATTTGCAGGATCCGTTTCTTGTCCAAAATGACGGATTGCGACGGATGCCAAACGACGCAAGTGTGAAAGTAGCCTTAGGGCTAGGGTTAGGGTTGGGGCTAAAGTTAGGGTTGGGGCTAAAGTTAGGGCTAGGGTTGGGGCTAAAGTTAGGGTTAGAGTTGGGATTAGGGTTAGGGTTTGGATTAGGGTTAGGGTTGGCATTAGGGTTACGCTTGGGATTAGGGTTAGGTTTGGGATTAGGGTTAAGGTTAGGGTTATGATTAGGGGTGTATTGGGATTAGGGTTAGGTTTGAGGTTAGGGTTGAGATTAGGATTAGGAATGTGTTGGATTTAGGGTTTTGATTAGGGTTATGGTTAGGGTTGACATTAGGGTTGTTTTGGGGTAAGGGTTGTGATTATCGTTAGGGTTAGTGATTAGGATTATGGATAGGGTTGGGATTAGGGTTAGGGGTGTGTTTGGGTTAGGGTTGGAGCTAGAATTGGGGGGTTTCCACTGTTTAGGTACATCAGGGGGTCTCCAAACACGACAGCCAATTTTGCGCTCAAAAAGTCAAATGGTGCTCCTTCCCTTCTGAGCTCTGCCGTGCGCCCAAACAGTGGGTTAACCCCACATATGGGGCATCAGCGTACTCGGGATAAATTGGACAACAACTATTGCAGTCCAATTTCTCCTGTTACCCTTGTGAAAATAAAAACTTGGGGGCTACAATATCTTTTTTGTGGAAAAAAAAATATTTTTTATTTTCACGACTCTGCATTCTAAACTTCTGTGAAGCACTTGGGCATTCAAAGTTCTCACCACACATCTAGATAAGTTCCTTGGGGGTCTAGTTTCCAAAATGGGGTCACTTGTGGAGGGTTTCTACTGGTTAGCTACATCAGGGGCTCTGCAAACGCAACATAACGCCTGCAGACCATTCTATCAAAGTCTGCATTCCAAAATGGCGCTCCTTCCTTCCGAGCTCTGCCGTGCGCCCAAACAGTGGTTTACCCCCACATATGGGGTACCAGCATACCCGGGACAAATTGGACAACTTTTGGGGTCCAATTTCTCTTGTTACCCTTGTGAAAATAAAAACTTGGGGGCTAAAAAATCTTTTTTGTGGAAAAAAAATATTTTTTATTTTCACGACTCTGCATTCTAAACTTCTGTGAAGCACTTGGGCATTCAAAGTTCTCACCACACATCTAGATAAGTTCCTTGGTGGGTCTAGTTTCCAAAATGGGGTCACTTGTGGAGGGTTTCTACTGTTTAGGTACATCAGGGGCTCTGCAAACGCAACATAACGCCCGCAGACCATTCTATCAAAGTCTGCATTCCAAAACGGTGCTCCTTCCTTCCGACCTCTGCCGTGCGCCCAAACAGTGGTTTACCCCCACATATGGGGTACCAGCATACTCGGGACAAATTGTACAACAATTGTTGGGCATTCAAAGTTCTCACCACACATCTAGATAAGTTCCATGGGTGGTCTAGTTTCCAAAATGGGGTCACTTGTGGGGGATTTCTACTGTTTAGGCACATCAGGGGCTCTCCAAACGCGACATGGCGTCCGATCTCAATTCCAGACAATTCTACATTGAAAAAGTAAAATGGCACTCCTTCTCTTCCAAGCTCTGCGGTGCGCCCAAACAGTGGTATACCCACACATATTGGGTATCGACGTATTCAGGAGAAATCGCACAACAACTTTTGTGGTCTAATTTCTCCTGTTACCCTTGTGAAAATAAGAATTTGTGGGCGAAAAGATCATTTTTGTGTAAACAAAAGCGATTTTTTATTTTCACGGCTCTACGTTATAAACTTCCGTGAAGTACTTGGGGGTTCAAAGTGCTCACCACACATCTAGATAAGTTCCTTAAGGGGTCTAGTTTCAAAAATGGTGTCACTTGTGGGGGGTTCCACTGTTTGGGCACATCAGGGGCTCTCTAAACGTGACATGGCGTCCGATCTCAATTCCATCCAATTCTGCATTGAAAAAGTCAAACGGCGCTCCTTCACTTCCAAGCTCTGCGGTGCACCCAAACAGTGGTTTACCCCCATATATGGGGTATTGGCGTATTCAGGAGAAATTGCATAACAAAATTTATGGTTACATTTCTGTTTTTACACATGTAAAAATAAAAAAAAATGGTTCTGAATTAAGATGTTTGCAAAAAAAGTTAAATGTTCATTTTTTCCTTCCACATTGTTTCAGTTCCTGTGAAGCACGTAAAGGGTTAATAAACTTCTTGAATGTGGTTTTGAGAACCTTGAGGGGTGTGGTTTTTAGAATGGTGTCACACTTCGTTATTTTCTATCATATAGACCCCTCAAAATGACTTCAAATGTGATGTGGTCCCTAAAAAAAAATGGTGTTGGAAAAATGAGAAATTGCTGGTCAACTTTTAACCCTTATAACTCCCTAACAAAAAATATTTTGTTTCCAAAATTGTGCTGATGTAAAGTATACATGTGGAAAATGTTATTTATTAACTATTTTTCATGACATATCTCTCTGATTTAAGGGCATAAAAATACAAAGTTTGAAAATTACAAAATTTTAAAAATTTTCGCCATATTTCCATTTTTTTCATAAATAATCGCAAGTAATATCGAAGAAATGTTACCACGAACATGAAGTGCAATATATAACGAAAAAACAATCTCAGAATCAGCGGGATCCGTTAAAGCGTTCCAGAGTTATAACCTCATAAAGTGACAGTGGTCAGAATTGCAAAAATTGGCTCGGTCATTAAGTACCAAATTGGCTCTGTCACTAAGGGGTTAAATTAATACATTTATAGGGAGTCTTTTTGTATAAAACTATACATTAAGCTTCTAGTCTGCTCAGTTTCTCCTACTAATCAGATAGATTAGACAGCGTTAATATGATAGGTTCATGTTAATTTCTAGGCACTAATCGATAGGATATAAAATTATGTAAGACATATACTGAATATCATTGTAGTTTATCAGAAGATCCAGTCTGTATGAATTAAATTTCCTGATATTAGGCTTCCCAACTGGTGATATAACTGAGAGTCTTCATTTTCAGGTCTACATTGGTGCTGGATTGTGCCCTTGTGTGTTTTATTGTCATGGAGGAAACACTGGCTTGTCTAAAATGTGTGACCTATCCTGTTGAGATGGGCTACTACTATACTTCACAGGCTATTTAAGTCACTGTTCACAGCTCCCTTTAAACTTGGGTAATGTGAGTGACGGACCTGGAGATCATAACTTTCATGGTGCTGTTTGCTGAGATGATTCATAGAATATTTGTGCGAGCTAGAATGTAGAGAATGGTTATTAAGATTAAAGAGGCCATAAAATGCAATACATTCACAGCTCTTTAATATTTAATGATATTTTTCTGCCAGATCTGACAAAAACAAATATTTTCCACTGTTTTCCACTGATAACATTATTAGTTTTTAAAGCTGTTATTTTGATTTTCTGAAACAGAGTTGGTGATAATCTCTGCAGCTTCTTTTCCAGACATCTTAAATTGGGAATGAATTTGCCTGCTAATCTATGGCCGGCATTACCTTCATTAAATGTTATTGACCTTGTCCCGATCTGTGGATTTGCATAAAACAGAGAATGTATCTGTTTCTTTATGATTTGTTTGCATGTCTTACAACCATTGTCATTGATGAGGCGTTAGAGATCCTTATACAGACAGGCCAAGCAAGGAGTTGGAGGTCAATTCTGTGTATGTCCTCGTGGTGACAAAGAGGTTAAACTATACATTTGTGCACGGAGTAATCAATAAAATCACTTAAGATCACAGAATGTCCATCTGTCACCTCAGCTTCTGATGTTCACAGTTCAACCATCCATCCTTTCTTCTAAACTGGTGGGCTTATTTTTTTTTCCACAGGGGATTATCGCGGCCATCTTAACCAAGTGTACAAGGGATGAAGGATTTATTCCCATCAATAAAAACCTCTGGTAAGTGCTTCTTAGCCAAACTAGAGCATTTGCTGTAACAAAGCCCAGCCATTATTCAGACCAAACCTAAACATTAACAGGTTTTCATGCTCGACCATTTCATGATAAGAAAGCTTTGTGACGCCCCAGGGCTGCATTAATAAACTTGTTACTGCCATCACACGTTGGCATATTAATTACTCACTACTAGGGTTGAGCGAAACGGGTCGTTCATTTTCAAAAGTCGCCGACTTTTGGCAAAGTCGGGTTTCATGAAACCCGATCCGACCCCTGTGCGGGGTCGGCCATGCGGTACGCGACTTTCGCGCCAAAGTCGCGTTTCAATGACGCGAAATGCGCCATTTCTCAGCCAATGAAGGTAAACGCAGAGTGTGAGCAGCGTGATGACATAGGTCCTGGTCCCCACCATCTTAGAGAATGGCATTGCAGTGATTGGCTTGCTGTCTGCGGCGTCACAGGGGCTATAAAGGGGCGTTCCCGCCAACCGCCATGTTACTGCTGCTGATCTGAGCTTAGGGAGAGGTTGCTGCCGCTTCGTCAGAAGCAGGGATAGCGTTAGGCAGGGTCCATTAACCACCAAACCGCTTGTGCTGTAGCGATTTCCACTGCCCAACACCACCTTCGGTGTGCAGGGACAGAGGAAGCTACATTTTTTTTTTTTTCCCCTCAGCGCTGTAGCTCATTGGGCTGCCCTAGAAGGCTCCCTGATAGCTGCATTGCTGTGTGTACGCCGCTGTGCAAACCAACTGCTTTTTTCAAAGCACAAATCCTCCTGTTCCTTCCTTTCTGCACAGCTATCTTTTTTGTTTGTCCACACTTTTTATTTAATTTGTGCATCAGTCCACTCCTTATTGCTGCCTGCCATACCTGGCTGAGATTACTGCAGGGAGATAGTAATTGTTGGACACTCCCTGTTTTTTTTTTTTTTTTTTTTGTGGGAGATTAAGATTGACATTTCTGCTAGAGTGCCATCCCTGTGTGTGCCATCTCTCACTCAGTGGGCCATAGAAAGCCTATTTATTTTTTTGCTTGATTTGGGTTCTAAAATCTACCTGAAAAAATCACTACATCAATCAGTGGGAGAAAAATATTGGCCTCAGGGCTTGTGTGCCACTCCTGACTCCTGTGTGCATCATCACTCACTCAGTGGGCCATAGAAAGCCCTTTTTTTTTTTGCTTTATTTGGGTTCTAAATACTACCTGAAAAAATCAATAAATCAATCAGTGGGAGATTAAAATTGGCCTTTGGGCTTGTGTGCCAGTCCTAAGCGTGCCATCTCTCTCTCTCAGATAGTGGGCCATAGAAAGCCTATTTATTATTTTTTTTATTGGGTTTATAAATTTTCCCTGGAACAAAAAAAAAAAAAGTGGGAGATTAATATTGGCCTCTGGGCTTGTGTGCCAGTCCTGAGCGTGCCATCTCTCTCACAAATAGTGGGCCATAGAAAGCCTATTTATTTATTTTTTTATTGGGTTTATAAATTTTCCCTGAAAAAAAAAAAAAGTGGGAGATTAATATTGGCCTCTGGGCTTGTGTGCCAGTCCTGAGCGTGCCATCTCTCTCACAAATAGTGGGCCATAGAAAGCCTATTTATGTTTTTGGTTGATTTGGGTTCTAAATTCTACCTGAAAAAATCAATAAATCAATCAGTGGGAGATAAATATTGGCCTCTGGGCTTGTGTGCCACTCCTGACTCCTGTGTGCGTCATCTCTCACTCAGTGGGCCATAGAAAGCCTTTTTTTGTTTTATTTGTTTTCTAAATTCTCCCTGAAAAAATCATTTTTGGGGGAAAATGTGTGTAAATGGGTTAGTAACTGGCTTAGTGATAGAAAGCAGAGGGTGGTTATAAATGGTATAGTCTCTAACTGGGTCGCTGTGACCAGTGGGGTACCGCAGGGGTCGGTATTGGGACCTGTTCTCTTCAACATATTCATTAATGATCTGGTAGAAGGTTTACACAGTAAAATATCGATATTTGCAGATGATACAAAACTATGTAAAGCAGTTAATACAAGAGAAGATAGTATTCTGCTACAGATGGATCTGGATAAGTTGGAAACTTGGGCTGAAAGGTGGCAGATGAGGTTTAACAATGATAAATGTAAGGTTATACACATGGGAAGAAGGAATCAATATCACCATTACACACTGAATGGGAAACCACTGGGTAAATCTGACAGGGAGAAGGACTTGGGGATCCTAGTTAATGATAAACTTACCTGGAGCAGCCAGTGCCAGGCAGCAGCTGCCAAGGCAAACAGGATCATGGGGTGCATTAAAAGAGGTCTGGATACACATGATGAGAGCATTATACTGCCTCTGTACAAATCCCTAGTTAGACCGCACATGGAGTACTGTGTCCAGTTTTGGGCACCGGTGCTCAGGAAGGATATAATGGAACTAGAGAGAGTACAAAGGAGGGCAACAAAATTAATAAAGGGGATGGGAGAACTACAATACCCAGATAGATTAGCGAAATTAGGATTATTTAGTCTAGAAAAAAGACGTCTGAGGGGCGATCTAATAACCATGTATAAGTATATAAGGGGACAATACAAATATCTCGCTGAGGATCTGTTTATACCAAGGAAGGTGACGGGCACAAGGGGGCATTCTTTGCGTCTGGAGGAGAGAAGGTTTTTCCACCAACATAGAAGAGGATTCTTTACTGTTAGGGCAGTGAGAATCTGGAATTGCTTGCCTGAGGA